>NW_006271974.1:152537-172512 GCF_000225605.1 Cordyceps militaris CM01 | reverse complement strand
AATAAGCTTATTATATTATATTTTACTAATAAGCTTACCTTATTATATATATAGATAAGAAATAAAAATTAAAATATAGAAAGAAATAGCTATTTACTAAGAAAAGTAATAATATTAATACTAAGAAATAAAGGAAGTAGTAAGTAAGCTAAGGGGGGGGGGAGAGGTTTTATAAACGCTATATTACTAGGTAGTCTAATAATAAATAGCGCTTATTTAATATCTAATCTTTTAATACTATTACTATATATTTACCTAGCTCTCTAGTAGATAACTACTTATTATAACTTTTATTTAGATTATAATATTATACTTAGAAAAATTATATACTATCCTTATACTTCTTATTTATTATTTAGATAATTTTATAATCCTTTATATAAAGCTATAATAGCTTAGGTATTATAGTATACTTATATAGTTCTCTAGCCTATAGAGTTATATAGCTAGCCTCTTTAATAGCTATCTATATATCTGCTAGTAGCTTATTAGATTCTACTAGTAGCCTATATACTGGCTCTAAGTGGTTTACTAAAATTACTGGCTAGATGTATAATATAGCGGGTAGTGCTAGTTAGTATATAGTATAGCTAATATGCTTTATAATATAATAAGGTCCTATAAATTGCTTCCTAAATTTACGCCCTAGGTTATTAGCTATAGTATATTCCTTATATAGTCTAAGATATACTATATTACTAACTATAAAGAAGTAAGTTATATACTACTAGTTATAGTAGTTCTTTATTATTACTATAGTAATAGTAAAGGCGTTATATACTAAGATTCTAGCTGCCTTATAGTTTAGTTTTACTAGTATACTACTAATTAAGTAGTCTAGTATATCTATAAGGTTAAATCCCTTAATAACTTTATATAGTAAGTGCTTTATTAATATAGATTATATACTATTAATTTAAAAGATTAGCTATAGTATAATTAATTTCTATTATACTAGTTTTTCTAAGCTAGTAATATAGACTTAGATAGCTAAGGATATTATCTAGATTACTTATTCTATCTAGCTATCTATCTATAGGTAGTATACTATAGTGTGTATAAGCTTTATATATATTTACTTCTATATATACTACTATAATACTATTATAAACTTTAGGTCCTTATTTAAGAGTATAATCTTAAAGATACCTTAGCCTTTATTAAATAGTGTATTAAATAGGATTTATACTACCTTTACTATATTAGATATATCCTTTAGGGGGGCTATTAGTACTAACTTACTAAATTTATAAACTACTACTAGTATTACTATATACCTTTATTCTAAGAGTAGTAGTACTAATATAAAGTTAATTAAGATATAATAGTATAGTATAGGTACTAGTAATAGTAGCTATAAGTTCCTATATAGTATATATACTTACTTATAGTATTCTTAGCACTTAGTATAACACTATAAGAACTCTTAAAAATACTTATTACCTTTATATATATAGTATTACCTTAGTACTAGTTTAAGCTTATTATATACTATATAATTACTAGTATAGATAGCCTTAAAGACATCTTATTCTATAGTATATAGGATATATAGCTTATCTAGGTAATCTATAACTACTTTCTATAGAAGCCTATCTTTAATCTTAAATAGGAGCTTAGCTTTATTATTAGTAGTTAACTTATTATTATATATAATAGTATCCTATATATACGCCTAGACTAGGTCCTCTTAGTATCTATAATATAGCTACTCTTTAAATTCTAGGCTTATACTAATAAGGCTTATATATAGTATAGGTATTACTATAAGCTATACCTTTAGGAAGTTCTTATTTATATAGTATACTACTTAGGGGCTATTAAGCTATAGCTTAGTATAATTATTAGGTATATTATTTAATAGGCTAGTCTACTTTAAGTCTATATAAAAGGGCTATATAGATAGCCTACTTAATATGTCTAGGATAATATAGTCTATACCCTTATAATATATAACTCTTATATCTATATTACTAGTATACTCTATAGCCTATATAATTTTCTTATTAATAACTTACCTACTTATTATATTAGTAATATTAAGTTACTTATCTAGTTAAATAATAAAGTAGTAGTTAGTAAAATATATTACTAGTAACTTATTTATTATATTAATTATATATTAAAGCTTTCTTAATGCCTAGATATAGCTATATACTTCTATCTTTATAGCCTAATACCTCTTTTCCTTATTTAATAATATATAAGAAAGAAATATAACTAGTTTAACCACTATATATAGTAGATAGCTTACTACTTTTCTATCCTTAGTAATACTAGCTAGGGCTATCTCTTATATATAGTATATTATAACTTTAATACTAGTCTTTACTATATTAATATTAAAGAATAGCTACCTATATATAGTAAAGTATACTAAGGTGTAGTGCTATATAAGAGCTATCTTTAGTTACTTAAAGCTATATAGCTTTATTTATATTAGAAGGGATAGTATATTCTAATTAGCCTAGTCTTTATAAGCTTGCTATTAGGCTTAGGCCTATTATATATAATATACCTTACCTAGTAGTATAGTTATAGTCTTTTATACTCTTATAGCTTACTATAGCTAGGTCTTATATTCCTATAATAGTTCTATAATTATAGTATAGTATAGTATATTATACCTTAGAGCTCTAGTAAAACCTAGGAGTATTTCTAATTCCTTTAGTATTATAAGAAATTTAAGCTTATATACTATAGCTAGCTTATTATCTATTATACTAAGGCTAAGGCTATTAACTATTTATCTAAGTATAATAACTAATATATATATAATATAGGATTTCTATAGTCTAATTAATATATTACTATATAGTAGGGCCTAAAAAACTTCCTAGATGTAATATAAGTATTCCTTAAAGCTAGTAGACCCTATAAAGATATTATTATAGTATAGTAAGCCCTTAGTTTATCTTAGAATCTTATCTATACACTACTATATATAGGTATTACTATTCTTATAGCCTATAATAAGCACCTAGAATATATATTAGCCTCTATATATAATAATTATAAATACCTATATTAAGTCTAGATATAGTTACTATTAATAGTAAAATACTATAGTATTAATAATAGTAATATACTTAGTATAGGCTAACTTATTTATAATAGTATCTTATTATTATATAGGGTATATATTATTAAGGGCCTATTTATTTAGAGGCTTTATATTTACTACTATATAACCTTTCTTCTTATTACCTTATTCTTACTAGATAATAAAGATAGGGAATATAAATAGCACCTATATATATATATATTCTAGCTTACCTTTAGTAATAAGATTATTAACTATTATCTAGATAATCTTCTATTTCTTAGGACCCTATAAGTATACCTTATAGCAATATAAGAGTGTCTCTTCCTAACCTAGCTTTAGGTGTATATATATATATTCCTCTAGGGGTACTATAGTAAAGCCCTTATCTTTAAAGAGTACTATATAGTTTATAACTAGCCTATATAGAGCTATATTTTACTATTATAAGCTATTATAATAGATATTAATACTAGTAGGATATATAATTATATCTATCTTAAGGGCTTTTAGTGTTATAGTAAACTTACTATTTTCTATTTTACTAATTACTATTAGCTTTATTATTAAGTTAGCTTACTATAGTTTAATAGTATATACCTAGGCCTCTAGGTATAGGGGGTATAGCTACCTAAGCCTTATATATTTATATAGCTTTATATACTTTAGTAAGTTATTATATACTAGTATATAGTATATATCTTACTATATTATAGTAAAGAAGGCTATAATATTAGGTATTATTTAAGGTTTATATATATACTATACTTATTTAGTACCTTTAGTAGCGCTATATTAGATAGGTACTAATATAGTCTCTCCTAGTGCTAGGATAATATATAAGTTAGCTTTAACTACTATTATACTATATTACGCTTAAGCCTATATACTTATTAGTATACTTATATATTAGTAGTTATATAAGATTGCCTTATACTATATAATTAATATATCTATTTATAGTAGCCTTAATATATTTATATTAAGTAGTATATTAGCTTTTAGCTTAGGCACTATAGTTATATTAATTATTTAATATACTATAGCTAGTATACTATCTTACTATATACTAGGAAGATATAGTAGAAAGTATATATACTTTATTACTATATATTAAGCTTACCCTATACTATATAGTTATACTAGCTATACCTTTATAAGTAGGGTTAAGTTAGGATAGTTCTTAGCTAGCTATCTCTTATCTACTAGTATAGCGCTAGAGCTAGTATTAATGTATATATTATAGAGTATGCCTAGTGTGTTTAGGTCTAGGTAGACCTAGAAATATAGGTATAACTAGCTAGAACCTTATAGTACCTAGGTTATTAGGCCTATACTTATTACTTAAATAATCTATAGGGGTAGTTATAGTCTAGGAGATATATTCTAGAAGATATAATATATAGCTAGCTATACTATATTATATTTAATATATATACTTATAGGAGGGTTATTATAAGGAATATTAGAGTAAGTAAAATCTTAATTATTTAAGCTAATAGCTATATTTAGATAAGCTATATATATATATTTATATAAATTATTACTAGAACTAAAGGCCTAGCTATATATATAGTACTTAGTTATACCTTATATAGTAGTAATAAAGTAGGTATTAATAGTCTCTTCTAGCTCCTTAGCTAGGGTATATACTACTATAGCTTATAGATTATTAAAATAATCTACTAGGCTATATTCTTCCTTCTTTAATAGTATATCTATAGACTAGTTATCTCCCTAGGTTATACCTTAATCCTTTATTTCCTTATCTTACTAGTATATACTTACTATTTACTATAGCCTACTACTTTAATTATATCTACCTTAGTTATATAGCTAGTATAAAGTATAATATAGGGGGCGTATATTATTCCTATACTTACTATAGCTATTATTATTTTTTCTAAAGCTATTTATATTCTATATACTACTACTAGCTTAAGGCGGGATGCCTATATTACTATAGAATAGTCTAGAGGGGGTTGCCTATAGGGCCTTCCTTATATCCTATAGCTACTATATATAGCCCTAGCCCTACTATATATATACTAGGGGTAGGGATTACTAGCTATCTTAATGGCTATTTAACTATTACTATCCTTACTATCTATTATAAGACTAGCTATAAATATTATATAGCCTAGATAGGTACTATACTACCTAATCTAAACGTGGTATATAAGGTGTGTTATTCTACTTCTACCTTATAAGATTTCTTATTATATCCTATTATTCTTATAATACTATTATAAGCTATAAAGCTATAGTATTTAGTACTAGTAGTAGTAGTAGGCTATAGATTATTAGGTTAAGAGAGTTATATACTATTTAAAGCTATACCTACTAGCCTAATTTATAAGCTTATATATTTCTTAATACTTATAGGGTATATATTTCTATACTATAGCTATTATATATATTTATTAGAGTATATTAGGCCTTTACTAGGTCTTTAGTAGCTTTTACTATTAGCTTCTATTATCTTTTAATAAGACTAATATAGATATCCTCTATAGATGTGTTATAAAGTAGTTACTAGTCTACTATAGTAAGGTAGCTATTATACTATTAGGTAGCTTTACTATATAAATAGGTTACCTAAATATTCTTAACTTACTACTTACTATAGCTAATAATATACTACTTAAGTTAGTCTATAAATATATAAATATAAATAAATATTAGATTCTTAGTAGCTTTTATAATTTAACTAGTCCTTTATTTATTCTAGTATTAAAGGTTTAGATTAAAGAATTTAATATTATTTTTATAAAGCTTAGCTAGCTTAAGCTTACTAGCTATTACTATTACTACTATAGATACTACTAGCGTCTCCTTATAGTAATATACTAGGGTTAGTTCTATAATAGCTACTATCTATACTAAGGCTACTAGGGAGAGTATACTAATATCCTATAGTAGGGGATTACTAGGAGGGGGTATACTTTCTATCTAGCTTACTTAATAGCTTACTTAATAGCTTATTTAATAGCTTACTTAATAGCTATTTATTTACTAGTTTATTTAATAGCTTACTTAATAGCTTATTTAATAGCTATCTAAGTATAATAAGCTAATCTCTCTAAGCTAGGTAATAAAGTTTAGGAAGGAGGCTAATAATAAGGTTAAATAGAGAGGGGTTTAGGTCTATATTAGGAAGGGGGTCTATATTAAGAAGGTGCCTAGTAGGCTAAATATATATACTAGGCTTTCTTCCTCTTCCTAGCTTTCCTACCCTCCTAATAAGCTAATAACTTAGGTCTATATCTCCTATCCTCCTACTTCCTACCTTTTTTATATATCTTACTATATTTATTCTCCTTCTTAATATAGCTTAGGTCTTATTAGGGATAGCTCTATATAGGCTTAGTAGATAAGCTACTTTATAGGGATTATACAGTTTCTTATAGGTATATATATATTTATATAAGTTCTCTAGGCTCTTAGAATAGTATATATTATACTTAAGTTAAGGGGAGTCTCTTCTTACTTATCTATCTAGTCTTATATATATATAGTATAGGCTAGCTAGCTTATAATATAGGCTAAATAACCTTTATCTATTTCTATATATAGTAGCTTAGTATTAATATACTACTTAGCCTATTAGAGCTAGTATATTTTAGCTAGTATTTAAGTTAACTAGCTTAGCTAGATTTACTCTTATAATACTAGTATTAAGGGGGGGATGTGGTTTAGATATAGTTTAGATTAAATTAAGGGGGGGGGGGGGGTATAGTCTAGTGTATTAGCTATAGCTAATTATAGGTGTAGAAGAGAAAAAAAGAAAAAAGAAAATAAATATTACTATTAATAAAAGCTTTAAATTTAATAAAATTTAATAGTCTCTAATAATCCTACCTATATTACTACTATTTTATTAGGCATAAGAGTTTTAGCAAGATAATGATAATATATTCTCTAGCTCCTTAGTGGGTGGCTTATAGCCCTAAGTGGTGCTGTGCACGTGACAGTCAGGTTGACTTGATTCCTATTCATGGTGTTATTCTTGATTATCCTATGATTCTTTGTGGCCCCCAGCCTTGAATGTTCTATTAGACTCGCAAGGCTCTCGCCACTTAGGCGTAGTACGAATAACTTTATCAATAACGAGGGCAAGGGAAAGTCTCCATCTAGGTCCGATATCTGCCTTTCCCCTCACCCAACAGTTTCATCGGCATCAGTCAGGATACTTCAAGTTTTGCCACTTGTCCGCAAACTCTGCATCGGTCATGGTCCCCTTGTGGCGTTTGAAAAAATCAGCAATCATTTCCTCCCGCTCCGGCCCTGTAATATTGTAATCGTCTCCGTTCTCGAGCCCGATGGTGTTGCAGGGTGTAGAGGTGATGGTAAGGGACTGGAAAGCAGCAGCCTGTTCTGGTGTGACGGGTATTTTCTGTGCAGTCGGCATAGTATAGTGTATGGGTTGGTAGACTTTTTCTGAGAGGGCGGGTAAATCAGGTGTTGAATCGCACCATGAAATGTCTGTAGGAGCTAATATGTAGAGTGGATTGCTACCTATTTAACGTCGATGTACTCTTCCACTAACGTTACACTAACGTCGGACACCCGCTGTTGAAGCCGGGCGTCTTGGGGGAGCTGGAACGGTTAATGTAACTTTGACAAGTATTTTATTTTTATTTTTTATAGTTCTATAAAATGAATCCATCTCATAAACAATTATTCAAGTAAGACTCATTGATATACACATTACGTTTTGCTGTATTTTGCATTCACATTTATTGAGTAAGCTTGTATAATAAATTCTGAGAAGTCTAGCAGCGCTAACTTTAGTACCTATACAAATTATACTAATACCCTTGTCTACCCGCAGCCCGGATGAACCTCGATGGGTCTGCACAACCTTCTTGCCTTCGAAGCTTGTCAACACTCAATTCTAAACGTGCTGTCGCGGCGTCTTCTGCCCGCGCTGTCTCCTGCATTACGATAAGACGCTCTTTGGCGGCCGTCTATCGGAGGCGTCGCGCGACTACACCGTTCATATCATGGCTGCGGGGAAAGTCAAGGATTACTTCCACAACGTCTATCAGCCGGGCGAGCGTGTGCTGATTCAGAAAATCGACTTTTTCATCCTCACGTTTTGTTGCCTCAGCTATTTTGTCAATTATGTACGTCTCTGCGACGTAACCTCGAACTGACCCCAACGCCAGGGTATTCCATACTGATGTGTTTCGCAGCTAGACCGCAGCAATTTAAACAATGCCTACGTCTCTGGTATGAAGGATGATCTGGGCTTTGTTGGTGATCAGCTCACGCAAATAAATACATGTTTTACAGTTGGGTAAGCGACCACCCCTCCCAGACGACAAAAACACAGCTACCAACCCCCGCCAGTTACGTTGTCGGACAAATTCCTTCCAACCTGTCGCTGCACTATGTCAAGCCGCGCATCTGGTTTCCCCTCATGATGGTGCTCTGGGGCGGGCTCACCATGGTGACGGCCTCAGCGCGCAGCCCGCACGCCATCATGGCGATTCGCTTCTTCCAGGGCCTCTGTGAGGCCTCCACCTTTGTCGGCACGCACTACATCCTGGGCGCCTGGTACACGGAGCGCGAGCTCGGCAAGCGCAGCGGCATCTTTACCGCCTCCGGCCTCGCCGGCACCATGGTCGGCGGCTTCATCCAGACGGGGCTCAACCGCGGCCTCGACGGCCGCGGCGGGCTGGCGGGCTGGCGCTGGCTGTTCATCGTCGACGGGCTGATTACGCTGCCCGTCGCGCTCTACGGCTTCGTCTTCTTCCCCGACACGCCGCAGACGACGCGCGCGTTTTACCTTTCCGCGGAGGAGAAGGAGCTGGCGCGGGCGCGCGTGCCCGCGACGGCCGAGGGGCAGTCCCCAATGTCGCTCGCGTTTGCCAAAAAGGTCCTCGGGTCGTGGTACTGGTGGGGGTTCGTGATGCTCTGGGTCATTGCGGGCGAGACCGAGTCGTTTAGCAGCAACGCCCTGCTGGCGCTGTACATGCAGAAGCACCCGGTCAACAAGTACACCAAGGCGCAGCTCAACGACTACCCGACGGGCGTGCCCGCGGTGGGCATCGTGTCGACGCTGTTTTGGGCTACGCTGACAGACCTTTTCGGCGGCAAGCGCTATCTCGTCGGCTACTGGATCGGCATCACGGGTATCGCGACATCTATTATGATTTTGGTCGCTTCAAAGAACCCAACCAGCTCCTCGTCCACCTCGGTTGTTTTTGCTGCGTACTACTGGGCTGGATCTGTCTACGCATGCCAGGCAACTTTTTTTGCATGGTGCAATGACGCTATGAGATATGAACAGTCTGTTTTCCGGGGTGTGGTCTTGGCCGGCATGAATTTAGGAAACAATGCAGTGAATGCGTGGTGGATTCTCATCTTTTACGGCGCATCGCAAGCACCGTGGTTCATTGTGAGTTCAATCTGTACCTTGTCCCTTGAAAAGACTTTCTCATGACTGTTAATGCAGCGCGGTATGTGGGCAATGATTGGATGCTCAATAGCGTTGATTGTTTGGAGCGCTGGACTGTCTTGCATGGCGCGCAAGTACCGTCATCGCCGCCCAGAGGACAGCTCTGAGGTACAGGAGACTATCCCATCCAAAGCGGAAATATGAGCCTGAATATCTTTGGAAAAATATATATTATAAACTCCCACAATTGTATGCTAAATTTTCGAGTCACTCACGGATATGGCGAAATATCCCGACATGGCTCTCCTGAAGCCTCAAAAAATAGGCATACAGCCTAGCCAGAGTCGTCGCAAAAAAAGTTGGATTCTGGGTTTCCACTTTCCGCCTCGGCCGTCTCTTGAACTTTGCAAACGAGTTTCTCCTGTATTCAACTATTCAACACATCGCAATCCAACATGTCGCCGCCCTAGGTTCATGCAGTCCGTCTGATACCATGTCCAGCCTTTTACCGTGGACAGTGTCGGTCGCGCGCCAGCACGGTAGGATCGCGCTGCAGCGATCGCCCACCTCGCAGGCGGCCACCAGATCCATCAGCACAAACAGCGGCGTCGCATCGCGGCAAAAACGGTGCCTCCAGTCCAACCCGCGAACCAAATGGTCGTCCATTGGCCCTATCCGATGCGGCCTGGTGGTGGCGCGCCTCAATGCTGCGCCGTGCGCCGTCGCCGGGCTGTCGAGATCCTTTAGCACCTCGCCAGACGCTGCGAAAAAGGAGAGCGACGAAAAGGCTGCCACAAAAGGCATCACCGACGGCGATGCGGTTCCGGACAAGTCAAAAGTCCAGACACCTGCTGCTAAGCGAAGCTATGCCGCGCAACTCTCCAAAAACGAGGCCGAGGCGGACAATTCCACCGGCGGTCTCCTGCGCCTCCTGAGCATCGCCCGGCCCGAGGCCAAGCCGCTCGGTGTCGCCACCGTCTTCCTCGCCGTCTCGGCCACCATCACTATGACGATTCCCTACGCCGTCGGCCGCATCATCGACGCCGCGGGTCACGCCGGCATCGTCACCGTTGCCGGCCACTCCTTTACCCTCACCCAGTTCATCCTCGGCATGGGCACCGTGCTCACCATCGGCTCCGCCGCGTCCTTTACGCGCAACATTATGATGCGCATCATTGGCGAGCGCGTCATTGCGCGGCTGCGCTCCCGCCTCTATCGCCGCACCTACACCCAGGATGCCGAGTTCTTCGACGTCAACCCCGTAGGCGACCTGATCTCCCGGCTGGGGTCCGACGTGAACATCGTGGGCGACTCGGTAACGACGAGCGTCACGTATGCGCTGCGCTCCACGTTCAACACCATGGCGGGCATCGCCATCATGCTGTGGACCAGCGCGCAGCTCACGATGCTGATGCTGGTGATTCTGCCGCCCATGGCCGTCGGCTCGCTCATCTACGGACGCTTCGTGGAAAAGATGAGCAAGCGCGTGCAGAAGAATCTCGGCACGCTTACAAAAATTGCAGAGGAGAGACTAGGCAACGTCAAGACGAGCCAGGCCTTTGTCGGGGAGCGGCAGGAGGTGCATCGATATAACCAGCAGATTCGCAAAGTCTTTGCCCTGCGGAAACGCGAGGGCATCGTAACATCCACATTTTACACATCCACGCTATGGGCGGGCAACATTTCGTTCCTCATCATGCTCACAGTCGGAAACGGTTTCATCCAGTCCGGGGCCATGACCACTGGCGACTTGACCGCCTTTGTCATGTACGCCATGTTTGCCGGCACGGGTATGATGGATTTCTTCTACACGTATACAGAAATCATGCGCGGCTCTGGCGCTGCGCAGCGTCTTTTTGAGCTATCGGATAAGAAGCCGCGCATACCTCAGAGCGGCGGCACACGCATCTCCTCCGCGTCCGGCGCTGTCAAATTCACCAACGTGCACTTTGCGTACCCAACCAGGCCAGACGCCAAAATTTTCAACGGGCTTACCTTTGAGGTGCCTTCTGGCAGCAACGCCTGCATCGTCGGTCCCTCTGGGCGCGGCAAGTCAACCATTGGCACGCTCCTCCAGCGCTTCTACGACCCCGTCAGCGGCACCATCACCATTGAAGGGCAGGACATTTCCCAAGTAAGCGTCAAGTCGCTGCGGCGGCGCATCGGCGTCGTCGCGCAGGAGCCCGTGCTCTTCTCCGGCACCATTGCCGAGAACATTGCCTACGGGGTGCCCGGCGCGAGCGAGGACGAGATCCGGCACGCCGCCGCCGTGGCCAACTGCACCTTTATCGACAACCTGCCGCGCGGCCTGGCGACGCAGGTCGGCGCGCGCGGGTCGCAGCTGTCGGGCGGGCAGAAGCAGCGCGTGGCGATTGCGCGCGCGGTGCTGAAGCGGCCGGACATTCTGATCCTCGACGAGGCCACGTCGGCGCTCGACGCCGAGTCGGAGACGCTGGTGAACCAGGCGCTCGGACGGCTGTTTGAGGGCAACATGACGACCATTTCCATTGCGCACCGCCTGTCGACGATTGAAAAGGCCGACCTGCTGATCGTGCTCAACGCCGACGGCGAGGTTGCGGAGACGGGCAACTACAGGACGCTCGAGGCGGACAAGGACAGCGAGTTCAGCCGGCTGATGGAGAACCAGATGCGCTCGCCGCTGGCGAGCACGTCGGCGGATGATGTCGAGGCAATCATGGTCGATGAGGAGGCGGTAGAGGAAGCTGAGAAGAGAGAAGCCTAACAAGCCCCGAATGTCACAACACCGAATTTAAATCTGACCACACCAGAATTACTATGTTATTTTTGTAAAGATATACACCAAGTAGGCTATATATTATGTAAAAGGAAGTAGAAAAAACGTAGCTAGCTAAGAGGAAAACCCTCTTTGTATAATAAAATCACGGCTGGGTCTGCCCGTGCATGAGTGGCAACAGGGTGCAGCCAAGCAACAATGACTAGCAATGTTCATGTCATGAATTGTTTTGCGTTTCGTGGCAAATCAAAGTATATTATCATCGAAAGCTCTTCCAACTTCCAACTGCTTTATATGTGCCAGGGCCGCCTCACGCATTTCCCACGTATTATTTCCACTCCTTGGCCGCATCTTCGGCGACCGAATTCCTCGTCGCTAGGCCGATCCTCAAGCCAGCCTGCTCTTTCCGGGATTGAGGCGAGATGCACGTTGGCGGTTTCCCCTTGGTAGCAAACATGTCGTAACTAAGCGAGGGCCAAAGCTTGCGATACGATCTGACATTTCAACTCCCAAAGGCTCAAATACGATAAGCATGCCGCAGGTTTCCGACATGTCCCTTGCAACAGGAGGCATGCAGGCGGCACGCCACGGTCAACACGGCTATACAGAGCTGAAAATCCAGCCTTCTTCATTACATACAGATGATACTTTACCCCGCTCGCCCCGACCGCTTTGCCTTACGCATCGCAACTTCGCCTGCTCAGTCTCGTGCTGAAGCAGAGATATGCTACGCACTCGTCCACTGCCTTGACAGAAACTTGATTGCTTCCAAGCTTCGCAGAAAAATCGTCCTTCAATATACTGCAGGGGTGCAACTCGTTGCCCTGCTCCTCCTTCCTCCCTAGATATCTGCTCAAATTGCATTCTTCGACCACGCGGCCCAATGTCCGTGTTGAATCCAGCGCATTATACTGTCGCATGGATCGCCCCGCTTGCGATCGAGGCTCGCGCTGCCTTGTTGATACTTGATAACCGGCACAAAGGCAAATTTGCCTTGAGCCGTGGCGATGATTACATCTTTCTGCCGGGTGATGCCTGCGGTCACAACATCATCATTGCGACCCTACCCGATGGCCAGGAATACGGGAACGGTTCCGCAGCTGCAATTGCCAGTCAAGTGAAGAAATTCTTTCCAAACCTCTGGTTTGGCCTGCTCGTTGGCGTAGCCGCGGGTCTCCCAAATTTCTCGCGGCTCCCGCCCCTAGATATCCGTCTGGGAGATGTTCTCGTCGGCTCCCCAGAGGGCGATAGCCCAGCACTCGTTGCTTACGATCTGGGAAAGGAGACAGAGGCACATGGCTTCCAACCACTACATGGTGGACGTATACTGTCTGCTACGGAAACAGTCGTTCGCTCGGCCATTGGCAGCATCAAACTCGAAGCCCCCAACGATGCAGATTTGTTTTTACCATTTTACGAAAATATTAAAAACAAAGAGCACTCAGCCGGCACATTCATCGATCCTGGTCAAAAGAATGATATGTATTATCATGTTAATGACGATGGGGTGGAATATATATTGCAACGAGAACCGAGACCGGCCTCTAGGAGGACTCGGGTCTGGTACGGGCCGCTCGGCTCAGGCGAAAAGCTGATGAAGAATGCACGAAAAAGAAATGAGCTCCGAGACAGGTACAACATCATTGGTCTTGAGATGGAGGCCGCTGGCACTATGAATAGCATCGCCGTGGGCGTCATTCGAGGTGTCTGCGACTATGGGGACGAACACAAGAATAAGGACTGGCAGCCATACGCTGCTGCAATGGCTGCGGCGTATGCTAAAGCTGTGTTGTCACAGATCACACCAGAAGCAGCTATGCAAAGGAAAGAATCGGAGACGCAGAGTGGTCAGTAGATGCTTTTTACCTTCTATTGACCAAATACTTCAGCATCAACTGACTTTGCCCAGGCATTGCGAAGGCCCAAACTAGTGTCCCCGAACGTCTGCTCGAGCAGAGCTCTGGGACTGAAGCGAAATTTCCATCGCCGAGTCATCGTGTTGAAGACCTCAAGATGCAACCTGCACATAGTTTCACCAGAGAACCCGAGATTGGTAAGGTAACGCAACTTTCGGCTGGCATAGAAGACTTCTACTAAATGACTGTACATCACCAGGGACATTAACTAAAGAAGAGGAGGATCGCTTGCTCCACTCACTCGCATTCAAGCAAATCGACAACCGGCGTAATGACATCGAATCCGCATTTGGAAAGACCTGCCAGTGGTTGTTAAAGACGCCTGAGTTTCGGGACTGGCTTGACCCCGAAAAGCTCGGCGAGCATCACGGCTTTTTATGGATTAAAGGAAAACCGGGGGCAGGGAAGTCGACACTTATGAATTTTGCCTTGCAACATTTTCAAGAGGCAAAAAGAAGCGACAACATTCTTTGTTTTTTCTTCCACGCTCGTGGAGATGACCTGGAGAAGTCCACAACCGGAATGTATCGATCACTATTGCTACAAGTCTTTGACAAGATTCCACGGCTTCGACATGTACTCAACTGCTTCCGATTCACGATCAAGGACGGGGGCATCCCGAATTGGACTACTCAGCATTTGAAAACGCTGTTTTCCCGAGTTGTGCAGGACCTCAGACAGTCCCCATTGATGCTTTTCATCGACGCTCTAGACGAGTGCGACGAGGATCAGATTCGGGACATGGTGGAGTATTTCCAAGATATTGCCGAAAAAACCAGGCAGAAGTGTACTATGCCGAGAGTCTGCTTTGCGAGCAGGCACTACCCTCACATCACAATCGAGAAGGGGATCCATTTAGACGTTGGCTCACAAGAGGGACATAATGAAGACATATCGATCTACGTCAAAAGAAAGCTACGCATAGGACAAGATGCATTTGCCCAAAGAATTCAAGCTACACTGATTGAGAAGGCATCCGGGGTGTTTACGTGGGTTGTCTTGGTGGTAAAGATTTTGCAGAAGGTGTATGACGGGGGATACAAACACGAGCTTGAAGGCCGGTTACAGAAAATACCCCAACGCCTGCATGATTTATTCCGCGGCATTTTAACACAAGATGGCACTCGCCAAAAAGAATTACTTTGCTGCATTCAGTGGGTGCTCTTTGCGCGACGCCCCTTGGGTCCCCGCGAATTACGTCAAGCCATTATCTGCGGCGTGGCACCAGATCGGGCGCGTGACTGGCTTTGTGAGAAGATTGAGGAAAATGAAATCAGGCGTTTCATTATCGATTGTTCAAAAGGGTTTGCGGAAACGACCAAGCATACAACTGTCCAATTCATCCACCAGTCTGTGAGAGACTATCTTCTTGAACATGAAAGTATCCAGATATTGTGGCCGGATGCACCCGAAAGGTTCAAGGGAAAAAGCCAAGAACGACTGAGTCAATGTTGCCTCGATTACTGTCACGCGATCTTCCCATTGTACTCAAGGATCGAAAAGTCTTGCCCAGCAGCAACGCAGAGGAAGGAGCCTCATCAATCGAATACACTAGGGCTTCGCTATATGCTGTCCTCGAAAGAATTTTCTTTCCTCAAATACGCTGTTCAAAATGTCTTGTACCATGCAGATGCGGCAGAAGGCGCTGGCATCGACCAAGGTCAATTTCTCGCATCTTTCCCCCTTCATCACTGGATCAAGCTGGAGAGCATCATGCCGGTAATGAGGCCCGGACACGACAATAATGCAAGTCTTTTGTACATCTTATCGGAGTACAACGCAGCGAATCTCATCAAGCGCTGTCCAGAGAATTTGAATGGTTTCAAAAAAGAAGGAGGACAATTTGGCTTACCTATTCTGGCAGCATCTGCACGTGGACATCACCGATCAGTTCTGGCGCTCATGGAGGCTCATGCTATTAACGAGCCACTTCGCGACATATGTCAACAGTACGCTCGCAGCGTTGAAACTGGGAGTATCTCATATCCAGGAAAATACTGGTCTTACTCGGAGTCCTGGAGCGTCTTTAAGATTCTGGTACTAGCTGACAACGCGCTCATACTTGATTTCGCCCTCACCTCTGGTCAGGTAACTCCAACCGCTGCCGAGTGGAACTTGTTTGGTTGTACAAACAGAACCGAAGACATGATTCAGGTGCATCGCAAGCATGGACCCTATTACCTTGGCTTTAACAAAGGCAAGCTGAAAATACAGGATTTTGAACCCTAAGGGCAGGATATTTGAGCCAAAAGGGCCGGGATGGCACCAGCAGCCGGCAAGGCGTATGCTGATCCCCTTGGATCTCTCCCGGAAAAGCACCCCACGACGTCAAGACAACAAAAAAACCACTGACACACTGCCTCGCCCTCAATTCCAATCTTTCACAACTATGGCTGAGGAACCTTGAATTCTCTCCTTCGTTATGAATGTCGAC
Organism: Cordyceps militaris CM01; assembly: GCF_000225605.1. Taxonomy (NCBI): domain Eukaryota; kingdom Fungi; phylum Ascomycota; class Sordariomycetes; order Hypocreales; family Cordycipitaceae; genus Cordyceps; species Cordyceps militaris. Next base: position 155,958 of record NW_006271974.1, on the reverse strand, counting down.
ATTCCTGGCTCCCAAAAGCACCTTGCTGCATTGCCCGCCCGTTGCGCGCCTTCTTGGCCAGAACTCGGAGACGGGGAGCGGACACTATATTCTGTCGTGCCTGGAGATGATGATGATGATGATGTGTAATGTCTAAAGGCCGTGATTTGAGAGGGAGAAAGAATGAAAAAAATGTGTTTCTCTTTGCTTTGTAGTATTTTTGACTGGCTAATAATAGACGCACTGTTTCGCGTCGGCAGGCCTGTCGAAGAATGCTCTGCGATACCACCAACACTCTCTCTGCGCTGACGGCACGTTATTGGTCTCACTACTTTGTTAACTACTTGAATACATTTTACTTTAAGTACCCGGATCTCACCCGTCTGTGGCACCACCAGTATAGCCGCCGTGTTGCCTTTTACGGACATAGTAACTTGTCATTGGAGAGTAGCGATGATTCACTAAGGGAAATCGCTCCTCGGTCGAATAGCTGTAGTTTTCCTCTTCAGGTGGGATATATAGATCAAATTGCCTTGCCTCTACTCTCTCTTCTTATTTAAGCATCAACGTAGTACATAGCAGCAACGACAGGCACAGCGAACTACAATACCGCAGTGGGTGGTAAGCTGAAGAAAAGCCAGCTAAACTCGGCAAGTTTTACAACTGATTTCTTGATTTATAACTCACTATATTAACCTTAACTACGCCTCCCCGCTCAGCTTGTTCGGGGGATACCAAGTTGCCAAGTTACCCCTCATTCAGTGGGTTCCAGCTGCTTGCCACACCAGACCAATGACGTTGTCGCTGCCTCCAAAGAGGCCTCACCATACACATGCACTGGGGGCTTGGAATTTCAGCGCTTGCTAGACCAATCCAAACCATTCATCGCTTTGCCCTTTCAACCTCATTTACTTCGCCCCTTCTCCCCTGGTCCGTCCGTCCGTTCTTGTCTTTGCCATAGCTTCAGTGTGCCACGATTCTCGACCCTGCAACGCAGCACTGCCCTCACTCGTACGGTTGCGCCACTTCCACCATGGCGTCTGGACACAATGCAAGTACACGGCAACCGCGAGACTTTGTCCACAACTCGTCCCAAGCAGCTAACCATTCTATGACGATGCCCTCCAGGACCCGAAGCTGCTCTACGCCGTAAATGGCGTCAGGGCCTACCACATTTCCAATGGCGAGGAGCAGTCCCTCACGCCCGCCGGCCCGCAAACGCTGTCGCTCCTCATGGTGCCGACCTCGTCCGGCTTCGCTGACCCGTCGGGCCTCGCCAGCGGCAACGGCGAGGAGGACTTTTACCTGCACCTGCACCTCCCGCCCGAGCTCGACCTGCCCATGCCCGCCACGACGCAAATTTACCACCAGCCGCCCAGCAGCTACCTGATCCCCCGCTGGGACCTGGGCCCCGGCAGCGGCGCGTTTACCCGCCTCGAGTTTCCCGCCGCCCACAGCCGCGCCGGCGTGCAGGAGGACGTCGACACGTTTGAGACGATTCTGGCGCAGTGCACGGCGTTTCTCGAGCGCGCCACTCCGCCCGCGCCCCCGCGCTCCAAGGCCGCCGAGGCCAAGGCAAGAGAAGCGGCCGGCGACGCGCCGCCGCCGTACAACCCGGCGAGCTTCGAGGCCGGCGAGGGATATGTTCAGGGCAGCGCCAGCTCCCACGTCGGCGGCAGGATCGTGCTGGTCGACGAGGAGGATGGCAGTGTTATTGGTGAGCTGAGCGAGGGCTTCAACGTCGTCGAAGATAGTGGTGTCCGTCCTGGAACCAAGGGTAAGTTGTGAAATCCCATTTCTACGCGAGTACGAAGTTGCTAACATGCCCAAAGACCCTGTCGAAATCACCCTCCCTGGAGACGGTTCGAACAATATTTCAGTCGAGCCTGTCGAGTACGACTACATTGAGGAGTCTATCCATCCCGCCTACAGAAAGTCGTCGCTTGTGAGCGGCGCGACTCGCGCATCGCGGCTGCTCATCACAACCTCGGACTACGTCGGCAAGATGCTGCAGAACCAGGCCGACAGCTTCACGCACAAGACGGAGCCCGTCGCGAACCCCGTGACCTTTACGCCCGCCACGCACGAGCGCATCCGCCGCATCAACCACTTCTCCTCCAAGGCTGCCGGTCTGTCCTCCTCCACCGTCGGCTCCATCAGCAAGGTCACGCAGAACCTCGCCTCCAACATCCGCCGCAAGGACGGCAGAGCCCGCGGCTACGACAAGGACGGCAACCTGGTGGAGAGCTACAAGCCCGGTATCCTCAACAAGAGCCTCATGGCCTTCAACACCATTGTCGACGGCGCAGAGCATGCTGGCAAGTCGCTGCTCAACTCCACCTCGAGCAGCGTCTCGACTGTGGTCGGCCACCGCTGGGGCCCCGACGCGGGCGAGGCCGCGCGAAATATCGGCGGCGGCTTCAAGAATGTTGGCCTCGTCTACATTGACGTTACTGGCGTTTCGAGACGCGCCATTCTTAAGAGTGTCGCCAAGGGCATGCTGGTCGGCCAGGTCAAGGATGGCGGCAAGGTCTATGTCGGCGCCGACGACACCGCTTCAGTACATGGAGCCAATGGTCCCGGAAAAGCGGCAGCGGCGGCTGCTCATGCTGACTCCAAGGGCAAGAAGGCGTCGAAATAATCTCGAGTCAACGTAGTGCTGCCTTGGTAGTTGTGTTCAGCCTTCAACGCCGCAGGTGCGTATACCTGCCTCAGAAAATCAGCTCAGAATAGTATAGGATTCGATTCAACGATATGATAATGAATATGATTTTTTTTTCTAGATTGGTCAATCCCGTCGTTGTGAGTGCAATGTAGTAGCTTTGTAAATTATCACGTGGAGGCGCGGGGCAACTGGCGGCGCGTCGCGTCTCCCAAACGAATTTCTCAACAAAATCGAGAGCTAGACCACACGACCCGAGAAACGAGAAGCACGACGCCGAAATTACACCTAGAACATTGCAAGTGAGGTAAAACACTGTTCATGCGCAACGAAATTTACCGCGCAGCTGCGCCTCGCTCTCTGCAGCATCGGCGTGCATCCTGATCTTGCCCCCCCGCCAAACTGCATCTTGCTTGTCCCAAGAGCTTAACCACAACAGTGTACTTTACAGCGCTCCCCCTCTATCATGACCTCTGCTAACACCCCAGTCAGTATATACTCAACCATGCTTCACGAAATCCTCCTCTCGCTCTCCGGGCACCCCTCGCCGCTCCTCACCGCCGAGCTCTCCGACAGCAGCGCGTCGTCGGCGCTCTCGCCTTCGGAGCGGCAGCTGCTGGCCTCGGCCGCGCACCTGTCGGACCTGCACGTCAAGCTCGCGGCGCACGCGGCGCGCATCACGGCCGCGCACCCGTCGACCGTGTGCCGCGCCGTCGCCACGGCCATCCAGACGGTGCACCTCGCCGCGCTGCGCCGCCGCGTGCTCGACGTCGAGGCGCG
>NW_006271974.1:142105-152437 GCF_000225605.1 Cordyceps militaris CM01 | reverse complement strand
CCTACGCCATCGTGCCCCCTGACGGCCGTCGTCGGCGCCTTTGAGCCCTGGACCCGCCGCCTCGAGTGGCTCTGGGAGGTGGTGCGCTTCCTCGAGGCCCCCGCGTGCTGCGCCGCGCGCGCCATGGATCGCCTGCGCGCAGAGCTGCAGAGCGGCTACCGCGACGTCGAAGAGGCTGCGCAGTCGCTCGTGGCGGCTGCCGAGACGGCTTGGCTGCGACAGGTGGCGGCGTGGATCTTTTACGGCCGGCTGCCGAGCGGCGGCGGCAGCGGTGACGACGACTTTTTTGTGCGCCCCGCCGACGGCCCGGACGAGGACTACGTATCCGTCGCCGACCTGCTCCCGGCGTTTGTCACGCCGGCGACGGCGCGCTCGATGCTCTTCATCGGCCGCTCGCTCAACCAGATCCGCGCGCGCAGCGGCGCCAGCGGCACGACGCTGTCGACGACGAGCGGCTTCCACAACACGGCCGCCAAGCTGCAGGCCATTGCCGACCTCGCGTCGCCGCTCAGCGCGGCCAGCTTCACCGGCACGATACGCGACATCCGGCAGTCGCTCTCGCAGGACATCCTCGAGCAGATCCTGCCGCTGTCCGAGGTCATGTCCACCATGCAGCTGCTGCGCGAGTTCTTCCTGCTCGGCCGCGGCGAGTTCGCCATGGCGCTCACGCACGAGGCCGACGAGCGCATCCGCGGCCGCTGGCGGCGCGCGGGGAACCTCGCCGCCGCCGCGCAACCCCCCGACAAGGACGACGCCGTCCGAAACGTCACGGTCAAGAGCGGCGAGGTCTCGGCCGCGCTCGCCCGCGCCTGGGCGTCGCTGTCCTCGCTTGAGCAGCGCCGCCACCCGTCGTCGTCGGGCGACCACGACGGCGACGCGCTTCTCGACCGCGCGCGCGACCTCCTCCGGTTGCAGCTCGTCAAGGCCCGACCCGACAGCAGCAGCCCCCCCCTCGCGCGTCCCGGGCTGAGCGCGGCGGCCGTCGCGCGGCTCGCCGACGCGCCCTTCCACGCGCTGCTCTTTTCCGTGCCCGTCGTGCTCGCCATGCGGCTGCCGCCGGCCGTCGACATGGTGCTCGGCCCGTCCGACATGCAGCTGTACGGCTGCGCGCACGCGTACCTCGTCGCGCTGCGCCGCGCGCACATTCGCCTCACCGGCCTGTGGAAGCTGACGTCGCTGCGCCGGCACTACCCGGGCCCGCGCGGCGCCGGCGCGCACGCGCAGGAGCTGCGCCAGCGCTGGTCCGCCCGCGCCCAGGTCCTGCGCGGCACATGGACCGCCGCCAGCGCCGCCGTCTTCTTCCTCGGCGAGACCGAGGCCTACTTCCAGACCGAGGTCGTGGCCGGCTCGTGGCGCGGCTTCCGCGCCTGGCTCACGGGTGACTCTGCCCAGCAGGATACTACTGCTCCTCCGCCGCCCGACGACATGGACATGAGCGACGATGACGACATTACCACAACGCCTGCTCCTCCCCGGCACGCGCGTCACGACCAGCAGACGCTCGCCACCGGGCACGCCGTGTACCTCGATACGCTGGTGCACCGGCTGCTGCTGACGCAGGACGCGTACACGCGGCCGCTGCACGCGCTGCTGGTGCAGATGGACCACCTCGTGACGCACGCGCACCGGCTGCACGGCATCTTCACGTCGCGCGACCTCGAGACCGACGCCGGCGTCGTCGACGCCTTCACCGACCTCGCTGCCGAGGAGGCCCAGGTGCTGCGGCAGCTGCGCGCCGTGGCGGCCTCTGTGCGCGCTGGCATGGACCACGTCGTCGCCGCGCTCGAGCGGCTCAGCGTCGACGAGGCCTTCCTGCAGACGTGGGAGGGCGAGACAGCTGTCGCCGCGCAGATGGAGGACTTGGCGCCGGGGGAAGCGTACCGCCCGGCGAGGGTGGGCGGTCTCAACAGGCTGCTGATGCAGCTCAAGTTTGGTAGTTAGATGACTGGCGGGGGCAAGAGGGTGGTAATTACAACAAGAGTCTTGTTTCATGAGTTGAGGATGCACTCTTCACGATGAGAGGAAAGGACTGATGCGCTTTAATACTGCTGCATGATAATTATAAACGACACGGTGATGCTCCCAACTTCCTCGCGCTCATTGTAATCTCACACGATAGGCAACAAAAGGTGGCCATTTCAACACGCGGGGAATGACTAGCATCGGAAAACCAAAGATGATTTTCATTACAACAAAACTTGCAAATATGGTGGCCTGTCCCCCCTCTCTCTTCCATCCAGCCAGCTCCACTAAGGCTGGCTGTTCCATCCCACCCAGTTGCGCGCCACGACGCGCCACACCTTGACTTCGCCGCTGCGCAGATCATCCAGCTTGTAGCTCTCCAACTTGACCTTTTTGTTCTCGCGGCCTTGCTCCCAGGCACGCAGCTTCTTCTTGGTGCCGTCCCACTCGGCCACAATCGCCACGTGGTCCGGCTTGCCCACCTCAGCGCTGTACTTGGCGTGCATGGCGCCGTGCTTGCCCTGGAACTTGCTGTTGCGAAACGACACAATGTCGCCGGGGCGGATGACGTCGTGCTGCTGCGTCGAGGCATTGGCCATGTTGGAGTAGACGAGGGCGCCGTACGCGCGGGTGCCCACGGGCCACAGAGCACCCTTCAAGGGACGGAGTAGCTCGAGAACCAGACTTTGCGGTGAGCCATCGCCGACAACGGTGTCTTTTTTGGTACTTGCGACCTCGACAATCTGACGACCAAATCTGTCATGAAATTCTTCCATCTCGTCTTGGCGGAGTGTGCGGGGAGGACCTTCGTGCTTCTGGCTTAGCTCAACATCGGCAGGGGCATAGGGATCGAATCGGACGGTGATGATGGTCTGCGAGTAGTCTTGGTATAGAACAAAGATTCCGCGTGTAATAATCGTTTTCGCGCCTTGGTTATTCGTGGTCGATTCCTCCGATTCGAAGAAAATATCGCGGCGACCTTGTAGCACGGGGGGTAGCTGATCTGCCTGCTTCCACCAACCACTTTGAACAGCCAGATCAACATCGTTGGCAATGAACCCAGATTCCAGTGACTGTCTATGGAGATCAACGGAGCGCCTATTACTGGTGCTTGTGCGTGTACCTTCCATGGATGTGCGGCCGCTCGCGGCTGCTGGTGGGGGTGGCAGGCGTCGTCCAGTGGTTGCAGTCGCAGTGGGCGAAACACCCGGATCTGCAAAGTAGGCTTCTTCTGCAATCTTCGGGGTTCTACTTGAGCTGGCGCCTATCGGAGGGGAGGCGTAGCTATAGGGATCGGAATCCTCAGACGGTGGAGCCGCAGCTGGTGGTGGTGGTGGAGCTGCGCGAGGTATATCAACAGATCGCCGCTTATTCTCTACCGGGGAAATTGCCGGTACCGGTGGCGGAATAGCACGAGGTGGTGAGTTTGGCGGGATGGGCGGAGGGCGGCTTGCAGGGACCTCAGTCGTGGGTGACTGAAGTAGGCTATCGTCCACACTTGAATCACGAGCATGGGCTTTCAATGCGTCCTTGTGGGGGACTGAAGATGCAATATCAGTGTCATAGTCACCCTCGTACTCTGTGCTTTCCTCACCAGCCTCATCCCCTGCTTTTAAAGGTCTGGATGGTGGAACGGGAGGTATATCAGCAGTCATCGACGGACGACTGACGCCACCCGGAGGCGGAGGCGGGGGTGGTCGGCTTGCAGCAGGGGGCAACATCGACGCGACGCCCGGGATAGGAGGAGGCGGTCGGCTGTTTCGCTTATTCGCAGACGGGGGCTCTGCAAACCGCGGGGACAGAGGTGGCGATCGCAACGGAAGTCGCGGTGATTGTGCTAACATGGGGTCGGATTGATCCCTTCCCGCAGAGAGCTCATCGTCTGACTCGGAGCCCTCGGTCGCAGACCTGATGGCTGGCACAGGGGGTGAAACGGGCGGCCGTGGTGCTACAGAAATCATTAACAAAGTATAACAGGTTTGATTTACAGATCTACTCACGCTCTGGGGGAACAGGTGGCGGCGCAGGACGCCCGCTCGGCACCGGAGGAGCACGCGGCGCGTCTGAGCGAGAGGCAGGACCTGGGGTAGCACCGTCGTCATCACTCTCTTCCTGGTCGGCATCAGCGTCGTTTAGCTTGGGAATGGCTGGCGCCCTGCTAGGCACAGTAGGTGGCGACGGCAAGCTGGGGGTCGGCTCATTGTCGTCGTCTTGTTCAGTTTCGCGCTCCTGTGATTTCTTCAGACCTCCGATACCGGGCAGTGCCATGGGTGTCGGAATTGGAGGCGCAGAGCGCTGCGTATCATCTGGACGGCTCTCTGCATCCTCTTTGGGGGCCTTTTCTGGCTTGCTTCTCTTCGGTAGACCACCCGCGGGGGGGATCGGAGCACCAAACATGCCGTGGAAACCCATACCACCGCTCATTTTAGCCATTCTTGCACGGAGCTCCTCCTTACGTCGGACTTCAGGATCCATATCTTCCTCCTCCTCTTCCTCTTCTTCTGCTTCAGCCTCTTCAGCCTGCGATTCTTCAGTGACCTTATGTCGATCGTCTTTGGCTGCAGGAGCACGGCTCAGAGTCGGAGAGGTAGGGGCGGTCTCTGAAGTACGACGCTGTGATGCTTCACCTTCTTCTTCACGCTCCGATGTATCATCTTGGCCCTCTGTAGTATCGCCGGCTCCAGACATATCCGCCTCATTACCGTCGCGTGGAGATTCGGCAGCGGGACCGCGAGATGCCTTGCGTCTTGGTGGTGGAGCCTGGGCAGGTGCTTGCTCCTCAAGAGAAGTACGGCCAATTGTGGTTTCGGTATCTCTCCTTTCGAGCGGTGCGAGATCGGCGACATCGACATCCTCAAGGGGTTCACCACCCGGTACTTCGGGCTTCTTCTTGGCCGGTTTCTTGGGTTTTTCCTTCTTGACGGCGGCCTCTGCGTGTCGCTGGGCCTGCTCCTGCTGTTGCTTGGCGAGCAAAGCAATACGTTCCTTGAGGCTGGTTGGCTTGGGCTGCTCTTCTTCTTCGTCACCGGCTTCCTGTTTAGTCTCGGTCGGAAACAACCCAGCCTTTTCAGCCTGTTCTTGGTTCTGGGCCTCCTGCTCTCTAATCTCGGGGTCTTCGGATCTACGATAAATCTTTTGAGTCACCTGCTCCCGTGGAATGGGAACATAGGCGTCGCGGCTGGGGGGCGGGGGTACAAATGGCTTCTTGATAAAGCTTGAACCTCCAAGGCCGCCGGGCTTGAACGGTGCGACAGGCGCGGCCGCGGGTTTGTTGAAAGCGGCAATGCGGTCTTTGAATGAGCTGCTGCTCGGCTTATCGACAACGGGCGGGGGTCCGGAAGACTTCGGTTTCGGGGTTGGGGCGGGAGCGGCTGCTGGTGCCTCGCGCGGAGCAGGCTTGGGAGGCTGTGCGGTGTTTGTGGCAGGAGCTTTTGGGGGTGCGGCCGCTGCGACAGGCACGGGCACTGGTCGCGACCTTGGCTCCGGAGATTTTGGAACCTCTACTTCCGGCTCGGGTTCGGGCTCGGGCTCATCCCGAGGAAGGGCTGCCGGAGTGGATGGAGAGGCAGCAGTCACCAGCACCGGCTCTGGCTTTTCTGGCTCGGGCTTGGGCTGTTGCTGGGGAGCTGGGGCATCGTCGGGTTTTTTTGTTCGTGTCCGCATAGGGCGGGGAGGTGGTGTAGGTTCGAACTTTTCGACAAAGTTGCGAGGGAAGATGCCTTCCTTCTTGACTCCGTCTTCGTCGACGTATTCGCCACCGTACCACTCGTCATCCTCCTCCTCCGTGACGGTCATGACTTGGCCGAGAGGGAAGTTGAGATCATCATCATGGGGCGAGGTGTACTCGAAGAGAGCCTTGACTCGGAAGGGAGCGACCATGGTGAATGCGAATGGCTCACAGGACACAGCGGCCTGTCCTCCAGCAGCACAACAGGCGATTCAGTTGAGATGTTTGTTGGCGAGTCCTAGGGGTGGTTGCGTCGGGAAGAGGTGGGGCAAGGCTGCCTACGAGCGGGCAGGCGGCGACCAAGAAGATGGGACGATGTCGGTGTATAGGTGAATTGTCGACGTAGAAGATATTCAGCAGCGGGAGGGGATGGCGGGCGAGCAACGAGAAGAGCTCGGTGCAGGTCCGGTCGGTGATGGGGCAAGAAAGGCGCAGGCTGCGGCGAGCGGCTCAGATGAGGAGGCTCAGGCGGGAGCTTGTTGTGGATGTGGAGGTGGCGACGTCAGCGAGGGAAGGCGGTGATGGGATGCCTCAGCCACCGAAGCTCAGGCGGGGGGGGGTTAGTCAGGCGCTCGTGAAGCGTACAGTTAGTCACATAGTCATTTGTGCAGGCCATCGAGTCATCTTTTCTTTGTCCCTCCAGGTAGCACAGAATTAAAAGGCTGAAACCACGGGAGGATAGCGGTGGACGACTTCCCGCCACCAACGTTGCCTCTGTTGCACAGCGCCACATTCGTGCCCTCTTCTGTGGCGGTGCAGTGAGCGCCAGCAACAGTCGGGGTGACTCGATCACTCGTGCATATGCATAATAAAGAACAGGGACATCAAACTCGTTAGCGATAAAGCTAGTATTAAGCAGTATGATTTTAGCCTCTTATCACTGCATTTAGACGGCATATTGAAACTGATGACCTATATGCTTGTGTTTCATCTCTGCGGCAGATGGCTCGCAGTAACAACTATTAGCAGAGCTAATATGGTGGTAAATTTCCTAGAAGAATTCCAATCAATAACGACCAGTAGGAGCTTTTAGTGGTTCATTCCAACTCTACCGACTCCCACGTTGCTCCACGAACTATTCCCCGAGAACCCCAGACTTGAAACTCATGATGTCCATACCAGAAATTTCGGTCCATGTCTATAACGGTTGATTATTGATTATATACTATAAATATACACTTTTTATTATTTAGGCACCCTCGGCCCAGCCAAGACGACTATTGCCATCATCATACACGACGAAACCAGACTTCAAGGCGACATCGCCAAAGATGGCCAGGCTACCACCAATACCACCAATGCCACCCACGCAAGTTCCCTGCTCGGGAGCAAAGTTGATGTTGTCGCTGTGGATGGTGATGCGGCCATTCCCAACACCGAAAGAAAAGGTAGGGAGGCTAGCGTCGCAGTCAAATGTCCACAGGTACTGGCCCGCGGCGACCTCCTGCTGCTGGGCACTGTCCACGTGGCTCCAGTAGTCCGACGCAACATCGGTAGGGAGGTAGACAATGGAGGTGCCGGTATCGGCGGTGCCGGTGATGACGCGGTCGTTGAGATCGGCATCCGCAACAGCGTAGCCGGTGGCGTTGAAGAGACGGTGGCCGAGATCGTCGGTAAAGGCAGGCGTGTACGAGATGGCGCCAGTGTATTGGGACTTGTCAATGTAGCCAAAGTTGTAGGAGCCGACCTCCTGGTGCTTCAGACGGGCGGTGAAAAGCGGCTGTGCCAGTCTGCTCTTGATGCTGGAGAACCACGTCGTTTGCTGCGTGGGCTTGACCGTGTTGCCCTTGTCGTAGGCGAGGCCGAGCAAGCCGGAGCTGCCGGCGTCGTTGGTGAACTGCGACGAGACCTCCTGGGCGGACTCGACAGCCTGGCTGGCGACGCTGGCGCTGCCGACCTTGACAACGTCCTGGTAGACGATGCCCTTGCTGTAGCTCTGGTCGCCGTAGCCAATGGCCCACTTGAAGCCCTGCAGGAGCTTGGAGGAGCTCGACTGGGCGGGCTTGTAGAGGGTCTGGCCCTTGGTCTCGGACTTTGTGGTGTCGGTGCTGAACACCCACAGGTCGCTGGAGCCCGTGTCAAAGTTGAGCATGAGCTTCTGCGAGGGCGTGCCGATGCTGACCTCGCAGAGGTACGAGGTGTCGACGCCGGGCGTGGGGCCGTGCGGGTTGGCACCGACCGTGGCGTTCTCCCCGCGCCGGGCCAGGGGGACGGCCGCGCGCCGGGCGAGGAGGTCGGCCTCGATGCCCTGGATCGTCTCGGGGCTGGCAAACTTGCGGAGGGCATAGTGCGCGTCGGCAATGGGGTTGCGCTGGACAGGGTTCTTGTGCGCCGGGACGCTGAAGGTGAGGCCGGAGCTCTCGGCCGGGGCGGCGGCGGCACTGCCGGCGGCAGCGGCCAGAGCAACAAAAGTGCCAGCGGTCTTCATTGTGGAGGTGAAAGAGGGGTGAGACGAAAAGAGCCAAGGTGAGTGATGGAGATGCTAAGATCCATCGTCTGCCAAGAGGTGGCGGGAGATCTCAATCTTTTTGTAGTTGGCCGAGGGGCGTTGCTTGGCATCTCGGCCGCGGTCATTGACAGCACCGCATCGCTCGCATGACTACCGAGTAATCTGCTCCCATCATACACTGTCACTTTGTGATATGGCCTTGAAAGTAGGGAGGCTAGCCTATCAGGGCAGTTGGCGATGGTTTGGGTAGGTGCACAGAGATCAGCACGGTGGACATGCCGACAATACGAAACAGAGGAGACCAACGGGCAGCCTGTAACTGGAAGGTCGGCAGTCGCATCACGACATCTCCCAGCTAAAAAGCGTCCTAGTAACGAAGCTCCCCCTTCATAGTGGAACGCCGTACGGCTCAAGCAAGAGCCTAACCCAAGGTTTCTTTCTTCCGTCTCACGGGCGGTACAAGAAAGAAGAGAAGGTGGCACGGTCAGGAGAAGCCGTCGGTGGAAAACCCCCACAAGTATTCGTGGACTAATGTAACCCGAACAAGTAGGAGGGTGAGTGATTGGAAATAAGCTACTCCGTTGGTCGCTCGTGAGTGGCTCATCAGGCGCTAGGCCGCAGATTCAACTGCCAAGTTGGGATAGCTCATCCCGTTGGGGGCTTTTGTTAACCGAACAGATTCATGCATGTTGTAGTACGCCGACAACTATCGAGCACCGACGAGGAACTTGTTCTACCGAGAGTTGAGATGGAGCAGCTTGGTGCCTAACGAATTTAAGCAGGCGGCTATGTATGACGTCGGTGATTAACGCACAGTCAACCTGACGCATTTGGTCGAGCGGAAACTGCGTTCTTCACGCCCACATGAAGTAACTCACCCCGGCAGACGAACCGAGCGACCGAGATGATAGGGTCAGAGCAACGCGTGCCAAGTACTAGTGTCGGCAGAAGGCTGTTGTGCCGAGCGAACTCTGGCGTAGTGACTGGTAGGCGGATGCATCTTGACTAACTATCCAATAGTGGTAGCACGGGTCGAATGGCAAGCAAAGGCCAGACGAGGCTGCTGTCGAGGTGATCAATCCGGACTCTCAGCCTCAATGAACGAGGGACTTGTCATTATGCAATAATATTACCGCGGGTATGTATGTGTTGCAATCGGCCGAACAAGAACCGTTCTTTGCATGACTCGCCATTTCCCCGTTAATGACATACCTTGAGCTTCTTTGCCCCATCACAAGACAAGGAGGCGCCACCGACATCATCTCATCGGCAACAAGCGGCTGGTCCTGCACCACCCGTTTTCCACATCTCCATCGAGTTTCCCGTCCGCAGCTTTTGATCAGGCAAACAGGGTATCAAGGCATGTATGTTTGCGGGCAGTTTCATTTCTTTAGCACCAGCCCGTTGTCTCGGACACAGAAAACCTAGAAAACGCCCAGTTTCGGGGCGGAGATGAAGAAAGAACGCCGCCCCCTTTATTACCGATCGATGATGTGCGGGGTCAGCCATGACAGGGCTGGTTTTCGAGGCTACTTTACGGAAATGAACGCCATGCTTTCTTGGCAAGCCTCTTGGCAAGAATTCAGTTTGTTGCTCTTGCACTTGGTTCACTCAGCTTCAACTCTTCACATAACAAATATTCCTGAAGCTTGCCAGACTTGACAGACTGGGTCGACGACTTTCACCTCAGACCAAGCAAACGATGCAAGGTGCGCTGCAAAGCTACTGGGATTAGCATGCAGTGGTAATATGGTGCCAGTACTACACCTATCTTATAACCCCCATTGACGTGGCATGATTCCATCCCCCTCGTAAATCTGCCGCTGTCAGGCTTCACACATGACCTCGGTGACGAATCACATCAACCAGCTAGGGCCACAAGCCCGCCATGCTCCCATGCCACCACGGTGCGGGCGCGCAGTCAGAGTCGCATCCGGCCGTTCCTTGATTTCGCGCCCAGTACAAATGTATCTCGCCTCCGCGGCAGTCCCTCGCCTTGCCTCCCCCATCCCCAACCCCAACCCAACCATGGCCGAGTTCTTCGTCTCCCTCGGCGCGGAAGGCGTGCGCCTCGTCGCGCCCACCGACGCCAGCTTCGCCGACCTCTGCAGCAGCTACGCCGCGCCCGCCGCCGACGCGGCGCCCGCCGTCGTGGCCCTGCCCGACTCGCCCGCGCAGGTGCAGACGCTCGTGC
>NW_006271974.1:115635-142005 GCF_000225605.1 Cordyceps militaris CM01 | reverse complement strand
CGAGCAGCTGCTGGCCGCGCTTGAGCCGCGGGGGCTGCAGGCCGTCACCGGGACGGGCGCCGCCGTCGGCTTTGCCGCGTGGAGCTTGGGAGGCGGCTACGGCCCGCTGGACGCGCGGTACGGCATCGGCGCGCACCAGATCGTCGCTGCAAAGGTGGTGAATGGCCAGGGAAGGCTGCTGCAGGCGGATGACCGGCTGCTGAAGGCGATTCGCGGCGGTGCTGGCTTCTTTGGTATCGTGGTGGAATTGACAGTCAAGGTCTACCCACTAGACGGCGTGAGTAATGCATTCGAGTCGTCAAGGTTTCGACTGCCGCAACGGTCGCTAACTTGATATTGCAGATTCAATCGGGTGTTTTCCTCTTTGAGTCGTCTGACCTCGAAAAGACCGTCACCACCGTCCTGACCGCATACAACCAGCTGGCCGGCGACGGGCTCCCCAGCAACTTCTGCGTGCTGCCCATCATCATGCCCTTTCCCAACGCCGGCGTCATCCTCGCGCTGTCCACCGTCTGGAGCGGCGCGGCCTCGGAGGAGTCGCGCGCGTGGGCGGACAAGGTCGGCGCCTTTGCGCCTCGCCTGCCGGGGCCGCCGGTCCAGGCCACGACCATGCTGGGCATGCTGCGCAGCCTGACCAAGATGATGCGGCCGCACGTCCGCGGGCACTGGCACAGCGCGTCCCTCACGCACCTCTCGCCGCAGGCCATTCGCGTGCTGGCAGCGCAGGCGGCCAAGATTCCCGCGGCAGGAAACGGCGGCTTCGCGCTGCATGTGGTGCGCGCCGACAGCCCGTCGTGCGCGGGCACTGCGCCGGCTTCCGTCACGCCGTACGGCACCCCGCACGTGTCTGTCGACATTCTGGGCATCGTCGACATTGCCGGCGAGGACGAGGTAGAGCAGGCCATGGTGAGCTGGGCTGAGGAAGCCAGGGATGCGCTGGCCAGGGTTGATGCTGCTGCTGGCTTTACGTATCTGCCGTTTACGCATCCCAGTCACCTCAACTTGCAAGGCATTTTTGGCGACAACTTGGAGTTTATGCGTCAAATCAAGAAGGAGCAAGACCCGAACAACGTCTTCAACAATGGACTTGTCCGTGTGTAAATATTCAGCTATTTCTTCATACCAACTGACGCAATCAATGTCCAATGAATAATTGCACAAACTAGATGTTTTTCCAATACATATATGCACTAGAAATATTTGTTACAGATTTTGGGGGCGGGGTCGTGACACTCATTCCATCGCTCTGCCTCGCCGGTGCGAGAGAGTTGCTCGTTGCAATTGCCGACCGCTCCTCCGCTTAATCAAGGTCATCTATTTAGATTACAATATACTTTATTTAGAAAAAGGCCCGATTTCTCACCTACACGGAATAGACCAGTCCAGACCCTGTCCGACCCGTTGAGGGTGCATACATCTGCATCGTGAGCATTCTATTAACCCCGCAGGCTGCAATGACCGCATTAGCGCTCTGTACAGACCCTTTCAGCTCCGCTGTCGAGTTTATATTGGACGTTTAGTCGCACGTATGTAGTCATTGTCATATAGGCAAATATGGCATGATAAAGTAGCAAAACCAGACAAGTTGTCATCATCATTCATCATCATCAGCAGTGACGAGGCCATGGTTAGTTGACCTGCTCGCCGCACTTCCTTTCATCCAGTCCTAGACCGTTCATTTCATTGACGCCAAAGTGGCGAGAATCACCATCTTGGCTCATACACCATTTCATGCCTCGAAAACGTACGCAGCGACGCCTTCGTACGTGTATCCCAACCTGCGGACCGCATTCTCCATCTCGGGCGAGCTGGTCGTGTAGAAGTGGTCCCGCTGGCCGCCGCTGTAGGCACGGTAAAACGGGACCGTGTCGTCTCTGTTGCCCGCCTTGAACACCCAGCCCGTGATGCCCTCGTCCTGGTATCCGAGGTGCTGCACGGCGTTGTCGCGCTCCGCGGCCGAGGTGGTGTAGAAGTGGTCCGACGCGCCCGGGGACCAGGTCCGGTAGAGAGGGACGCTGTCTCCGACCAGTCGCGAGTAGATGCGGGCGGCGACGCCTTCGGCAGAGTAGCCGAGGTTGGTGACGGCGTTGTTGTATTCGTTGTAGTCGGTGGTGTAGAAGTGGTCTTTGGCTCCGGCGCTGTATGCCCGCCACAGCTCGGTGATTTGTTTGGCCTGTGCCTCCTTGAGATAGAGTTAGCACCCAATCATGTTTTTATGTTCATCACACCATGGTAGTTTGGTGGTTATTGTGAAGCAAGTAGGTCATGCATACTGCGGTGGCTGGAGCCGCAGAGACGGCAGCGCAGAGTGTGGCAAGAACGGTGAAGAAGCGCATGGCTATTTTTGTAGTTGTTGTCTTGTTTTTTTATCCTTTTAATATGAACAAGTTGCCACTTCACTTGCACATGGCAGAGGAGACGGCCGGTATTTATGTCCCGGAGGGCTTCGCTCGGGATGCTCTTCTTCCCATGCTACGTTGCACAGCTTCAGCTCTTGGCCAAGTTTTCGTTAGTAAGAGCGCGTTCTTTATCCGCAGTGCGGCTGAAGCATTCGTCGCCGTACTTGGCGATATCATCCGTAGCTGAATATGGCTGGGCATGGAACATGGTCCAGACTCCTGGGCAGCAGCGCAGCGTGCATCATGCAGATGCGATGCTCATGCCGCAATGACTTGAATGTGAAGCGACATCACTAACAATCAACTCACAAAAAGCGGAGTAACTGCAATTAATCTGGGCAATTCCTTGGGTTAAATGCATCTACCTTGAGAGACGGTCGAGTCCCCAAAGATGTTACCGTTTACGACGCCTCAGTTCTTCATGTGCAGCAATAATGAACAAGGCTCTGTGTGGACGCTTTTGTGGTAACATCGCGGCTTTCTTCCCCGCCTATAGGCTAGATTAAATCCTACTCTGGTCAGTTTCTCAAGTACGAGATATACCAGATGAAATCCTACTCAGGTCAAGTTCTCGAACTCGAGACTCCGCAGCGAGCTCGACTGCTGCCTCCACTTGACAGAGGTCTTCGACTGTACCACTTTGCGCACTACCATGGCTGTATTCGAGATTTTTATAGAGTCCTTGAGAGGTTACTCCTTGACTAGCGCCGTCTCTGTTGTGTTGATAGTGGCCCTCGTCCTGTCCCTCGTCGCGAGGCTGCACCAGTTTCATCGCCTCCGACACTTTGATGGACCGCTTCTCGCCGGCTTCTCCCGTCTTTGGCTCCTCCAAACAGTATGGGGCGGCAAATCCCATCTCATCTTCTGGGACGTGACTTCCAAGTATGGTATGGAGCTACTCTGGCCGTGGCCCATTTCCTAGCCTCTAATTACATGCTTTCCAAGGCTCCATTGCGCGGGTCGGTCCAAACGATCTAATCACCAGCGATCCCGAACTTGTAAAGCACATGCACAGTGTCCGATCTGCTTATCGGCGCTCGGATTGGTATGACGGTATAAGGTTTGACCCAAACAAGGACAATCTGGCGTCGTTGCGAAATGAGGCTGAGCACAAGACTTTGCGAGCAAAAATGGCGGCCGGAGTGAGTTTCATTCTCCAATCCTCCCTTATTAAGATCCCTCCATTGGTATCCCATGCTGTGGAGTTATTTGGCCATCTTCTCATCTGTTCCTAGTACTCTGGTCGCGAAATCGACGGGCTAGAGCTGAAAGTTGATGAAAACATCCTACGCTTTATGCATCTACTCGCCAAGTATGCCAGCGCCAACCAGGTTCTCGACTTGGCACGCAAGGTTCAGTATTTTACGTTGGACGTCATTTCCGACATATCCTTTGGCAAACCCTTTGGTTTCCTCGAGACAGACTCGGACATTTATCGATACATTGAAACCACGGAGCGGGCATTTCCCCTGCTCATGATGACCACCGTCGTCCCCTTCTGGGTCAAGATTCGCGCCTCGCGGCTTTTGAGAAGTGCAATGCCCTCTGAAAGCGATCGGTTTGGGCTTGGTAGAATAATAGGGTATGTCTAGTACCTCAACCCACCCTCCCTCTTCCATCCACCACTCCTGGCTGACCTCGTCACTACAGGATTGCCCAAGCAGTCGCCGCTGAACGCTTTGGCAAAAGTCCCAAGGTTCAACGTGACATGCTCGGCTCATTTGTATCTCACGGACTAAGCCAATCAGAGGTTGAGTCGGAGATTCTACTTCAAATGTACTCATCCGAGCGCTCTCTTCTCCATCTAATCCGATCACTAACATGGCAATCAAGTGTCGCTGGTTCCGACACCACCGCTACCGCCATTCGCTCCACGTTGCTGTACATTTCCACGAGCCCACGGATTCATGCCAAGATGCGCCAAGAGATTGACGACACTCCTCTTTCCGACACAGTCGTTTCCGAAGAGACAGCGCGCTCCATGCCCTACTTGCAGGCAGTCATCAAGGAGGGCCTGCGTATGTTCCCCCCCGTCGCCGGGCTCATGGCAAAAGAGGCACCAGCTGGTGGACACTACTGGAAGGGCGTCTTCATTCCTGGCGGTACGCATGTCGGAGTATGTGCTTGGGGCATCTTTCGACGACAGGATATCTGGGGCACGGATGCGAATGAGTTTCGGCCCGAACGGTGGCTGGACAGCACACCAGAGCAACTCGGCCGAATGGAGGGAACCCTCGAGCTGATTTTTAGCCACGGCCGGTGGCAGTGTCTTGGTCGTTCTATTGCGCTGATGGAACTGAACAAGATATTTGTACAGGTACGATGTCGCGAGCTTGCTGCTGGCTGCGCTGCTCCAAGCAACTGACAGACACAGATTTTGCGGCAATTCGATGTGTCCGTCTGCGATCCGACGAACCCTTGGAAAGTCTACAACTGTGGCATATTTTCGCAGAGGGATTTCTATGTGAGGCTCAGTAACCGACAATAATACGATGCTGCCGAATGGAGCGTCAGATGCTCGTCCGCTCGGGGGCAAACTTGTATCGCACCCCTCGATACTCGTCCGAATAGCCGACTCCATATGTGGCAAGCCTGCTGAAGAAGCTTCTGATGCCGGGCAGTGGCATGTTCACCACGACGCGGGTATAAGTGTTGGCAGGCACGCCCCAACTCTGGGTGCTGACCTGACCACGCCACGCTGGCCTCCTCATCATAGATTTCTCTTCCATTCATCATCACACAATACACCTGTTTCCCTTGCTTTTGCTCGTGCTGACCGGTCGTGATGCCTCACTCCCTCCCTTGATACACTACAATAAGTTACGGTCGCATATTAGCTCCGGTTCATAGGCCACCACCGAACGTACAGACATATAACTTCATTTTTTTTATTATTATAAGTATAAAAGATATATAAGATACATAAGATAAGTAGGATAAGTAAGATAAGTAAGACAAGTAAGATAAGTAAGACAAGTAAGATAAATAAGATAAGTACGAACGAGCTAATATGCGACCGTAGACGGAATACTCCTAGGTTAGGCCGTTCCTGATCAGCGCTACGTAGTCTTCGACGGATATGTTTGTATTTTTTTTCTTTTAAATAAAACAGGAGGATGGAAAAGGGGGATAAAAGTAGAGCGAGAGTCGTCGCTTGTTCTGAGGCGACTAGCAGGGTTCGTCTCTAATAGATCGAGGATTCGAAATAGTATCTCTATTGTACTAATTCTCTATATATGTCATAGTGAAGTTCTTTCTATCAACTGTCGTTTAATTTGCATTCATCCTAGCGAACAGCCCACCAAGCATAGGAGCTCGCCCGCCGACGAATAAGATCGCAATGCCGCTCCTAAGCGCACGTACCCCCCGGTCTAGATCTGAATTGGCAAACATTTAATTATTTACAGAACTTAGAAAACCCAATGCCTCACCCGCTAGAAGCCACTGATCCCCATCCCTCTGGATTACGGGTGCAGACGAATGTACCCATTTTGCATCGCGAGGAGTTGGTGATTTGAACTGACCGTGCCCTGTGGTGCGCAGTGAGACTTGTCGGTCGGGGAATTGCGTGTTGCTTATTGTGGCATGCGCTATTGGCGGCAATCCAAGCTTGTCGATGACGCCGTACTCGCTACGGTCCGGTCACGGTCGGTACAGCAGTGATTGTGAATGTTATTACTGTGCCTGCGGCTCCTGTAAGGCTGCCGGAACCCTGTGACGCGCTCGATGATGGATCTGGTGGTATGACAAAAGTGGAGGTATCAAGCGTCACAGTTGTTGTGATGGTGCTGGAGCTTATTGTCAAGGTAGATGTACAGCTTGAGTCGCTGGATGTCGCCTGTGTTGTCGAGCTTGGAGTGGATGCAGATGTCGTCGTGGTTGAAGATGACGTGGTCGTTGGTTCACTACTGGAGTCTGTTGTGCTCGAATCCGTCGTACTTGATCCTGTGGAAGTTGTTCCTGAGTTTGTGGAAGTTGTTGTCGAATTTGGGGTCGATGAAGATGTCTCTGTGGATGAAGATGTCTCTGTGGTTGAAGATGTCTCTGTGGTTGAAGACAATGTTGGAGTTGATTCGGTGCTGGAGTCTGTTGTGCTCGAACCCGTCGTACTTGAGATTGTGGAAGTTGTTGTTGAGCTGGTCGTAGGTGCAGATGTCATTGTGCTTGAAGACGACATTGGGGTTGCTTCGGTACTGGAATCTGTCATGCTCGAATCTGTCATACTTGAGCTTGTGGAAGCTGTGGTTATACTTGTCGTTAAGGAGAGTGTTGAGGCCATATCAGTACTGGAATCGGTTGTGCTCGAATCCGCCGTACTTGTGCTTGTGGAGGTTGTGGATATACTTGTTGTTGAGGCTAGTGTTGAGGTCATCTCAGTACTGGTATCCGACGTGCTGAAATCTGACGTTGAGGTAGTTGTGGGTATGCTTGTCGTTAAAGAAGTCGTCGAGGTCATTTCACTGCTAGATCCCGACGTGCTGGATCCCGGCGTGCTAAGATCGGATGTGCCAGTATCTGCCGTGCTGAGATCTGACGTTGAAGTGGCTGTGGGCATGCTTGTCATGGAAGGAGTCGTTGAGGTCATTTCACTACTGGATCCCGACGTGCTGGACCCCAACGTGTTGGCATCCGACGTGCTTGAGTCTGACGTGCTGGATCCTGGCGTGATGGTATTCGAAGTGCTGATATCTGACGTTGAGGGGGTCGTAGGCATGTCTGTTATCGAAGAAGCCGTTGAAGGAGTCGTTGGGGTCCTCTCACTACTATTGGCCAAAGTGCTGGTATCTGACATGCTGGGACCCGACGTGCTGGTATCAGAAGTGCTAGGATCTGACGTCGCGGTGGTTGTTGGCATGTTTGTCGTCAAAGACGTCGTCGGAATTACCTCGCTACTCGAAACCGACGCGCTGGATTCTGGGGTGCTGGAGCTTCCCTCACTGGGGCTCGTTGTGGTGATGGGTGTGTTGGTTGTTGAAGAGGACGTTGCGCTTGATCCACTGTTGGGGTCTGGGGAGCTGTGATCGGTCGTGCTTGAGCTTGTCGTGGTTGTGGATATGTTTTCTGTTGAAGACGAAGTTGGGGTCACTTGACTGGATAGAGTCGTCGCGGGGTTAGGCGTGGTGGGATTTGACGTGCTGGAATCTGCCATGCTTGAGCTTAGAGTGTCTATTGTTGTGCTTTCCGTTGTAGACAAAGTTGGAGATACTTCGCTGGAGCTAAGAGTGGTCGTATCCGTACTAGAGCTTGCGGTTATAGATGTGCTTTCCATTGCTGACGAAGTTGGGGTCTCTTCGTTGGAGCTCATGGTTGCGGTATTCAACGTGCTAGAACTGCTCGTGCTTGAGCTTGCAATTATGGTTGTGCTTTCTATTGGTGAGGAAGTTGGGGTTACTTCGCTGGAGCTTAGAGTGGCTGTATCCGGCGTGCTAGAGCTTGCGATAATGGATATGCTCGTCGTTGATTGAGATATCGAAATCATTTCGCTGCTCGAAGATGAAGTACTTGAGCTAGGAGTAGTAGAGTCTGGCGAACTAGACTCTGATATCGTTGAGCTTTGGGTGTCTGTAGACGTGTTGTCCGTCGATTGGGGCGTTGTGGTATTTTCGCTGCTTGAACTCGAGGTGCTTGAACTCGAGGTGCTTGAACTCGAGGTGCTTGAGGTTGTAGTGCTAGAATCCGACGAGCTAGACTCCGTGATGGCTAAGCTTGTGGTCTCTGAGAATGTGCTGACCGTTGATTGAGATGTCGAGATTGTTTCGCTGCTTGATGAGGCACTTGAGCTCGAAATTCTAGACTCTGACGTGCTAGACTCCGTCGTCGTTAGGCTTAAGCTAGTTGTGATTGTGAGCGTGCTTAGGGTCGAAGATAGAGTCGCGGTTACTTCTGTGCTCGAATCTAAGACGGTTGAGCTTGGTCTGGTATCCGTCGATGCCGTTGAGTTGGTTCCCGGTGTCGAGTTGGTTCCCGGTGTCGAGTTGCTTGTGCTTGGTATGACTGAGCTGTTTGTTGCTAGGTCGGTTGTCGTAACAGGTTCGGTGTTTGAAGTCGGGTCTGGTACACCACTGCCACTTCAGGATGAATACGATGACAAAGATATTTCTGTCGTAGTCGGCGTGCTCGATCTATCCAGTGTACTCGACGTAGTTGGCGTGATTGGCACTGTGGAAATAGATGAGAGACTCGAGGTAGTCACCGTACTCGATGTCACTGGCGTGATTGGGATGGTTGATGTGATGAAGGAGCTTGGGACGCTTGGGAAGCTGGAGAATCTTGAAGTGGGCGGCTGAGAGGTACCCGATGGTGACGTGGTCACTTTGGAGGTCATTGGAGTAGTAGAAGACTTCGATGATTCTTGCTCTGTAGAAGTTGCACTACTTGCCTTGGAGGAAGGGAACGCTGATGAACTTGTAGTTGCGACCGTCTCTGAGTCTGCAGAAGAGCTAATCGTCGTCGGATCACCGTATGAATTGCGAGATGTCACTGGGGTACTCTGCACTTCGCTTTGGGACGACGAGCTCACTGTCAGTGAGGTCAATGTCGTACTGCTCAGGGGCGGCATGAGCGTGCTAGTTGTGGCTTGTGTTTGTCGGCTAGTCTCACTGTCAATGCTAGTTATTGTGGTTGAAATATTTGCGCCTGTCTCTCCGCTCGAGCTCGTCTTCTCGGTATTCGGACTCTGTGAGGAAGGAAAGCTATAGGTTGCCTGGAACTCGGGGCTGGTGGTATGTGAAATGACCGAAGTCACCATGCTTCGAGGCCTTGAGGTAGTCTGAGATTCCGGAATTGTCTGTGTACCCATTGGAATTGTTGAATGGTCGCAGGTAATAAAACTTGATCCGGTGACCACCATTGTTTCGTCGGACGCTGCAGAATAGACCTGATCGAGTTCCTCGTCGATAGGAGAAGGCAATGTCGGTCTTGTCTCGCTTTCCACAGTGACTAGGATGGAGGACTCTTGGAAGACGTTGGTTTCTGTAATGGGCTGTTAGCTCTCAATCGGACGTTTTGAACCAGCAGCCCTGACTTGCCTGTGTAAGAAGCTTCAGCGATGCAAAAGCACCGCCCAACGTCAACCAATTGCGATCCCCATGGTCGCTGGACGGTGACAGTCTCTGTCACAATCACCGTGTCCTCGACCTGCGCTCGAGTACCTGCAAGCAACAGCGCTACGGCGCATGCAATGTAAGTCATGGAAAACGCGTTCCGGTGTGTGAGCGACCACGACGACGATGTTGCCGACGTTGGACTCGACACTGCGCGAAAATTTCGACAATGGCTCAGAGCTCTGGCTCGAGAAAAGGGCCATTAAACGATTCAAACAACATTGGGATTCTATATCTGGTCTAGCTGGTCCCGACAAGCCATCGTCTGAGCAGTCGACGATTAAGCATTGCCTTGGCCCGTTGCGGGGAGGGAGTCGTCTTGTCATGGCCGACGTGAAAAGAGCCGGAATGACACTCACGAGCTGGGGGATAAAAGGACGAAGCGAATAAATGATTTCATATTGGTGACAACCATGTTTGCCGCCTAAATTCTGCCAATCAAGCTTCCTTTTACCTGGAACTGAGTGGTCAATGATGGAGCTTCTCACGGGTTGGAACTTGGACACGGACGCCACTTGAGTCGCTCATGCCTCCAAGCATGGCAAAAGAATGAAAGTAGCACGTCTCTGAGACTTTTGGGGAAATTGCAGTATTTGAAGCATGCCAAGCGTTTTTATATTTATAGAAATCGACCGCATCGGCGCGGAACGCAGAACCAAAGAGGCCTAGAGGTACGCCAGAGGCGAGACAAGGCGCGAAAACAATGGGCTGCTGAAGACGCCACATTCTCAGCGAGCCAAACGCAGCGAAATGCGGCGTAACTTTGTTCTTACAGCATCATGTCCTGGCAACCGTGTAACGCCTGAAAGCCATTCATTGCCCAAAGCCTTGGTACTTATTAGGGTGTCGCGGCGAGGCAAAACCTCCACTAAATTGGTCAGCAACCGAACTGAAGCTTCTCGTCGCCACTCCTCGACGCCTTCACCATCCGCCTGCATTCCATCCACACACACACACCCGCCCCGAAGATGGAGAGCAAGATCCGAGAGCTCCGCGGCATCCTCAAAGACTCGGCCTCTGCGCAGCGCGCCGCGGACCCGCGCACGATTGCGCTGCAGCACGCGCGCGTCGTGCAGCACCGCAAGGACCTCGAGGCCACCATCCTCGACAGCCTGATCCTGCTCTCCGAGTACCCGCCGACGCGCGGCCCGGGCATCGACGCGTCGCGGCCGGCCGCGTCCGACGCCGCCGGCTTCAAGACGCACGTGCGCCTCTTCCAGCCCTCCGACTACGACGACCTCATCGCCGAGCGCCACGTCAACGGCCTGTGCGGGTACGCGCTGTGCCCGCGCCCGCACCGCGACACGGGACCCGGCGGCACCTGGCGCATCACCGGCGCCGGCCACATCGTCAAGCGCGAGGATCTTGAGCGCTGGTGCGCGCACGCGTGCGCCCGCCGCGCCCTCTACGTCAAGGTCCAGCTGCACGAGGCCGCCGCCTGGGAGCGCGCTGGCAGCCCCGACATCCACATTGACTTGCTCGACGAGGACCTGCTTGATGCCGACGTAGACCGCGCGACGCAGCAGCTGGCTGACTTGCAGATTGAGGAGCAGGCGCGCCAGGCCAGGGACGCCGCGGCGCTGGCTGCGGAGAGGGGCGATCGCCCGCGCCGAGCGGGCGGCGCCGCGGGGAAGCAGAGGGTGCCTGTGTCGCTGCAGGAGAGGGAGACGCAGGTGCCGGATTTGAAGAACCTGCGCATCAGCGAAGACGACGACGACCATTTACTTGTCGAGGGATATAAGACCAATCTAGGCGAGTCTGCTCACCGATAATGAGGCATGGTATCTACTGGTTGATGATATTTGTTGTACACATATACGTAGCTTACGCTTTACTTTTACGATTTGAGATGAATGATACCCACTGCAAGGAAACATTTCCGCAAAGGACGCTTGTCACTGCTTTCACGTGAAAATTGTTGAGCATTTCGAGCTGGACGGTAACCCTTTGCGGTGTTGCAGTTCGTATCATTTCGTCTCTGGAAAGAAATCAAACAAGAGGGCTTGTCCGCTTCTGTTTCACACGCACGCACAGCGGGCACGGGGAGCGTCCCAGCAAAGAGGAGACATGGCAATCAAGCCTTTCAATGAGGGACCAAGCCACTTCTCTTGCGAGAAACAGCCCGGCCCTCATCGTCCAGCGACACCTAGTGGGGGCGAAAAGATCTTTTCTTTGAGATCTAAAGCACTTTCGCTAACCGATCCTTGAGACGCCAAGTCGTCATAACATCCGCGGCACGTAAAATGGCCATGCAAAAAACCCAAAAAATGTAGTGTGTGTATCAATGTGTTTCTCCTCGTCCGTGATCCTGTTTTCTTTTTCCGAAAGACAAATGAAACGATTCGCTTAATCGCGGCGGGGGCGGTTGCCACCACCACCGAAGCGGCGCTCGGGGCCCTGGGACTGAGCAACGGCGACAACGTTGACGGGGATGGAGTCAAACTGCAACAAAAAGTCTTGTTAGGTCCTTTCTTCTGGTACAATTTCAAAACTCGAAGTAGAAGCAAGAGAGAAAAAAAACTTACGCCGAGGTGCTTGAGCAGGTCCTTGGTCTCGCCATCGACCTGGAGCAGGCCACCCTCGTTGTGCGAGGGGTCGAGGGCCGAGATCTCAGGAACGTACTGATCCTTGCGCTCACGCTCCTCCTCCTGGAGCTTGAAGGAGATGCCGCGGACGGGACCACGCTGAATGCGCTTCATCAGATGGGTGGTGTAGCCGGCAATCTTGTTGCGGAGACGCTTGGAGGCGATGATGGCAATCTCGTCGCAGATGCGCTTGTTGGTCTCAAAG
Organism: Cordyceps militaris CM01; assembly: GCF_000225605.1. NCBI lineage: Eukaryota > Fungi > Ascomycota > Sordariomycetes > Hypocreales > Cordycipitaceae > Cordyceps > Cordyceps militaris. Next base: position 129,713 of record NW_006271974.1, on the reverse strand, counting down.
TCGAGGGTCAGGCGCGGGTAGTAGCGCTCAATGATGACCTTGGCGGACTTCTTGACGGTCTTGGTGCGGACGCGACCCATGTTGGCGGTGTTGTGGTGGTGGTGGTGGGAGGGGTGTTGGTGATGTTGTCGTGGGTGGGCAAAAGCTGTCTCGTAGTCTCTCACGAAATTTCGACCATCTCAAAAATCGGTGATCCGGGTTTCAGTGGGGCACTACCAGTAATTAGGGCTTGTGGACAGCGTCACCTGCTAGATCACGTGCAAAGCGCAAAACGTGGGGCACAGCTGGTGGGGTTTCTTAGAGGACTCTGATTGGACAATTGACCAGACATCCTTGCGGAAGTAATGAGACCATCAAGCATGAAGCAACCTCGCGGAAAGGCTCAAAAACATTGGTCTTGCAAAAACCATGGCACCTATTGACCAGTCCCCTATCAGCTACGCCCTTCCAAGATTGATGCAATTCCGGGTCCTGCTACTTCAATATGAGTAAATCTTTCATTCAGGTTTATGCTACTGGTACATGTTTTATATGAGATTGCGCCGGCTTCCCGTAGATATACAATAATCCCCCATGACTCTCACCTAAAGCGCTTGTTTTGCATAATCTCGTCAGTGACGGTGTCTAGCCGATGCGCAGCACGATCCATGCCGGTCTCTTGAGGGCGCAGCTCACGCTTCATGGGGCCATCATGGTACACCTTACTCTTGCCGGTGCTCTCCTTGGCGATGACTTGGGCTTCCGCGCCCGCCTCCCTGAGCTCCAGGATAACGCGGCCGCTGGGGTCCACGCTGGCCGATACGGGCTCAATGTAGGTCTTGGCGCCGCCAAATGTGGTTGTGTCGAGGTTGGCAATGCCGTTGGGCAGTTGCCGCACGCTACCCTTGGCCTTGGGGTTTCTGGTATTGAACTCGTTGTCGCCGGAGGGTGGGTCTGCCACGAAACCAGCGACACCGAGGCGAGGCGGCGTGTTGATGGTCCGGGGGCTGATAAGACGGGCCAGCGTGGGCGTGCGGCGCGCCTGGGGGCCATACACCGGGTGGTTCTCCAGGACGGAGCCTGTTCGCAGGTAGCTGATGCCGGCCGATGGATGTGTTGTGGGTGGTCCGGCCTTGCCCCAGGGGCTCTCGGCCAGCGGCGGGAAGAGACTCTGGACCATGCCGACGGGCTGGCCAAGCGGTGCCAGGTCGAGGAACTTGGAGACGATGGCGTACAAGACGGCCCGGTCGTTGCGCAAGGCGCGCAGATACTCGGTAAACTGTGCTTCCGTAATGTCGGCGGCCGTGACGGGCGGGGGCACGTCGATGCCCTTTTCCATGGCGTAGCTGTTTTGGCGGGCGGTGATGTCCTCGGCGAGGCCCTTGCGCAGCAGCGCGCGGAACTGGGCGCGCTGCGGCCGGACCTGCCTGTCCAGGTAGCGGCCAAACTCACCCTCTGTCATCCGGGCCAGCCAGGGGCCCTCGTACTTCCAGCGGAGATGGCCGGCGCGGTCACCGTCGGTGGCATCGAAGCGCTCCTCAAAAACGGACTTGTGGCCCGGCGTCTCGCGGAGCGTGGTGCTACCGGCCTCGGCGCGCTTCCGCGGGATCGCCATGGGCACGCGCAGCTCCTGAAACTTTTCGAGCGACAGCGTGTGGTCGGCGGCCGACGCAAAGTCGGTCACGTTCTCCATGGCGTCGATGTTCTTGAGACGGATGAGGGGCGTTGACGTGTTGAGCGTCGTCTTGAGCGGAAAGGGGCGCTTGAAGCCCCAATCGCCGTTTTGGCGCGACGACAGCGGCGCCGTCACCGACTGCATCTGCGGCCGCGCCTTGGTCATGGACTTGGAGCTCCGGTCGGCGATGTGCTGCAGGCCGGCGTGTGGTTCGGGCAGGGGCTTGGGCATGGAGAACATGCGCGAGGATCGCAGCAGCGCCCCGCCGGGCGATACAGCGCGGCCGCCCATGATGAGAATTGGGAATGGACCGCGGCCGAACTGGTGGGCGAATGGGCAGCTGGGTGGGAGACAATTGGTCGTGATTGAAGCTGGCAAGTCGTTTGCTGGCAGGATGATGTTCAGGAAAATTGCTGGAGCTGGAGCTGGGGCCAAATTGCCGTGGTTTGGCCGATGTCCAGGGCGAGGAGATGCATTTTAGCGGTCATGGTGAGATTTACAGCGCGGAAGACCTGCCAAACTCCACTAAACCAAAATTTTCTACCAGAAGCGTTATGCAAGGCTTCACTGGCAGCTCAAAGGAGGGTCTCACGCTGGGCAGAAAAGCTTTCTGACTTGCATGAGGCTCCAAACACTTGCAATCACATCTAGCAAAGGGGATGTTGGCAGCCCGCAAGATGGCTTCCAACGTATATACTTCGCCAGCTCTCAAGTTTGAGCTGCTCGGGCGTTGTTCTGTGAGTCTCGCATACGCACGTGTCATCCAACAGGTGGCCAACTAACAGGCTGTGATAGACAACGAGAGCCAGAGCATCGATCCTTACTTTGCCTCATGGCCCGGTGAAGCTGCCAGTATTTATGCCGGTTGCTACCCAGGCTTCACTAAAGGGCATCACGCCAGAGCAGCTGGAGGAAACAAGTTGCCGGCTGTGCCTCAATAACACATACCATCTTGGGCTGAAGCCAGGCCAAGAAGTGCTAGATGCTGTTGGTGGCGCGCACAAGCTCCAGGGTTGGAAACATAATATCCTTACAGACAGTGGCGGGTGAGTGTGCTGGTGCCGGCTGTGAAGCTCTCACATCACTAACACTAGGCAGCTTCCAAATGGTCAGTCTGCTGAAGCTGGCCACTATTACAGAAGAAGGCGTTCGCTTTCTGAGTCCCCACGATGGATCTCCCATGTTACTTACGCCCGAGCACTCCATGTCATTGCAAAACTCTATAGGCAGCGACATCATGATGCAACTAGACGACGTGATTGTCACAACGTCGCCAGACACGGAACGCATGCGCGAGGCGATGCGGAGAAGCGTGCGCTGGCTCGACCGCTGCATCGCCGCGCACAAGAAGCCCGAGAGCCAGAACCTGTTTTGTATCATCCAGGGCGGGCTGGACCTCGCGATGCGCCGCGAGTGCTGCGAGGAAATGATTGCGCGCGACACGCCCGGCATCGCCATTGGCGGACTCAGCGGTGGCGAGGCGAAGGCGGACTTTTGCCGCGTGGTGGAAGCGTGCACGTCGATGCTGCCGGAGCTCAAGCCGCGCTACGTTATGGGCATCGGGTACCCAGAGGACCTGGTGGTCAGCGTCGCGCTGGGGGCCGACATGTTTGACTGCGTGTGGCCGACGCGGACGGCGCGGTTCGGCAACGCCGTGACCAAGCAGGGCGTCCTCAACATCCGCAACGCTAAGTTTGGCCACGACTTTGGGCCGATTGAGACGGGCTGCGGCTGCGAGTGCTGCCGCCCGGGGGGCCTGGGCATCACCAGGGCCTACATTTACCACAACACGTCGAAAGAGACGGTGGCGGCGCATCTGCTCACCATTCACAATGTGTGGTACCAGCTGAACCTGATGCGCGAGGTGCGCGAGGCGATTCTGGAGGACAGGTTCCCTGCGTATATCCGAGCCTTCTTTGGGGGGCTGTATGCGGACAAGAGCGAGTTTCCGGCTTGGGCGGTGGAGAGCTTGAAGACTGTGAATGTAGACTTGCTGGCTGAGTAAAGGCCAGATACATTGTGGAAGACATGGATCGGCGTTTGGTAGCAAAAGCGTTGACGTTTGTGGTGATGCATTTACCCTATAGTAGGCTCTTTGTGTGCGATTGAATTACATTGACCGTCTCATATACTGCAGATGTTCATCAAATGTAGCTGCAATGCAAATCTCATGTTTGTCTTCTTTTTCTAGGACAGGAGATGAAGAATGGCGTCGCTTTGTCGAACACTACACGAAATGCATGAAGGTCTTGTGAGGCGACGATGGCAGGCTAACTCCATGCTCCCTGTACTAGCCAGCGACAAGTTTTTGGATCTTGGTTAAGCTCAGACAACTCGGGTATCTTCATTGACTCAGTCATGGCAAGACAAGGCGTGTACGTGTAATGCATTATTGAGAACCCTTCGCAAGCCTCTGGTTGGCTTGCCAGCGTGTGTGACTTCTTTACTTCCACGCTGAGCGGGGTGACATCGTGCAACAAAACAAGACAGCCCTGCAGCCCTGCCATAGAGTTTAAAGCATTGGCTAACAGCAGACGTAACGATCAAGGTAACAAACAACCAACTCCAAATGCTTTGCGGCTGCCAGCCAGCTTGACCCTGCCTATGCACCAAGCCGTCGCCAAACGCGCATATGGTGTGGCCGCGACACGCCATGACAGGCTTCTGGAATAACAATGGTCCACAAAATGCATTTGTAGACGGGGTTACGGACCAATGGTTGAACAAGGGTGGCGCGGTGGTTTCGAGAAGATTTGATTAAATATATTTTACTTGATTTCATCTCGGCGTAATCGGTGAAAGTTGTTGTGCGTTTGTTTCGTCCGAGGCGGCACAGTAGACAGTAGTTGGTTGTCTGCGAGTGAAGGAAACGACCTGACCAGATGCAAGCAAGGTTGTAACTACTAAGAGTTTTTTCCTTTATTTTTCAGAAAAAAGGTTGAGGACACCTTGCATGAATTCAAAGCTTATGAGAATTTTCAAATGGAATAAAATCAAAGGCACAGCTAGTCAAGTCACAACTAAATCGCACGTTAGACAAAGCCAGCCCACTAATGCAACAAACACACCACCATACTTCCATGCGTCTCCCCTGCCAGGGGCCAACTTAACTTTCGCATAACAACAACGCTTGAACCCCGCCACCACCACCTTTTCCCACGGACAGCCTGCCAATCTATAGCTGGAATTGTTATAATTGCCTCGTCTGCTGCTGTCGCGGCCATTTTGAAACCCAACCTGCCTATAGGGCCTATGATCTTCTACACAGCATCATGCGCACGCCTAGCACCGCCTCGACGCCGTCGCGCCGACTGTCTGCCCACACCACCACGGCCGTGTCCGCCAGGGACGACGACAATGGCATCACGCAGTCGCTCAGCCAGCTGTCGCTGCTGACCTCGGGCGAACACCACGCCGGAAGCGCGGTCCCGCGCGGCGGCGGCGGCGCGCTCAGACAGCCCTCGTCGACATCGCGACGCACCTCGGTCTCGCCCAGCCACCGCATACCCTCGCGCAGCCCGTCCGGGCGCGACTCGCGGCCGACGACGCCAACCCTGCTGCGCAAAGCCTCGATGAACTCACTGCACTCGGCCAACGGCCACGGGCCCGGCCGCGCGCCCTCGCGCCGCGCGAGCATGACCCAGACCATGTCGTCGCCCAAGATAACCGCCCGCTCGCCGTCAGTTGGCAGCCTGCCGCCCGCCGAGGAGCAGAAGCAGCCGCCGCTGACGGCCGCGTCCGTCGCCGCCAACTACTTTCGCGCCGAGATGCAGATACACCACGGCCCGGACGCGACGCTGCCGTCCGAGACCGTCGTCATCCTACACGACGCCGTGTACGGCCACCGCTTCGCCCGGCCGCGCACGTCGCGCAGCGCGCTGAGCACCATTGTCGAGCGGCCCGAGCGAGTCAAGGCGGCTGTGCTGGGTGTGTCCCTGGCCTATGTTCGGCTCGGCGAGCGCCACGACGAGGGAGCGTACCCCCTTCACCCCAAAGCCAAGATTCGCGACATCCCCAAGATTCCGTTTCGTATTCGGAAATCAACGCGAACCGTGTCCCTGACGTCGGCTGCGGTGACAAATGTGCACGGCACGAAATGGATGGAGGAGCTGAAAACCATGTGCGACACGGCCGAATCCAAGCTGGCCTTGGGTGGCCGAGAGCTGCAAAGACCCGACAACACTGAAAGAGACGAACCTGCACAACCACTGCATGAAGGCGACTTATATTTATGCGCCGAATCGTTGGACGCCATGGAGGGTGCTCTTGGCGCCGTATGCGACGGTGTAGACGCTGTCTTCAGCCCGGCCCCGGCCCCGCGACGCGCATTTGTGGCTGTGAGACCACCAGGTCACCATTGCGCCGCGGCGCACCCTTCAGGCTTTTGCTGGGTGAACAATGTACTGGTGGGAATCATGCACGGCGCTCTCACACACGGGCTGACACATGCTGCCATTATCGATTTTGACCTGCACCACGGCGACGGATCGCAAGCCATTGTCTGGCAGCACAATGCGCGTGCCAATGCGGCGACCAAAAACTTTCAGCAGTGGAAGAAGACTTCCATAGGATATTTCAGCTTGCACGACATTAATTCCTATCCCTGTGAGATGGGCGACGAGGAAAAGGTCAAGAATGCTTCCCTCTGCATTGACAATGCTCATGGACAGAGCATCTGGAATGTCCACTTGCAGTCTTGGAAGACAGAAAGGGAGTTTTGGGACATTTACGAATCAAAATACTCGGTGATTTTGGAAAAGACGCGCATCTATCTCCGTGAACAAGCAAAGAAGCTCCGAGCAGAGGGGAAGGAGCCCAAGGCAGCCATCTTCTTCTCGGCCGGTTTTGATGCCAGCGAGTGGGAGAGCGCAGGCATGCAGAGACACCAAGTCAACGTCCCCACTGAATTTTACGCTCGACTCAGCCAAGACGTTGTCAGAATCGCCAACGAACACGGTCTTTATGTTGGCGGCCGTGTGATTAGCGTCTTGGAAGGAGGTTACAGCGACAGAGCCTTGTTCTCCGGTGTCTTTAGTCATCTGAGCGGCCTGGTCGGCAACCAGTCGATGCAGACATTGGACGCAGCGCGCGGCCTCGGCTACGAGATGGGCCAGAAGCTGGGCACCATTGCCGAGCCCGGCCCCGAAGCCACGGAGATGCAGGCCCCCGCCGGCCCGTCCCTGCACCAGTACGACGCCAGTTGGTGGTCCAGCCAGCACCTCGACGCCCTCGAGTCTCTCATCACGCACCCCCAGTCCCCTCCCCGGAAGCCGCGGACCGGCACGCCGCCCACGTACTTTTCGCCCACGCACGCGTCGTCGGCCAAGGTCATGGACCCCGTCAAGGTGCGCCGCAGCCTGTCGGGGCTCTCGTCGACGATTCAGCGGCCGCGCGCCGCGTCGCCCGTCGCGCCCGACGTGCCGTGGACCGTGGCGGCGCACGAGCTCAGCAAGGTCCTCATCCCCAGCGACCGGCAAGTGGACAGCTGCCGCGCCGAGGACCTCAACGCCGAGGCGACGCGCGCGCGACGCGATAAACAGTCGATCCTTTTGGGTATCCCCATTCCGCCGACGCCTGTGCCGCAAGAACGACCGACGTCCCGCATGGCGCTCCGAGAGCGCAGGACCAAGGCGGCGAGCTCATGTTCCACGGATGACGGCCCCGCCGCCCACAGGACCCCTGCGTCGCCGAGCAAGCGATCCTCGTCCCGTGGGGCCAGGGCCAAGTCGACAGAGGCCGAGCAGGCCTCCTTTGCTGCCTTGCATCGCCGACGCTCCCGCCGTCTCAGCGAGTCGGCCACGTCGCAGAGCCCGAGTAAGGAAGACGCCGTGCCCGTTCCGCCGCTACCCGCCGAGTACGAGCAGACGTCTGGCAGCAGCCGCGCCGGCTCTAGCATGAGCGGCGGCCAGCTCCCGGAGCTCGCGCGGGGTCCACTACTGCCGCCGCCGCCATCCAATCTACACGTCAAGAAGACGCGGCAGCGAGGCGGACCGGCGGCGGCAGCAGCCCCCACGCCCAAGGAGACGACGCCCAAGACGCCCCGCGCCGCACGCCCCGCTGCAACACCGTCGAGTAAGGCCAGGACGGCGCCGGCGGGCGCCGGCAAGCCGCGACAACAGAGCCGGCCACCCGCGCCAGCGTCGAGACCGCCCGTGCCCCCGGCCGTGGATAACATTACCACGGGTATGCGCAAGATCAAGATTAACCTGATTACGCAATCCCAAAGGGAGGCCAACAATGCCCTCCAGCAGCACACGTCGGCGGCAAGGCCCCCTGCTGCTGCTACTGCTGCGCCGGGCGTGCTCGATGAGCGCCCCGCACCGACAGTCTTATCCGCGACCGAGCCGTCCCCATTGCAGCAGGCGCCGTCTGACGCTGGCTTTCTCAGCCGGAGCACCGCCTCGGGGCTCTCGACGCCGCTCGACGAGCAGTCCATGATTGACTCGCCGTCGCCGCTCGAGAAGAAGACTGCGGCGGCGGCCGACGCCGTTAGCCCCGTCGCTGACGACGTGACGACGAGCCAGGGCGGCCTGTTCATAAACTACCAGCCCGAGGGGCCGGCGCCCGTGGCGGTGGTCCAGCGCGGCGGCGGCGGCGGGAACGGCTCACTCCAGTGGCTGGAGCCCAATGTCCCCACGCCCTCGGCGACGACGCCCGCGGTGACGCCCAGCCCGGTCAAGAAGAAGCAGGGCGGCGTGTCGCAGCTGTTCCAGTATACATCCTCGGGCATTCCGTTTGCGCCAAGACCCGGGAGCAGCGGGCAGCGAGGGGCAGCGGTCGGCGGTTTGGAGAAGCCCAAGGAGGAGGCGAAGGCAACGGCCTTGTGGGCGGTTCCGGAGACGCGCACATGAGATGGTGATGCGTGCTGGGTCTTCAGAGTGTTTTTTTCTTCTTCTCGTTTTGCTCTCTTGGTGGTATTAAAAGCAAGGTATCTGTGGGGGGTCTTTTGGCATATTGAATTGGGGAGCCACACCCGTTGTAGGATTAATATCGGCGTGACTCTTGCTGCCACGGAACAGATTTTTGCATATTCTCATTTCATTACAATGGCCGGCCTTGTTCTTTTTTCTTGTACCTTTTTTCTATTGATTATTTCATCGTGTTTGTTTATATATTTCTAATGTACGATACCCCATGCTTTTTTCATGGAGTTTATTAAATGCGTCGCTGGTCCGATTTTTGTACTCTAGCCCCCTCCCCTCTTCTTCACACAATCAAGACCCTGACGTCTCTTGTCTACTTTGCCGCCCGTCCCCTCGCCCCGCGTGTTGTGATCTGGCATCGTGTACGTTGATGAGAGAAGTAGCTGGGGCCGTGCTCTACTGGCCCGCGGCAGGCTCAAACTGCGCGCGAATCTCGGCCAGCGGCACGGCGACATCCTCGAGCGTCGTGGGGCCCTGGCCCGCGGCCCAGGGGTGCGGGTTCCGCCGAAAGGTCCAGACGTCCTGGACGCCGAGGCTCTGCAGGTATGTGACGGCGCCGAGATAGTTTGTCGCGACGTGGGCGATGCCGTGGCTGTCGTCGGAGAGGGTGAACTTGCCACCGAGCTTAATCCATTCCTGTTCACAAATTCCCATGTTTAGCAGGCACACACTCTCCCCCCCGGGTTCAGTGCACCTTTGTGCCCACCACGCCTTGAGAAACATACCTCTGCGATGCTGCGGCCCGGGTACGGCTCGGCCAGGCCCTTGCGGAGAGCCGCGCTGTTGCACTCGAGCCAGGCGCCCTGCTCGGCGGCCAGGCGCAGGTTGCGGCAGATGCGGGCCCAGACGCCGTCCCAGGCGCGGCGGACGTCGCGGTCCGGGTGGGCGCTCAGCAGGCGCACGAGGTCAAAGTGGCCGACGACGCGGGGCCGCAGCGCGACGAGCATGGCGTGCTGCAGGTCGTAGTAGTCCTCGTGCAGGCCCTCCTCGGTGCCGCCGCGCGAGGCGGCGGCGACGGCGGCGGCAAACGTCGCCGCGTCGTAGTCGATGGGGATGCCGTGCACGTGGTGCACCGAGCCGATGAAGTAGTCGAGGCACGGCGCCGCCGCGACCAGCTGCGCGACAAGCGCCCCGAACGCGGGCCGGATGAACTCGGCCTCGAAGCCGATCAGCACGTGGATCTGCGCCGCGTACGCGGCCTGCAGCCGCTGCGCCTCGACCAGGTACGCCTCGTGCCGCCGGGAGAGGCCGGCGAGGGCGGCTTCAGGCCCGGCGTCGGTGAGCTGTGAAAAAAGGGAAGTCGATGAGCGGGGAGCCATGAGGGAAGTGAAGGGAGGGGGGGTTACCTCTTCGGGGTAGAGATCGCGCTCGTCGTAGCGCGGCATGTGCTCGGTGAGTCCTATCGTCTTGAAGCCAACCGAGATGGCGTGCTTGATGATGTCCTCGAGCTGGTCTACGGCGTGGCCGCAGAACTGGCCCGAGTGGGAGTGCATAGTAAACGCCATGGCTACTCAACTGGGGTCTGGATACTATGAGTCACTCTGTCGTTGGGAAGGGGTTTCTCAGCACCTCGAGAAATCGACTGCGTACATGGATCTTTATATCTTTTACCGTCAATGACGCGCCGGGGCTTTTGTGATTGTGAATTCGGAGCTTTGCGTCTTCACGTGGGCGGTTCCGGCGATGTGAATCGACCAATGTGGGAATTTTTTCTGCCCGCAAACCGGAGCGGGTGCGGGAGCGCGGAAGCGCGCACCGATATCCACAGACAGGGCTTAGGGAAATGCCCATACGAGCCAATGAAAAGGAATAAAGGAGGGCTAGATGAACAAGTCGAAATTGGGCTTTTCGGGAGACGTCATGACGCCATGTGTGCAGGCGCTGTAGCAAGTACATACATAGCGCCAACGAGCACACTTGTGCCTCAAGTTAGCTTATCAGAAGCGATAAATGAACATGGATGACACTCTCTGCTATTCATGCTAGTTCTATACCTGGTTAGTGGTTGTTGATTGCGATTGTGGGCGCTAATAGTAGTCAGCGGAGGCAACTAACTAGGTACATAAGTAAGGCCACTTTTGTCCGCGAGTTGTTGATGGAGATCGGAAGATAACCCTTGTACATGCATGTTCTTTGTCTATTATCGTGTCCCGTCTCAACTCTCTTCCTACATCAACACCGCCTTTTTAAAAAGGGGGGATATAGGCATAGGAGGCACGCCTTAGCATACCTTTTATTTTTCTTAAAGGGATTTAGAGAGTTCACCTTCTATATCTACTACAATATAGCAGCGTAGTCTACCTTATATTAGTAGGAGTGTAATCTACTACGTTAATAGTAGTGGGATTAGCACTAAGAACTAAGTTATATTATCTTACTATATAATAGTAATACCCTAGGTAATAAGATACCTTTTACTAAAGGTAGTATTTTTAGGTATATTCCTTAAGATAGAAGTATATAGAGATACTAGGAACTATAATAAGCTATATTATATAGGTAATAATATAGGTTTTTTTTATTTTTTTTTAATTTTTTCTTATATCTTTATAGATTAGTAACTATAGAGGTACTAGATAGGCTTTATAGCCTAATTAGTGTATAATTTACTACTACTACTACTATCGTGTCCTGTCTTTCCGTGTAGAAGCCTGCCAAGATGGCCCTCACCACTTTGTGGGGTACGAGGCTCCGATCGGGGGTACTTTGAGCACCTACGGATATCAAAATGATATAAATGCGCCGTGTCGGAATAGTGGTGAATTCACTCCGTGTGAGCCCTGTGTGGAAACGCCGTCTCCCGGCTATACAGTTGTCCGCGGACTCGATCTTTACCCACGGGTAGCTTGACAGGGTTGCAACTGGCAACTAGCTTGACCAGATTGACTTGTTTCTCAAAGGAGCGGCAACTGCATTTATGAGAGTCCTGGGAGACCCTGGTAACAATGTTGAATTTAAATAAAAAGTTACTGTCCATGACTGTGGCAACAGTGGCCCACCAGCTCCTGTCAACATGTTCTGCTTAGCTATTCACACCCATTTTCCGCCTTGCACGGCCCTCCAACGAGAACGGAGATTTATTCAACATTAAGTAGGCTACTAACATGCTCGTGAGATTTTCTCCCAATCCAAGCCGCGGAGCTGTCGAATCTGCAGACTGTGGCCACTAGTTCGGCGCAACCCCCACCCCCGCATTCTTGTATAAGAAAGTCTGGGGCACCTCGGCATCTCTCACTTACACCGATGCCCATCATCATTTTCCATCATTTTTTCCCCATCTCCAGCAACTCACCATGGCTACTCGCGAACCCATTCCAACGTACGTCCTCGGCGTCGGCATGACCGAGTTCATCAAGCCGCGCGGCCTGCGCGACTACCCCGAACTCGGCTACGAGGCGGGCATCAAGGCCATGCTGGACGCGCAAATCAACTACGACGACGTGCAGACGGGCATCGCCGGCTTCAACTACGGCGACTCGACGTGCGGCCAGCGCGTCTTTTACCAGTTCGGCATGACGTCCATCCCCATTGTCAACACGGGCAACGCGTGCGCCACCGGGTCCGCGGCGCTGTACCTCGCGCGCACCATGATCCGCGCCGGCGCCCTCGACTGCGTGCTCGTCGTCGGCTTCGAGAAGATGGAGCCGGGCCCGATCCGGGACAAGTGGACCGACAGGGCCAAGCCGACGCAGCTGAGCCGCCAGATGATGGAGGACATGCGCGGCCCGGCCCCGGGCCCGCCCAACGCGCAGTATTTTGCCAACGCGGGCCGGGAGTACATGGAAAAGTATATATCAAACGAGGGAGAATTCGTTGGTAGCTGCTGCTAACACAAAGCCGTAATTAGATATGGCGCCAAGGCAGAAGACTTTGCGGAAATCGCGCGCGTCAGCCACGAGCACTCGCAGCGCAACCCGTACGCGCAGTTCCGCCAGGCGTACTCGCTGCAGGCCATCCTCGACGCGCCCATGATCTGCCCGCCGCTGACGAAGCTGCAGTGCAGCCCGACGAGCGACGGGGCGGGCGCGGCCGTCGTCGTCTCGCAGCGCTTCCTGGACGCGCGGCCGCACCTGCGCGGGCAGGCTGTGCTCATGGCCGGCCAGCAGCTGGCAACGGACTCGCCGCGGCTGTACGCGGCGCGCAGCGCCATCGATCTCGTCGGCTACGACATGACGCGGCGCGCCGTGGCGGCGGCGCTGCGCGAGGCGCAGACGTCTCTCGACGCGGTGCGCGTGTGCGAGCTGCACGACTGCTTCTCCGCCAACGCGCTCGTGCTGCTCGAGAGCCTCGGGTTCAGCGGCGTCGGCGCCGCGCACGAAATGGTGCGCCGCGGCGACATCACGTACGGCGGCCGCGTCGTCGTCAACCCCTCGGGCGGGCTCATCTCCAAGGGCCACCCGCTCGGCGCCACCGGCCTGGCCCAGTGCGCCGAGCTCGTCTGGCAGCTGCGCGGCTGGGCCAACAACCGGCTCGTCAGGGACGTCGACGTCGCGCTGCAGCATAATCTGGGCCTGGGCGGCGCGACGGTCGTCACCGTGTATAAGCGCGCGGATGGGGGAAAGAATGCGGCGGTGAGCGATGAGCAGATTGCAAAGAGCAGCTGGCTGGGGTATAACCCGGCGGTCGAGGCGCGCGGCTTCAGAGAGGCGGATGCGGCAAAGGTGAGGAGCCGCACGGCGCGGAGCGAGTATGCGCTGTCGGACACGCAGAAGAAAATTGAAGCGCGTCTGTAGACAGAGGCTGCTTTAGAGATGGTGGTGTATGTAGCCTGAGTGTATCTAATCGAAATTTACCATGTATATGCGCTATTACAAGTGTGACTCGGCATCTTGAGACAGTCGAAAGAGCCCCTCTTGAATGCATGTTGCAACAAGCACGCCTTCGGCCGTCCATATCCTCTCCAGAACCAGTCCTCTATCCTGCCCTGCCCATGGCGTCTCCATCTCCATTACCATCCACTCGTCTGCCTTGACCGCTTCCTGGTTATGGAAGAAGATGGTGTGATCTAGACTCACCATCATCTCGATCCTCGGCGGCGGCGCTTTCTTGACCCCCCCCTGCCCCCCTCGACTCGCCGCATCCGCGAGCTCCTCCTCGGCCAGGACCTGGAAGCGCTCCGTCGCCGCCTCGCGGTGGCCCTCGTCCAGCTTAGCCACCACGCCGCTCACGAGGTTCCTGTTGCTGAACCGCCGCGCCTTGTGCACCCGCGGCACCGTCCCCAGAAAGTAGTTATCCGTCATGTACGCCAGCGCCGCCAGCTGCAGCGCCGCATCGTCCGCCGCGCCCGGCGGGAGCTTGGCCCTCGTCAGCTGCACGATGCGCTGCCTCTCGGGGCGCTCCTCCGCGTCCTCCTTGCGCCCGCGCACGCGCATCGACTCAAACGGGCAGTCGGCGTCGACAGCGCTCGTCGACGCGCGCGCGCCGCCGCCGCTGGTGATGGCCGCCAGCGCGGCAGGAGATACGGGCGACGCCGGCTGGTGCTGCAGCATGCGCGGGCCGCG
>NW_006271974.1:101796-115535 GCF_000225605.1 Cordyceps militaris CM01 | reverse complement strand
TCGCGCACCCGCTCGACGTGGGCGTACAGCGGCGCGTGTGTCTGCACGGCGCGGAAGAAGTGGCAGTGCATCGTGTCGGCGACGAAGCCGGCGGGCACGGTGGCTTGCGCCGCGGACAGCGCCTGGGCGAGCACGGCGCCGCCAAAGGCGCCCCGGCCCCAGAGCGGCTTGTACAGCGGCGTCTTGTTGACGAAGACGTCGCGGCCTTGCTCGGGGGCGGCCCGGCAGGCGACTGCGCTCTCCATGGTTGGTCGAAGAGGTTCTCGTAGGGCGTGGAGGTTGCGGTGAGACGGAAAGGCCCGGCGATGGTGGAAATGTATGCAGGACAAGCGTGAGGTGCGCTGCACGGGAAATCTGAGGTACGGAATCACTGAAGCATTAAATTTGACGGTATCAGCAACGGCTGGTCAAAGATACGTAGAAAGTGTCGAAACTAAGTAGATGGCGACCTGCCGAGGTTCGGTTGTTAGCGTCCGGTTCCTGGCGCGCCTGTCCGCGGACTAGCATCGTGGATTGACGATTTGACAGACCATGTATATATTTTTGCTGGTATTTTGTGCAAGTAAACAAGTTTAAAAACGCCGATTGAGAATTCTGGATAAAGTGATGCGCACATCACCACTGTAGTCACGGTCGCGGTACGCCATGTACCAGCTGGTGCAAGCATGTCCGCCTCGAAGCAACCGTCGTTCATTGAGCTATGTGGTAACCTCCAACTGTCTGAACCAATGCCTCTTACAAGAACAATACAAGGGCAATCAGAGGCTGAGAAAGGTTGGTGTACTGTCATTGCCAGATTGCATCCTGGTCTCAAGGCTGTTGGCCATGACGTAAAAGCTTGCCCTTCAATTCCCTTGTCGCAGCCAGAGTGACCACGGACCACCTACAGCGGGGGATAAAAGAGCGGTATCCGCGCCTGACATACAGTATTGCGATTCATTGCGGGCGATTGCCGCCGCTGGCAGATCAGATGGCGGTGACAACCGCCTCTTGGACGCTGCCGCAGCGACCGTGTCCAAAATCCAGCTGCAGTGTTCTCGCTCCAGCAAGGAGGCCTGTGAATTCGAGACGGAGCTGCACAATCTGTGGTTCATCTACTACCACGCCCCTCTGAACATTTCTGCAGAGAGCCCCTTGCTTAACCGACTGGTTGTTCGGATTCTGCAAGCCCGGGAACAATATGGATTTTCTGGATGAAGAGGTTGCAGCAAATCAGCAGCGAGCACGCGAGGCCGGAGATGTACTAATCGCAGAAAATGCTGCAAAACTCGGGGACATGATGTAAGAGAGACTCGGCTGTGAAGCTGAAGATGTAGTCGAGGAGGGAGAGCACGAGACGGGAGCAAATAGTGACACGTTCAAACTTGGTCACGACCACACCCAAACGCAAGAGAAAAAGTCGAGAGTACATCCGAGGACGGACAATTATTAAAGGCAAAATACCAATATAGAGTCAAATGACAAGCATGCTTCAAGTTTCCCTCTTCCGCGTAAAGAGCTCCCTCCAACCACGCCGAGTCCTTTCGTTGAATCCATAGACAAGAGCGTCACACAGACCTTGGATAACAATGCAAGACTACATGTAATGGTAAGCATATACTTCTGTCTGTATTGATCAATAACTTGACTGTCATACCTTGTCGACGGTGGCCACGGCGAATGGTGCCGAGTGTCCGCTGACAGCTTGATATATTCGAATCGCCGTCGGCAACGCCCAGATGAGCATGTAGACCAACGGATACAGCATCATCTGATACGACAGCTGAGAAACCACTTGTATTAGCCGCATGTTATTTCTGGCTGACTGATCATGTAGAGTTACGGACCTTGCGCAAGTCGGCAGCGCCTCGGCTCTTTCGCGTCCTTTGTCTCGGCGCTTCCGCGGACGGCACAGGCTCCGGCACGATGCGCTCCTGGCTGGAGCCCTCGGACCTCTTCGGTGCTTGCACCGGCTGGAGCGACCAGGACCCGCCGTTTTTGGAGAGCGAGTATGGCCCCGAATACGTGTCCGACCCGACGCGGTACTCGTCCTCGTCGTTGAAGGAGACAAAGCTGTCGTGGGCGCGGTGGATGATGAAGTGCAGGCGAAGATACAGGAGAAGCATCAGCACAATGATGACCCAGCGAGGGAGAAAATTGACAAAGAGTCGAGTCTTGTCGCTCGTAAACCAGCACCCTGGAACGAAGGTGTTAGTACGAGCATCGAGGCTGTGGGAGGTTCGGGGCTGACTTGCACGCTCCAATATCGCCGTACCCGGACAGAAACAGACCAAGAGTTGCCCAGAGAAGGGACAACACCCAGGGTATCATCCACACCACGACTTTGTTGTTTTGAATCCAACGCGACACTGCTTTCCTGTCGTCGACCATGACGTATGTGCAGACGGCAATAGACAAGACCCAGTAATCCGCTAGAATTGTTAGCAATAGGCCTGAGCTTGTTGTACACCCAACATACTCTGATTGACGAATGTTTGAATCATGAAGCCATTGAAGCTGCAAAAGGTCTTGCACGCTTTCGATCCAATGTTTTGGCCAGACAGGTTGACGGCGGCCGAGGACAAGAAGTTGATGGCCATGAAAAAGTCACTCAGTGCCAGACCACTACTCTCATGTCAGTCCAGAGTCGCAAAAATATGGGAGAAGCAGAGCGTACAGAATAAGCTGATGTCTAAATGTTCGCAACGACTTGTTCATCTGCCTTTGGTGTTAGTGGGGGCTGCATTATCTGGGCACAAAGAGAAATGGTAACATGCCACAAAGCCTAGAATCATCCAGAGTGCGCCGAGTGCAGAGATTGTGGCCACGACCAGAATGACAATGCTGAGCGTATGTATCTGTTCCTTGGATTTTGGCGCCGACAGCGGCGCTGATTCGACCTCTGTGCCGTTCGGGACGACAGCCATAGTAAAACACACAAAGACAAATCGCAAAGATGTTGAAAATAGAAGAATATCAGGAAATATAGCTGAATCGCAAATGACAAAGCCGCCGAACAGTGTTGGGGCGACGTGCTGGGCCTCTGCTAAAACAGACGTGTCGCGAATCGCTGAGAAGGACGCATCAGAGTTTGGGGGTATTAACAATCAATACATCACACAGACAGGTGACAATGGATGTCAAGAAAAAAAACCATGATACTGAATCAAAACAAAAGATTGTTCAGAAAGCTGAAAGGAAGGCCTCTATCGCCAGGCGCCCCCGCTTTACAGGAACTCTTTAGAACCATCTTACATGCAGAGCTGGGGGATGGTACGGGGGGGACTGAAGCGACAAACGGGTGCAAATTTCCCGTTTCAACTCTAGTCTTTTCTGTTAGGCCCTCCTACTCTACACTATTGGTAAAACAGATGTGAGGAGAGTACGCCAATGTCAGGGGAAGCGCGACGAGCTGGAGATCGGGACAGGGGATGGCCTGGCACAGTACCCCTATTGCTTACCTTGGCTCGGAGGATTAGAAGATAGGTACAGGGATGGGAAAGATAGAAAGGAAAAGACGCTAGCTGTAAGTGCTGCCGCTATCTGGGATATTCTTTACGACGGAGGGTGTAGAGGCTGTTGGGTCCCTTCGACCCATAGGATGAGATACGCATACGCGCCTTGCATTTTTTCTCGATCCTTCTTCACCACCGCAAATCCTTCAACATTGCAAGGCTCGTGTTGTATCTTTTGGCTAGAGCTGGCCGGCGCTATGATGCCGTCATGCTCCCAGGGGACGGAGGGTTCTGCATCCATGAGAAGTGGCGAGTTTGGCATTCTCAAGTCTCTCAAATATTGGTTGAAGTTATTACAACTTTTGCAGCTCTTTGGAAAACCACGGCCGAGCAGGGTGCAACACGTAACCAATCGTACTTGATACATGTGGACTTTTGTAGAGATGCTGTCATTGCAGCTGGCCTCGGCATCGGTTTCAGACAAGGGGATGCGCTGCGTTTCCATCATTGTCTTATCTGCTCGGCAGGGTTTCCCCCGCGATAGGGAGATAAGGCCGACTGTCTCTGTGGTTCTGCTGCGCCACGTTGATAGTGGCGTTCGAGGAAGTCGGATGACACGAATCAAAAAGTCGCACGACCTTTTTTTACTTATCAGTAATTAACATCTCCGGGTTCAAAGGCGCGTACAAGACGATTGCGGCACTTGTTGTGTCCATCAACCATCAGCCAAGACTTTGCCCCCCCCGCCCTTCGGCGATGGCCGCAACTTGGCCTGTTTTCTCAGATAACGTACGCCCAACCTCATGGAACCTGATGTTGAGAAATGAAAGGGTTGGAGTGTCAAAAGAGGGGGACAAAGGTGACCAAAAGCCCGACTAACGTCCATTGGTGTGGGAAACCCGACTCAAATGTGTTCCGTCATTTAGCTCCCTCTTTTCATCTTTGACTTTCTCCTTATTAGTTGTTATCTAGCGTTCGGCTAAGAGTTACCCAGATATTCGCTCCTCTTGAAGAATCGAGAACTTGACCCGCCCGTCCCTTGCGCCCGCCCGCCGACTACCCAACCGGAAGCCTCCCGGCTGGACAAGAGGCCGATTGAATCCCCAATTCAGGGTCCGGCGCGGGGCAGCGACAAGCAAAGACGAACTAGCGATTGCAGCAGCTCATTTTCGCGCCCCAGCAGCCATATGTACAAGTATCAACCTTGCAACTGCTCCCTTTTCGGACAAGAGACGAAGCAAAAGGCGAGACAAGACGGGCCTGCACAGCAGGGGTTCGGTAAATACATGTACATATCTCCGTAATTTGTACATACCTCCGGTTGACCTGGTACCCTGCAGCGCATCATATCATCTTGTCCAGGGCCACAGCAACCTCCAGTGGCGTTCTTGATTTCACCCTGCCAAACATGAACCCAAATTTCCAATCACGCACCGCTCTGACACTCAGAATCCTGGCAACTGCAATATAAATCATCGAAAAAGGGAAGCATTGCCTCCATCAACTCGGCAGGACTCCTCCAAAATGGATATCCCAGCAAACGACTGATCAACTCCGAATAGTACTCCTTCGGAGAGACGTACTCCTCCTGAGAGAAATACTTCCTCTGAAAGCCGTACTGCTTCTTCTGAAAGGCGTGCCTCTTCTTAGCGACGTACTTCTTCTGACAGACGTGCGTCTTCCACACCTTTGTGGTCTTTTCGTGCTCAAATTGTGCGAGGTGAGCCAGCCCAAAGTAGGAGATGGCTCTTGCATTCTTGCCTTCGTTGGCAAGCCCCATAGCCATATACAGATCGTCCTGGCTTTTTGATCCCAAGCGCCTGTATATGGCATCGTACTTCTTCCTGTTCTCCCGATCCAACTCCTTCTCCTTCTTAGCTCGCTGCGCCTTCTCCTCCCTAGTTAGCTTCGCCCTCTCTTCCTCAGCTCGCTTCTTCTTCTCCTCATCTGTAACATCATTAGTCTCCCAACCTGACTGCGACAAGTCGACTCACCAAACATGTTTAGATGGCAGGGCGACACTATCATCTTAGCCAAATCTCGAATCTCTGGCGCCTCGTTTGCTGCTCTTAGCAACAGCGAAGCCCTCTCTGCGTCGTCCAGGAGAGAATTGACTTTTGCCAAGAAGTCTTCAATATACGCAGACATAACTCCTGACTATGTGTGGCCTTTGAGAGAGAGTAATATTGGAAGCGAAACCGACTGGCTCGAGCTCCTCGGCGCGTGAACGAGAACGATGTCGCCAAACGATAGCCTTGGCCTGCAACGGCGCGAGTTGGTTGTCAGAGCTTGCGTAGATGCGTTGAAAGTAAAGTTGATGAAAATGAAGATTCTGGTAAAGGGTGTGATGGGCAACTCTGAGTCTACTCAGCATCCCATCCGCCGCGAAGAGCTCCTTTATATACCCTCAAATCATGTTTTAGGCACCTACCTTTGTACGGTTTCACTTCTACGACTTTTGTTGCTTTGTCGCAAAGATACATCACCAAGAAACGGGCAGGTTCCGTCGAGTGGTACAGTTAAACGCCCGTGTTTGCTGTACTTCAGTGACTGCCTGGCCTTAGGCTGCACCTGCGTCCTTGGACCGCGTGCTCCCTTTGTAAAGCAAAACGCTGGCATAGGCGTGCATTCGCATCTGTACTGCGTCCTGCTTAGAGGTTTCAGCGCCAAAGCCAACACATGACCGGACCTTGGCCTTCGCCGTGTGGAGGCGTCCTCCTAGGTCGCACCAAAAGACCGTCACAAAGGCTAGGTAGCAGCATACATCGAACTAGGCACCGGTGCTGCTGGTCATTTGACCAAGGATGCTTCCATACAAGATGGCGAATGGCACTAGGCAGCTTCATCAGTGCAAAACCGCCGCTTGTGCTCAGCAGGTACACCGCGTGTTCCTTTGGCTGCTACTTGGTCATTATGGTAAGAGGTACTACACGGAAACCAAGGACTGCCGCCTATGACAATGCAATAGAACCTGTGATGCAGCCTTTCACATGATGGTTTGGCAATGCCGGCTCTGCCATATATCTGCGAGGGGTTTCTACACCGATGCATCTGGGGAACCAATTCCGTGCTTGTTTCTGGTATAGTAGCTCTTCAAGGCATATTTACAGAACAATTTCTTTCCGCTTTTAAACATTAACTTTAGTGACCGACCTAGAAGAAGTATGTCATCATCGCCCCACGCCATGCCGGTAAAAATCTCCAGAACTGCTATGACCGGGGTCTGAAAGGTGCGTCAGCCGGGCGCTGCCGTTGCTGCCCGTCGCCAGGCCGTTGCTGCCGTATTCGAACTTGCCGATGGGGCCGTTGAAGTCGACAAATTGGCGTAGCGGAATGCTGTCAAAACCCATGGTCATTTTCCCGCCCGACTGTAGGTCCCTTGGCATCTCATGGTGTGCTCACTACAAATTACTTGGCAGCGTGGGACTCGGCAGTGGCAGGGATCAGACGGTGCAGTGACGCGTCGACTCTTCATTTTAGTAATATAATTACAGAGTACTCGTTCACTTGGCATTTATATGCTCTCCTTTTCTCCTCGTATTTCTCCTTTATTATATTCTCCTTCATCTCTCTATTATTTCTCCTTCATCTCTCCATTATTTCCTTCGTCTCTCCATTATTTCTCCTTCCTCCCCTTTACGCATACATTTTTACTCCTTTCTCAACCCTATTCCGCTCCAACCCGGCCCTGGTTGCATCGTTCCAAGATGCAGTCCACAGAGAACCCATCAACCCTTGCGAGCGGAGCTTCACCACCATCGAACCCCATCCAACCTCAATAAATGAACAAGCCTCAAGCCTTCACCGTCGAATCACCGACAACACCTGTCTTAGCCTGATGCTTTAGCTTGCGCTAGACCCAGCCCTGGCCTGTAGCCTCGCCAGCCTGATTTTTTCCTCATTTCTTCCCATTGTTATTTAAAGACCCCACGACCTGCCCCCCTTCTAGCGATTTCCCATCCCGCCGCTCCCCCCCCTAGATTCCTGCTCCCATGTCATGAATTCGACATCGGTCGCGCCGGCCGCGCTGCCCGCCCTCACCACGCCGTTTGCCGCGCCGGCGAGCTGCACCGACGTCTTTGGCAGCACCATCACCTACCGCACCGGCTTCGACGGCGCCGACGCCACCCACTACACCGTCTACGCCGCCCCGCCCCCGAGCGCCGGCGCCTGCCAGGCCGCCGGCGCCAACGTGCACCGCGACGGCGCCACCATCGTCGTCCGCCCCGGCGTCTGTCCCAGCGGCTGGGTCGCGTACAACCTCGCCGTCGACGGGCCGCAGTACTATCCGAACCCGAGCGATGCCGCCTCTGTCACCTTTGCCGCCATTTGTTGTTCGAGGTAATTTTTTTGGCTGGGTTACAGACTTTTTTTTTTGGTTGTGTGATCGATGGCTAATACAGTTCACGGGGAGACAGCGGCTTCTCGGCGACGGACACGCTGAATAGCATCCCCAGCTTCGGCCCGGCCTGCACCAGGCTCGTCGCCAGCACCCAGACCGTCTCGGCGGGACAGACGACGACGTCGCTGACGCTGAGCGCCCACGCCGCCTGGCGCATCCAGTGGAAGGCCGGCGACGCCCCGACCCTGACGCCCCAGCCGCCGTCCATGGAGCTCTGCTACGACGTGCAGATACCGACCTGGACGCCCGGTGCCCCGGTGACGGGCCGCAACAAGTGCCGGAGCCTCAAGGAGTCACCGGACAAGCACCAGCGCAACGGGCTGCTGTGGCTGGCCATTGTGCTGCCGACCGTCATTGGCTTCTTGCTCATCCTGGGCTGTCTGTGCTGCTGCGTGTGCTACAGGCGCAAGAAGAATAGGCAGAAAAGAGAGGCCGACATCCGGGACAGGCCGGCTGAATTACAGGGGGATGAAGTAGCGCTGACCCAGTATAAGTGATGTGCTGTCATGATGTAATACCTAATGTTAATACATGTACATAGTTGAGAAACAAATATACCACAGTATACTTGATAAATCAGTCTTGTGGGATTGATTGTGGGAAAAGGTGCCACTGCTCCAGAGTGTGACAGGTCCTGCGCGTCCTCGTCCGATACGACAAAAAAATGACTTGTTTTATTTTATTTTATTTTCAATATGTACAAATTACAGACCGTATTATCTGTGGCTAATACTCTTGTAACCTGGATTTAAATCATGCCATCTCCGGTGGCGTCAACATTGCTGAGATAACGTGCAGACAACGAGGCTGTGGTAGAAGGATACCTACATACCTAGGCATGTGTCAAGCACCAGCGTGATAAAATAAACCGCCCTTTAGTTAAACAAATATATTTATTCTTATTCCCTCTCATATTCTCTTTCTTCATCATGATTTACCCCCCTTCTATATCCTTTTTTCTTTATTTACCCTCTCCCCCTTTGATTTCTGTTGCATACACCCACTGACAGTAGCCAGGTTTTTGGTATCAGCCGCATGCCACACACCATCCCCATTTACCCCATTGACTCACAGCCAGCTAACCGCCGTCATACCATGGCTTCTGCATGCTCGCACCCCGACGGCCATTCCCTCTCCGCACACCCGCAGTCGTCTGCAAGCCAAAAAAAATAAAAATAACCACATCTACAGCAACCATGTCGCCCGCGGACCACCACCCAGCAGCCGCGGACGAGCTTCCCGGCGGCGGCGCAACGCTTCCTCCTCGTGCCTGCGAGCCAGCCCCTGACACCGCCCCGCCGGCGCTCTCCTCGGACGAGATCAAGGAAAAGGCCGCCCGGAAGGCGCTCCTGCACGGCATGCTCACCGCCGGCGGCAAGAACAAGGAGATGATGGAGTGGTGGCGCGAGTTCAAGCGCCTCGAGACCGAGCTGCGCGCCGCCCGCCCCAAAAAGCACCGCCGAGATGGCAAGAAGCGCAGAAGCCTCCTGCAAATCAGCGACGAGGCGCTCGGGTCCATTGGCGAGGACGAGCCGCTCGAGACGACATCGGCCGCGTCCAGCAGCGCGCCGGATCCGGAGCCCGTGTCGCCACACGCGGGGCGGTATCCGTACTTTGTCAACATGGACGTGGTGGAAGCAGCAGAGCGGCTCGCCGACGCTGTACGTATTCCTCTATTTGGAACCCCCTCCCCCCACGAGCCCCCACGCAACGTATTCTAATCCCGCATACAGGAAATTACTGCGGCCAGGCACGCAAGATCAGTCCGCCGTCGTGCAAAACGCGACGAGCAGAACCAGCGCCTTGAAAATGACGCTGCCTGAAGCGTTGCGGCGTCTACACATCGGCAAAGCATTTTCCGGCTCGTTGCGCAGGATTCCCCGACACACTCCACAAGATTCGAGGTAATCCTGCTGTCAAGGCTCAAAACAGAAAATAAAAGACATTTCTTCCGTCTTGGGACGAAGCCGTGCCGCCTTGGTCGAGTAAGCGTAAACTTGCTAGTCTGGAGACTTGTGTGCAAATTGAACCATGGTCCTCGAAACCCCAGCCGAGATGGGCTTGCTGACCCAAGGTCGCCAAGAGTCGTTGCTATATCTGCCAGCGGTCCAGAGTTAGGATGGGGTCCAGAGCAGGGTGAAGTCCAGAGTCAGGGTGAAGTCCAGACTCAGAGCGAAGTAGAACAGACCGCTGACCATAACTGACATCGTAGCAAGTATAATATTACACGCTGTGGGCCGCTTCTAGCTATCTAGCGCTCTAATCTAACATGTATTTTTCATCGTACAACTACAGTAGCGCTCCTGCATCGAATTAGCTAGCATAGGCTCGAGCTCGTCGACTGCTCGCTCATGGGCGAGTGGCATTCGTCACTCTTGCTCGTCGCCAATGAGCTGTCGGGTGTGTCATCCGGAATAATAAAGCTGACATCCGATTCCGGACTGCTTCGTGGCGTGTAGTTGCGGCCGCGCGAGCAGCCATGTTCCACACCTGTGCTATGGTGGCTACCCTTCTCAGAGACTCTCTAATCCGCTGAGCGTTCCGTGCCAACACCACGCCAAAGCCCATAAAATCCGTCGCAGTTCTTCCACATCTTGATGGTACCGTCTTCGGACCCCGTGGCATACAGCTTGCCGTCGGGCGCAAAAGCAACCGACCAGATCGGACCGTGGTGGCCCTTGTGAGTGTCAATCTCAACCTCGTCGTCGTAGCGAATCACCTTGGCCCAAGTACCAGGCTCCTCGCCGACGACTAGCTTGCGACCCTTCAGGTCGAGCGCGACACTGGCAATCGTGTTTTGAAGTGTGATGCGCTTCAGCTCAGTCATGGCTCGCTCCTCGCCCCAGAAATAGGCCGTCTTGCCAGCTGCAACAGCGAGAACAGGCTTACCACCTCCGATATCGGTGGGCGACGTGACGCTGGGGCACAGAGATACCATCTCACATGACTTGATTTCGCCGTCCAGCACCTTTTGGTGAATGCAGGCACGGCTAGGGAGATCAAGCCATCGAAGAGTATTGCCGGATGCAGTAATGACGATATTGGGGTCTTGGGTCCAGCAAATGAACTTGATCGAGTCGGTGTGGATGCCCTCGCCAATCTCAAAGCCCGCGGAAGCCGGGATCGTCACATCGGAGCCAGGGCTGGAGGCAGCGAGCTCGGACAGGTCAAAAACTCGTAGCTTCTTCTCCATGCCACCAGTAGCAACGAGGTCTGAGTTGTCGGGAGGGTATGCGACGGCTCGAACAATGTGGTTGTGCTGGAGGGTGTAGAGTATCTCGCCGGTGTGGGTGTCCCAGATTTTGCTGTAACGTGTTAGAGAAGAATTTGTATTCACAGTAGGCAACGCACGCGGTAAAGTCCGCCGAAGCGGTGGCCGCGTTGGCTGCATCGGGGCTCAGTCTAGCCTGCCAAACAGCTCCCTTGTGGCCGATGAATGTACCGATCCTACTTTATTAGCTTCGTTGATGGACAGCATCGTGCGACTCACCAATCCCCAGTCACACCATCGCGAAGCATTGGGTTTCCATCTGCCGCTGTCAGTAGATGCATCCCGTGTACCTGGAAAGGCACTAACCTTTGCAAGCAGAGATGAGGTAGTACGTCTCCTCCTTTTCGAGGTTGGAGAAGCCAATGTGCGGCACAGGGCGAGAATGCCCGTGGCAGGTCAAAGGCACGTACTGGCGACTAGCCTCGATAGCCATGTCGAATAGATGGAGTGGAAGTGATGGTCCTTTGAATTCGTGGATGTTCCGCGTGCCGCTTGTTTTCACGGCGTAAGAAGCAAACAAGTCGTAACAGTCTCGTAAATCGTAAACGTCGTCAGGTCGTAGATCGTATCAAAGAGTGTGATGAGATGCATAAAGAAGCGCGGACGGATCTGTGGTGTGATGAATCAATCCGGTCCCTCACAAGAAGCGGCTTGCTCTGCGAAATGAGTGAAACGCACCAGCGCACTGGGAAGAGAGTGTCGAGGTTGCTCCTGGATTTTACTCGCGGGGCGACACTTGCGCAAAGAGGGGCACCGCCACAGCGGGGTGGCGAATCTGTGGCGCAGCACCAAGCTATCAACCGTTGCCAGTCCCCTACGGGACTCCCCTACTATTTTTTATAATTTCGAGCATAACTCGAGGTCTACCTACAACCTAGAGGTACTAAACTAGTAAGGGGTAAATAAGGGCCCTAGCCACTAGTTTTCCTACTTACTTTCTTCTAAAATTAGCTATAAATCTTATAATTTTTAGTATATATTAATATAAGTAAAATAACTAGAACTATTACTTATAAGTAGTACTATTAGTAGAAGAGCTTTTTACTAAAGGTATAAGCCTTATATAATAGGGAACGTATAAGGTATTATAGTTAGTTAGTATAACCCTAAGAGACTTAAGTGCGTACTAAGTACTACTAAATTTAGTATTTTAAAGGCTGTTATGGCTATATAAGAACGCGATTGTATATATATTTTGATGGCTACGAAAGGGCGTTTTTTTGAGCGAATTAGTGACTGTTGAGAGGCTTTAAAACCCTTGGCGGCGGCGGCGGCGGCGGCGGCGGCGCGACTGGCGATGGTGCTGGTAATGGTGCTGGTGCTGGTGGGGAGAGTAGGCCGTGGTCGCAGCGGGGATAGAATTCATTAAGTGGTTGAAAGGATACCTCTATTTATATGTGATAAACACTAGAATCTATATACCTTTATAAAATACGTAAGTACTAGTAGTGTTATATAAGGCTTATACCCTTAGTAAAAAGCTCTTATACTAATAGCATTACTCTTACATAAGACTATTACTATATTAAGTTTATTATATTACTTTAGTTATATTAGCTAGTTTATTTAGTATTATTAATATACTATTCTATTTATAATATAAATATTATAGTACTTAGTACTAAAAGGTATTTATAGACTTTTAGCCTATTACTATAAGAATACTTAATTAAGATAGAAAAATAGAGAGAAGAAAAAGTAAGGAAAATATAAAAATTAGAAAAATTAGAAAAATTAGAAAAATTAGAAAAATTAGAAAAATTAGAAAAATTAGAAAAATTAGAAAAATTAGAAAAATAAAATATATCTAGGTAATTAGATAATAGCTGAATCTATAGTTGAGCTTATAAAATAAGCAAAATGCGATCTTCCCTGCTTTGTGCCTAGGTCGTACCATGGAGTTGATGACACCTGTATAAATTCCCACTCTTCAAAGGCGATCTCTTCCTCCAATAGCAGCTGCTGGAAATACTTGCTGGAAATGTCAAATTTGAGAAAGCACGCATACTGTTGAGCGGCATGCAGAATGGTAACGCTGAGGTAAGTTAGAATAACAATATCGGATCGAAGCTTCTGCATTTGCTTACCTCCTGTCTTTCAACGAAAGATCACGCAGCTTTGCTGCCAGGGCTTGGCAAGTCATCTGTGCCAAGCAGTCATCGGAAATGGTAGGTTTACCCTCGTCAAAGCACCGCAAACGGTTCTTGGCTTCAAGCATTAGCACCCGATTCGCGATGGTGTGCCACCCGCCGGCTCCCTTCGCTCGCAAGCACAATCCTCCATCGTCGACTGCTACTAGCACATTCTGAGTCTGAGTCGTTGCCTTGAGCCCTAATTTCACGTCGCGGACCTCTACTACAATTTCGCTTTTGGTCGACAAATAGTGTACCACATGACGAAGTGCGCAACGGATAAAGTGCAAGGTTCCGTCTTCGTTTTGCACCGCAGATGCGTGGCTTGCCTCGTCGAAGTAGGCCAGAGATCTTTGCGACCCCGACCCCGAGTCCGAGGTACTCGGACTGCTTGATTCGACTTGCATTGTGGTTGAATCAACAAAGTCTGGGTATTGGGTCTGAATTCGAGCACGAATCGGCCATGAACGAGCTGCAACGGGGAGTGAGCTCGCAGAGCC
>NW_006271974.1:98573-101696 GCF_000225605.1 Cordyceps militaris CM01 | reverse complement strand
AGAGGGTTCGTCGCCAGCCGAGGGTTCGTCGCCGGCAGAGGGTTCGTCGCCGGCCGAACGTTCGCCAGCATCAGATACATCGGGCATCCATTGTCGACGAACCGGAGGGCCCTTGAACATTGCCAAAGCGGCCCAAAGCTGCCCCAGAGAGTGCCCATACTGTCGCACTAGGGCGTGTTCGCTCCAGCCCAAGTGCGTTGTTGAGTCGGTAGGCCCAGCAAGGAAATCTTTCATTTCTTTGCAGTCAAACGTCTTTTTTTTAGGGTGTTCCCTCTGTATCAGAACCCGGCAAGCAAAGAGCTCCTCGCGACCCCATTTGCTAGCGGACTTATGCTTCAGCTTTGAGAACAACAGGCCTGGATGCTTAGCCTTGTACTGCTTTTGGAAGGCCGATTTGGAATTGATAGTTTGGAAGTAATATGTAGCAGCCATGATTGGTAAGGGTTGTGTAAAGAGTTGAGCAAAGAGTTGAATGTAAGTTGTGAGATGAGGCCGTTCGAGGAAGGGGCTGCTCGGCAAGAGACAGAACTGTCAGAGTCTTGAGTGAATGAAGACAAGAGATAAACCAGGAAATCACTGGGCCTTTCATGGTTCTTATACTTATGAATTCCAGCGAAATTGCCCCTCAGCTCAATGGTGAAGGCCTCTTCTCTGTTCTTGTGGCACATGCCATATGTCAAGCGACGGCTGCATGCATGGTACCCCAGCATTTTTCCTCACATGACTCACCCCTTGCGTGGCCTAATACGTGGCAGTCTTTCCGGTATCACCTATGTATTCGAGTTCTGCGCACAAGAAGTATCCCAAAAGTTGCTGCCCGAGAATCGTGCTGTTGGTAATACTTGACTGAGGTTGTCCCAGGGTGTGTAAAATCCGATCTTCTTCTTTACTCTTTACTCTAGCGACCTTATTAATTATTATGCTCTCCTTTATACTCGTAAAGGTCTTTTTCCTTTTTTATTTTGCTCTTATTTTGTGGTAGTTCTCTTGGTCTCCTGCACGCCTGACTGCTGCCTACCTAGGTACCTTCATTAAGAAAGGTGGAGTCTGTGTGGCCTGCCTGATCAGGCCCTCCCTCCGTCTGCCTCCTCGCTGTCGATTCCAAACACAACAAACCGGTCGCCTGCGAATACTCTTTGTCGGTGCTCGGAACTATCTGAACATGAAAAACTCTCTCGTTGTCATGGACTCCCCTTTGATGTCGCTCAACATGCGCTTCTGGCGTTCTCGAGAAACTCTTTTGCGCCCAGTCCTCTGGATGGCCCAAGACCTGGATGCATTCAACTGCCAGTTCGGCGCCATCAAGATAAGCGAGGTACAAGGCTATACGACCACCGAGGATAGATCAACTACGACCGATTCAAGCATAATAGACGATGTCTCGCAGTTGGAAAGGCACAGCTACGCGTTCGGCAAGACGTGCTGCATGAGCAGCATACTGGCCGACACGAAGCTCTATAGATTCTCCACGTAAGCCAAAAGTCTACTGCTCGCGGTGAGCTGGCAGTCAAAAGAGCTAACTGTGATTTAGCAGCAGACCACCGCTCCGCGTCGGGAAGCACACCATTCACCACAATGTCACGTACGCGTTGTTTTGCCCAGTGAAGCGGCGTCGAGCGCCGAGTGACCTGCCCCTGATGGGATTCGTCGACCACTGCATGATCGACCATGCGCGAAATGTGTCAAATTTGAGGGAGCGTTCACGGCCAGAGCACCGCAACTTAGGATTCTACGAGAGACTTGCCCTGATCCAGCCTAAGGAGTGGTCAGCGGATCCGTGCGTGCTGGGCATTCTGCTTTCCATTGCACAGCGCCAATACTACCGCATGCCAGGGCGCCGCAAAGGCGCATACCGGGTATGTCGTTCTCCTCCTAGCCCCCTCAAAAACCACGCCCGGAAAAGCAGCCGCAGAATGGCTGACATGCGTGCGCAACAAAAACCAGGCTTGTCTCCTCGTCACGAATCTATATGACAAGCAGGACATATATTTCTTTGACGCGACCATTGCGGCGACGCTCCTCGATCAGCTCAACGACCCGCGCATAATCCCGAAGGAGATGCCGCGGACTGTCATTCACCGCACAAGAATCACCATGAAGCCGTACGAGACTTTTCAGGCGCGCCTGGTGGCGATGCTGTCGGCCGGCGGCGGCGATGCTTCCGATAGTAAAGACCGGGGGATCGCGGGCGAGGCGGGTGACGTGAAAATGGCTACGACGGTTGCAGCAGGCGACGAGGGTGACGAGGTCGATGACGGTGGCGGGCGACGGCAGGCGACGAGGGTAACGAGGTCGATGACGGTAGCGAGCGGCGTCAAGCGTGAGGATTAATGCTGGGCGATGTACTTTGAGCCGTTTGGCACAGGTCATTCTTGACCGTTGCGAGATGGAATTTGTTCGTTATGATGCGCGCACTCGCCGCCTTTGTTGGCGCGATGAATACCCTATCTGACCATATATCGGCTCACCAAAGTAGCGCTACTTTAGCCAACCTCGGATTGACAACTGCCAGCAGCGCACGCGAATCACACCGTCCCATTTCCCATCTGCCGCCTAGTGCATGCCAAAGGCCCCCTCTCCTCTAAACGGGCCGTTATTGCCGGAAACTGCATAAGCGCCGATGCTGTTTTTTTCTTCTTTTTTTTACGGGTTTCGCTCGGAAGCTTTTTCTCGCCATTGGACGACGTGTTTGTTTGCAAGTCCCATGCAGGGCTTTCATCACAAATGGCCCCAAGCCATGGCCCCCACGAAAACCCTTTCCAATATCAGCTCCACTTGCCGGGCCCCATCGTTGTTTCTGTTGCAGGGTTGTGGGCGCTTAAAATCAACGCCGCCAGCCAACCAGCGGCTTGTCTGGACGAGAAAGCTGCTCGACTGGCCCGCAGGCTCGTCCAGTCAGAAGCCCGCCCGGCCCGTCCACTGCCAGCCACTAGCCTGCAGCATCATACAGGGGTCAAGTCTCGATGGCTGCATTCCGCAATCCCCCCATGGGCCATCACCTCACTTCTTCCCGTCAAAAAGCCTTGTCCCCGCCCATCGATCCCGTGGCTGAAATCCTCGGCGGCTACTCCCCCTCCGCTACTGGTCCGAATCCCCCCCCCCACTCTGTCGGCCCCTCCCCTC
>NW_006271974.1:57940-98473 GCF_000225605.1 Cordyceps militaris CM01 | reverse complement strand
CCCCCTCCGCTACTGGTCCCGAATCCCCCCCCCCCCCCACTCTGTCCGGCCCCCCTCCCCTCAACCACTCACACCCCCTAGCCCATGTCGCACACCCAAATGTTCATACCGACCTCCCCTCATAAAGGAAAAGGGAAAAGGGCCGCCCGGCCCTCTCTTCTCCCCCCGATCTTAGGTCCTCCAAATCGTGAATTTCTTTGTTTCTCGTCCCGTTTTCTGCCAAATCGTTCATGCGCAAAGCTTGGCCGCGACCCTGCTGCTTGTCCTCCACCTCGAGCACACTCGGCTCTCAACCGCACGACGGGCTTCACGTTGCTCAATCTGGCTGGCCCGGGTTCGACTCTTGCGCCCTTTTTTTTAAGAAAGAAATTCCTGTAACACCCTCACACAAATCGACGACATCATGAAGCTCAACCTCGTCATCAGCCTCGCCCTCGCGGGCTTGGCCGCCGCTCACACCGTCATCTCGTACCCAGGCTGGCGCGGCAATAACCTCATCACCAACGAGACCTTTCCCTACGGCATGCAATGGATGTATCCTTGTACGTTTCTTTTCTCCTTTTCTTCTTTCCTCGCTTCGCTCGACGTCTACCTGTGCTCCTCGCTAAATTCCCTTTCACAGGCGGCGGCATGGGCGTCACAAAGAACCGCACCTACTGGCCCACCGGCGGCGGCACCATCGCCTTCCAGCCCGGCTGGTTCCGCGGCCACCTCAACGCCTTTCTCCAGGTCAACCTGGGCTTCGGCTCCGACCCCAGCGTCAACATCAACGGCGGCCCGCCCAACATGAGCAACCCCATGATTCACCCCTTTCAGATCCTCGGCCCGTCCAACAACCCCTACCCCGGCACCGTCTGCCTCACCCAGGTCCCGCTGCCCGTCGGCGCCAATGTCAAGGCCGGCGACGAGGCCACCATCCAGATTGTCGAGACGGCTCAGCACGGCGCCGCCCTCTACTCGGTAAGCCTGTCTCTCCCTGTTGTCCGTAACAATCACACAAAAGAAAAACTAACACAAACAGTGCGTCGACATCATCTTTGCGGAACCTGGCGATCCCCGCATCGCGCCCGTCAACGAAACAAACTGCTACAACTCGACCGATATTGGCTTCGCCGACATTTACACCATCACCAACAAGGAGTCGGGCTCCGACAACTACACCACCTCGGCCGCCGACCGCACCCTGCCCGCCGTCGGCTGGGTGGGCTGGATGCCTCTCCTCTTTGCCGGCGCCGCTCTGCTGCTGCTGTAAATGAAGCCCCGTCATGTATCCCAAGTCTCTCATTTCATGGTGTTTCGGCGTTGGCAAAATCCAGGTTCAGCTGCGACACAGCGTGATTCCACAGCTTTACATTTAGCTTTTTTTAATATACCACTTGTGCAAAAGTCATATCCTCTATTGTGTCTACTCGCATGCTACTTTTATCCTTACAACGCATCGCTCACGCCATAAGCTTCTGGCATTCAGCCGCTACCGTCTTGACCCGATCCTCAGTCGCCATGCCCGCTGCCTCGTTCACCCAGGCACGAATGCCAGGCACGGCAGTCGCATCGCCCTTGGACGTCGCCGCCACCGTGCCCAGTGCCACCAACCCACGGTAGAGCACTTCTGAATCGCTTTTCCCCTTGAGAAGCGCCCCAATCACTTCCAGCAGTCGCCGCCTCTCGCTGGCCGACAGTAGCTTCTCAGTATTGACAAGAACGGCGAGATTGATGGCCAGCGTCGCCGCCGCGATCAAGAGATTGCGGTTGTGCGGCCCAATGGCAGCGCTCCCCTGAATACCCGTCACGCGCTCCAGGAACGACAGTAGAGTGTCCACGTGCGCTTTGGCCACACTGCGGCCGTCGGCGGTGCTGAATAGGTTGGCGAGCGTGCGTGCGCCCATCATGGCCGCGTTTTCGTTGGGAGTCTCTTCGCTGGGCAGTGATGCGGCAATGGCGAGATCCACCAGACTACCGTGCGTGCCGTCCTTGTACTTGGCCGCCGCCTGGTAGCGGGCAACGCAGCGAAGCAGGTCCAGACCAGCTAGACGATCGCCATACGGCCACTCTGTAACAACCCTGACCAGGGAAGGCAGAGCATCGGTGGGGATGGTGGTGGTTGATTCGAGAGCGGTGCGAAGAGCATGGAGCGCCGACTCCTCGCCGGGGTTCAGAGCAGTGTCTTTGCGGCCGCTGGAGATCATCGTCTTGTTGACGCTCGAAATTTTGTTGAAAATGACTATCGTGGTTAGCAAAAAGCCCAAAAACGGATTGTCTGCAACTTACCCTCATATTTCGCAGCAGTGATGCCGAGGTATTCCTTTTGCGGAAGCAGTGCAGGCTTCTGCTCTTCCTCGCCTGGACGATATCTCGACTCTGTGCCATAGGGGTCAGGGCCACCGCTCTGAGGCTCCGGTTGGCCCAACGTCGCACCCTTTGTATTTGTTGTAATAAATTGAGCCACATTGTCCAAATACGCCTGAGGCAGCTCATTGTCGTTCAAGAACTTTGTGGCGCTTTCGTATGGGTTCTCGGAAAGGTTATATGGCAACTTCAGCGGTGGCTTACCGTCCTCAATGTCCACGTCAAACACAAAGTCGTAGGACTTGCCCTTGTATTCGACCTTCTTCCCTGTACTACCGACCGCGTCCACTACCGTGCCAACATTGATCCACTGCTGCTCGCCCATTGACCATGTGTGTGCCGTCACGTTACCATTATCTTCTTTGATCATCTGGACCTGGCCGTCCTTCGTGCCGGATTTGGTCTGTAGAAATTCGGGACCGGGAAGCTTCTCCTTGTTGATGCCACCCACCTGCTGCTGGGGAATGGAAGATGCCTTCACAGACTCTTGGAATTCCTTGAGCGTTTGCTGGTCAGCAACTCTCTCGGGCGTCCGTGTAAAGACGCGGGCGACGCCATCGCTCGCGCCAGACACAATGTCGCCAGTCTCCGGGTGGGCAGCCACTGTCCAGACAGAAATGGCAGGGTGTGTGATAGTCTGTGTGCACTCGAGGCCCTTCCATACGCGCACGGTGCGGTCCTCCCCAGAGCTGACCAGCTCTCCCGTGGGCAGACTAGCCAGCGAGTAGACGAAGCTCTCGTGGCCGTGGAGCTCGGCAATCTGCTGACCGTTGAGCTTCCACAATCTGATTGTCCCATCATTGCTCGCACTCGCAATATCGGCGCCGCTTGGATGTGTAGACGGCACGCTGCACAGAGCGCGCACCACATCAGGCGTGTATATCGTCGCCGAGGCGTCCACCTCGCCGCCCTTGCCCTTGGTCAGGTCAAACACGCGGATATTCTTGTCGGCGCACCCCGTCACCACCGTCTTGTCGTCGAGCACCACCACGGCCCACACCGCCATGCCGTCGTGCCCGCTCAGCGCCAGCTCCGTCTCCCACGTGCCCAGGTTCCAGACGCGGGCCTGGCCGTCCCAGCCGCCCGACACGAGGAAGGTGCCGCTGGGCGCCACGTGGAGCGCGCAGACATTGTGGGCGTGACCGATGAGCAGACGGTCGGCGTGCTCGCTCGACTGCTTCCGGGGGCTCTTGACTTCGATGATGGTATCCTTGCCGCCCGAAACGACCAGGCCATCGGGGTGCTCGGCGTTGGGCGGGTAAAAGGCGATGGCGTTGACGTATTCGGAGCCGCGGCTCAGCAGGGAGCCCTCAAACGAGGCGTCGCCGCCGGGCGAGCGACGCCAGAGCCGGACGCTGCAGTCGCGCGAGGCAGTGACGACGGTGTTGGGAGAGGCAAACGCCGCTGCGCGGACCTGTGATGGCTGTCAGCGGAGACGGGGCCGAGGTGATGGAGGGGTTAGTACGTCGGCTTCGTGGCCTACGAGCTGCGCGGAAAGCTTGAAATCGACCATGTTTGCTGTGATTGGGAGATGGAGGATATTTGGGAGAGTGTAGACCACAACAACTGCGGATCAGCGTGAATGGCGCGGAGTTGACACAGTGACGTTGACAAATGCGTTGAGCAAGAGGTGGA
Source organism: Cordyceps militaris CM01 (assembly GCF_000225605.1). Taxonomy (NCBI): domain Eukaryota; kingdom Fungi; phylum Ascomycota; class Sordariomycetes; order Hypocreales; family Cordycipitaceae; genus Cordyceps; species Cordyceps militaris. The sequence goes on along the minus strand of NW_006271974.1, from coordinate 94,492 downwards.
GGCCGTGGAACCAGGTGGATGTCAACCGAGCTTGTGTGGAGATGTTGCTGCTGCCCCTCATCCCGCGCTGGCCAGCGATAGGGTAGCTACCTAGGTAAGTAGGTAGGTAGGCAACAGCAAACATGGAATGAGGCTATGAACCTCAGGGGCAGCTGGTAAGATATCAAGGAAAATGTGCGTCAAGGAAAGAATTCGAATAATTGGGAGATGGTCTAAGGGAATTTACATTTGTCAGTCGTTTGTTTCCGCTGCTTCTACACTGCCATGAGCAAACATGATTCATTAACCTTGAAAACATTACCGGATAGGACTAATTTGCTTCATAAAAAATAAAAAAAATACACGAGCAAATAAATTTCTGCCATCCTACTGTCTATCCAATAAGCACTCTTGACGGGAGGTGGCCTAACAAAGCCGATCATTTCCGCAATGTGTGCTTTGGTGGTGCAGTTGGTACGATACTCTGACTGTGTCAATGTATATCTAGTGCACTGGCCATTGTGGGAAGTCAAATGCACTTTCCCAAACAAAGGCGTGACAACCAATGTGAAGAATAATAACGGACTAGTTCATAAAGTACTCGTCTCCTACAACGTTGACATACACCCAGTGTTACCTCGTCAACAACTCGACAGATAAATCCCGGTTACCCCCCAAGTGTCGTCCTGACAGCCCGTTTCAAGACTCGGTTGACATTTGCTGAGATACAACTATGGCACGCCGGAACGAAAAGTTTTCTGGCTACATGAACCCTGGATTTTTCTTGCCCATTTTCGCGGTCTTGCGGTTGCGGCCGCGTTGATTCGCTTGTGGGCCTGATTTATCAGTCCGGAGACAAGGCACGCGATCTGGTGACTCTGAAGAATAGCTTGCATACCTCTGACCGAGATCATTTCTTGACTCCACTATAGTTTTCAGAAGCAGGGCAAGTGGGCTGCTTGCAGTCGTCCTTGATCTTTGTTTCCCTTGTACCGGTGGGAGTGATCTTGGAATACCACGTGCAGTTGGACGTCAGCTCGGCCCGGACACTCTGCGCCATGATGATTACTGCTTTGGACGTCGGGAACTTGAAGACAGGATGATGATGAAGGGAGCTCTGGTGACTAGATGAGAGGCGACCGTCCTCATTTATATATCAATCACCCCTATAGTAGCCTTTGGGCAGCAGCAGAGTAACACGAGGTATATCTTGCGGCCAAACGGTATCAGATGGAGAGCCAATTCTGACACATGAACTACGTCAGAGGCTGCTGCAAGACGCTAGAATCTGAAGTGACACTGAGGGGAGCTGATGGAAGTGCAGAGGGGTTGCACCTGTTGAGCGACCATGCCGATTGTCAAATGACATAAAAATTGACCTATGGTAGAAATACACGCTCGCACAGATGTCTCGGCTGCAGGACATGCGGCTGCTGGTGATCTCACCGGTTCCACACACACAACAAAGAGACTTGGTGGCTGAGACCAGGTACTCCCCCGCCTGAGCTTTTTCCTCTTTCGACATCATCATCGAAATCGATCCGGGTGCCTGACTAAACCAAGTCGGGGATCTTGTATTGTTGGGCAAGTCACGACACGATGGCAGCTAGCCCACCTTGCCTTCATGTCCAAGAGGTTTGGGGAGAATCGGCCGCCCCTGACGCGGCTAAAACCACTTGGGAAAGAAAGAGACTCGAGCTCACAGCTTTCCGTGGCTATCTTGCATTTTTTGGGACCCTATCACTGAGCGAGAGAGGAAAATGGATCGCAGGGACATACAATGATTTGGATGACGCCACGTTCAACGGTCTCCTGGCTACCATGAGCCGTATACCCGACGCTGACATCTACCCGTTGTACGAGGATGGCCTCACGCAATTTGATCCGAATTCTATAGCGGAGGACAAGTATTTTCTCAAGCCGCCAAACGTTTCTGGCTGGGACCATGACGATGCCGTTGCCAAGCTCCTCCTCTTTGAAGCATGGAACAATGAGCTGTTTCTCTCGAACCCACATCCTCATCTGGGGGCATACCTGGGTTGCGTCGTTCACGACGGTCGCATAGTTCGCCTTGCGTTTCCAAAATACGCGGAATCACTGGAGGATCGCATCAACAAGGCACGGTCGCCTGGGGCAAGCCAAATGACGTCGGGCGAGAGGAAGAAGTGCATGCAGAGCATACGAGAAGCTGTCGCTCATTTGCATTCTCTTGGCTATGCTCACAACGATATCTCCGCCACCAACATTATGTTTGACGAGGACGATCGCGCGCTTCTCATTGATTTGGACTCTTGTGCCTCGTTTGGGAACAAGATACAGAAAGGAGGCATTGCGGGCGGCTGGAGAGGGCCTCACTTTTGGGCGCAGAGTTTCGAAATTTCTTCTGTTGAATGCGACGAAGCGTCTCTCCGGTATATTGAAGATTGGCTGTCTACTGAGCAAATGTAAGCCGAGTGACAACGATGAGATTTGCTGACGTACTAATGGGACAAAAGAGCAGCTGAGAATGCGGATGATTAGGACCTTTGGAATCAATCATTTCAAACGGCAGTGAAAATTCTTGCAAAATTTTGCTCATGTTTTCGTTTATGCGACCGGGTTCGTTGGCAGTAATCTTATATTTAGCGCTTTAGAGATTCGCAGTAAAGTTAATTAAATCTTTTCCCCTATATCATTTATTTCTAATAGTACTACTACTTACTTAGTTACTAACTAACCAATTAATATCGGGACTGAGATGAAAAGTACAAAAAAAAAAAGGTCACCCAGTACGAGGGTCGAACTCGTAGCCTTTGGATTGATTAGGATGATTCCGTAAACTGTGGAAACGGTTAGCTTGATGCTACAAGACGGGATGAAGCGGGGAACTTGCAGTCCAACGCTCTAGCCAATTGAGCTAACCGGGTTGATCGTTGAAATCGGGGCCGCAATTTGTCTTTATACGGGTCTGCGACATGTGGAGCGAGTAATAACTTGTTCTGGGAGAAAACTTGCCTCGTATAATGCACGCAACTACACTGGGCAAGGTAAATGTAATCCTGTTCATCGCTAAAATATACATTACTGTTAATTTCAGCGCCGGAGTAGCCAAGGACTGAATCGCAGTAAGCTGAGCGCTACGCAGTGTCAGTAACCTGCCCAGAACCAGTTCCCCAGCTGCCCAGCCAGGCTACACAAGGGAATAAATACCTTGTAGGTTCCAAAATCCGGGCCGCAATTGCTCAACCGTCAATTTTCAATTCAATGAGACTTCCATACCTTTTTACTGCATTGGTGCAGACTAGTAGAACTGGATGCGGTGTCAGTAGTGTCGGCCTTTGTCACCAAGACGTGCTGCTATACAGATAGCATCTCAATAACTCCATACTCGGCCAAGATGCATCTCTTGGTAATGAAACGCTTATTAGACATTCTTGGAAACTCTGCATGACAGTTTGGGAATCAATGTAATTTGGTCATATTATCGATCAGTTTTCCTTGGCACTGTGCAGAGCACGGTCTGCTCTACTTCTCCCCGTGCTTATACAGGCCTGCCTCGATGCCTTTAATCTGCAGCGCCAGCAACCGCGAATAATACCGACAGAGGGCCATGTTGCCGCCGTGGAACCAAAACCCCGGGTGGCCGCTGTCCTGCCAGATGGTGCGCCACTCGCCCTCCTCATTGAGCCCCCAGACGTCCTTGACGGTGGCGGCGAGGGCGTCCCCGTACATGTCGGCGGCCTGGGACCGCATGTTCTGGTATCCCGTGGCAAAGACAATCTCGTCGGCGTCGAGCTGCGTGCCGTCGGCGAAGCGCAGGCCGCGCGGCAGGACCTCGGCAATCTCCTGGCCCTGCTTCACCCTGATCTTGCCGTCGGCGATGAGCTGCGAGGCGCCGACGTCGATGTAGTAGCCGCCGCCGCGCTGGTAGTACTTGAAGAAGAGGCCGGCGCCGTCGGGCCCGTCGTCGAGCTGGAAGCCGGCGGCCGCCAGCCCCGCGAGCAGCGCGCCGTCGTGGGCGCGCTGCTGCGCGCCCACCTGCACCTGCACCGCCTTGAGCACGCTGTTGGGCAGCCCGTGCAGCAGCAGGTCGGCGTCGTCGGCCGGCGGCGCCGTCTCGGAGAAGAGCGCCTGCAGGGCAATGGCGGTGATGGCCGCGGAGGAGACGACGTGCGTGCTCGAGCGCTGCACCATGGTGACGTCGTAGCCGCTCTCGTAAAAGTCGTGCGAGATGTCGTGGCCCGAGTTGCAGCAGCCGACCACAATCGCCTTTCGGCCCGGCGGACCGTCCTTGCGCGCGCCGGGGAACTCGGACGAGTGGCAGAGGATGTGGCCCTGGAATTTGTCCATGCCCTTGATGGCCGGCAGGTTCTTCTTGCCCGAGTGGCCGGTGGCCTGGATCAGGTGCTTCGGGTGAAAGGTGCGGTCCTCGGTGCTCCCGTCGGGCTTGGTCCGGTGCAGCTGCACGGTCCATTTCTGCGCCGCTTCGTCCCAGGCGGTGCTCGTGATTTCAGTCGTCATCCACGCGTTGAGCTCCATGGTCTCCGCGTACGACTCAAACCACCCGCCCAGCTTGTCCTTGGGCGTGAAGATGGGCCAGTTTGGCGGGAAGGGCATGTACGGCATGTGGTCGTACCACACCGGGTCGTGCAGGACGAGTTGGTGGTACCGGTTGCGCCAGTTGTCGCCGATGCGCTGGTTCCGGTCCACGATGAGGGCGTTGATGCCCAGCATTTTGAGACGGACGGCGGCTGTGAGGCCGGCTTGACCAGCACCTGTATCTACTTGTCAGCTTTCTTTTTTTTCCCTCGCTTCGCTCGATGCGGGGCATAAATTGTCCTCCTCGTTGCTTCAAGGCAAAGTTTCCATTTTCCATACGTACCGACAATAATGACCAGAGGCTCGCTTCCATCTGTGTAGTCCACCTCGGCCTCGCGCCTCTCCTTCCAGTTCTTGCGCCCCGGAAACTGGCCATGCGTCACACCGGCCGGCCTTCTCCCAAACACGGGCTCCTCAAACCCCTTGAGCCCTTGCAGAATGGTGCCGAGCGTGTAAATCTTCCACCCGTTGCCGTCCGCGGCGAGGCGCACGGTGCCGGTGCCAAAGCCAATTTTGGTCTCAAACGTGATAAAAAACTGCACCACGTCCGCCTTGCCGTCGGCGTCAATCTTGACGACGGCCGGGGCGCGGGACGGCAGGCCGAGGTCGAGCGCCACCGACTGCAGGCGGAAGCCGTCGCGCGACGACGCCGCGTCGGCGAGAAAGCCCGCAATCGCGGCCGGCGACTGCACGGTGCGGAACCGCCAGGTCAGCGCCAGGTGGTCCCGCCAGTAGCCGTTCTCGAGGAAGAGCGCGGCGAGGGACTCGGTGTCGGCCTTGGCGAGGTGCGCGTTGACGGTCGACACGAAGGACTCGGCGGTCTGCAGCGGCTTGAGGGCTGCGGTCGCGGGGCTGGTGGGGAAGGTGGCGAGCGGTAGGTTGGTGGTGCCGGGCATGGTATGGACCGTAGGGGAGGCCATGGCTGCGGTTTGTATATAGTCAACTCGGGAGCTGTGTGTTAGTGTGAGTATCTGCGGCGTGTTGGGATATGGGATATGGGTAGGTGGGATGAATGGGAGAGAAGGAACAAGGTAAGATGGGCTGTGCAGGATGGGCGATGAGAGCCGTCTTATATGCAGCATGCACGAAGGTACGAGCGGGGACTCCCTCCGAGACTTGCACGATGCACGCCGGACCAAGGGAAGCCGCGTGAGGAGCTAGAGCTGACCCCGCCGAGCCCAAGGTACAAGTTTAAATCTTACACTTTTATGGGCGGCTAGCTCCTTGCGAGGAGAATATTGGGAGTGCAGTAGTGTATGCGGGTGACGGACGGGACCCGCCCCGCAATCGGAGCGGCGACGGCAGAACGCTCCTTTTGGCCGCGAATTCAGAGACCAGCGGCCGTTGCTCCGAGGAATCAAAGATATAAGAATAGTGCTATATGGAGGGATGGCCGATTCAGTACTTGGCATATCGTGTCCGGGGTAACGGAGGATGGGGAGGATTTTTTATTGCTACCTTGGCAGGACGGACCAGGAGCCGGGCTAACTATTGGACCGCTGGCGAGACATGCCATTCCGGATCCGTCGCAGATCTTCGGATCCTTATCAACGTACTTGTGCTGTGTTTTGTTATTCTTAGTTTTTTTCTATTCCTTTTCTTGTTGGAGCCTGTCTTGGAGGTCGCCAGTTTCTGCGGCAGCCTACTGGGCGCACTTGCCGTGATATGCACAAGGGTTAGTTGGATATGGGCATGATCGCCAATACCACTTTTATCAATTTACTTGATACGGAAGCTCGTGCATCGTGCATATATTGATCCCTTGCCAGAGCGCATCTTACCTGGTGCTATTATAAGTCGGCATCACCAATAAAAGCGGGGCTCCCTTCGCAAGAAAAAAAATGGCCCGTCTTCCAACACGTTCCCAAGCTGATATATATTCCCGGTCTCAAACTACAAGAACAATGTCCGCAGACGAGGGCTGGACCCGCGTCCATCACAAGTCCCGCCGAAAACCCCCTTCCAGCCCCTCCGTCGGGGCCAACCATCACGAGCCACCAGACTCGTTTGCGCCGCGCACGACGGGCCTGCTGCGGCCCGCAGACGCCCTGCGCGCCGACTACGACAAGGTGCGCGCCGAGTGGCTCGCGTCGCCCGCGCACGCCGCGCTGCTTCGTCTCGTGGACGAGCAGCAGGCCGGCCCGCGGCGGACCAGGGTGCGGCGGGCCGTGTGTCTGGGCATCGGCACGTTTGACCCCGAGGACGGCGCGTGGCAGAGCAAGAGGGCGGCGTATGTGCAGCTCTGTGCGCTGACGACGTTGACGTCGCAACTAGGTAACTTGTGAAATCCACCGTCTGGTTTTCGTATTCGCGTTCCCTTGTTGGATGGGTTGTGCGTTGTGCGTGTGTGTGTGTGTGCTAAGTATGAGACAAAAAGAAAAATATAGCAAGCGCTCGATAGAGTGCATAGTGCAAGAACCCATCTTGACACACGCAGACGAGGCCTTTCTCGCCAGTCTCGGCCATCGCATCGTCACTTCACCAGCCGCATATACTCTCATTGACGACACCACGCTGCTCTTCGCCGTGCACCTCTACCGCCCCGTCTACGCGGCGGCGTTGCAGTCCAGCCTACCGGCCGCCTTTGTCGGCACCGGCTGGGATGTATGGGAAACGTACGTCTTTCTTTCTTTCTTTCCTTCCTTTTTTTTTTTTTCTTTTGCTCGCTTCGCTCGACGTCGGCCGTGCGCTTCAAAAGCTTTGCCATGAAATTCGGTCCAAAGGGGAAAAGGAAACAAGCTCATGTTTGCACAGGGCTATCATGGACAAGGCCACCGATCTCGAGAATATGAAAAAGATGCACCAGACGTATACGCGGTATTCGTTTCCTCAGGATGCCGCCAGCACGGCCTTTTCCAGCACCAGCATCTACTGGATGCCGCCAGACGGCGTCCAAGCAGCGGCCTCGGAAGCAGTCGGAGACGACGGCTCAGTACAAGAGCTCTCAGTGGTACAAGAGCTCTCAGTGGTACAAGAGCTTTCACTCAAAGACTCGACAGCACTGGAAAAGGATACGATAGAGACTTTCACAAGCACAGCGACGGATAAGACTACAGGTGACGACACGGGCACGGGAGAAAATGAGGCAGAGAAACTGTCAATTCATCGTATATAAATACGTGTCTAGCGTCTTCTAATTCATGCCCTGCACTCTCACTCACAAAAAATTAATAAACACCAAATACGCCGCATATATAAGGAGCAAGTGCCCACCAAAAAGCGCGAGAAAAACAAAACGTACAAGGACCGCAAGCGCAGCCCAGCCATCAATGCCATCAAGTAATACACATCCCTCGTCGAACCCACCGTTGGTCGTCCTCATCTTCCCCTCCATGTTGCCTGTTATACTGTTGTGCCTCCGCAGTCGGGAATCTTGACGCCCTTTTTCAGATTTCTATTCACGTCGAGCAGACCCCACTTGTCCTCCCAGTTTTCCTTGCCCGTGTTGAAGCGGGACTTCCACGGTTCGTCAAAGGCTTCGAACCAAAAGTAGTTGGTGCCGTTGGTGAGGGCATCGCACACCCAGTCGGCCATGAAGCGGTTCATCTCATCGACGCCAGCCTTGGCAGGGTTGGTGCACTGGGGGTTGTCCGTCGGACACCTGGAGCCGCCACCCGACGGCCAGCCAGTTTCGGAAATGACATTCATCTTCTTGTCGCTCTTCCACATGGGGCCATTCTTGTTTTGCCAAAAGGAATACGTCCATGCCGCCGACTCGTCAGCGGGCGTGCCGCTGAAAAAGGGGTGAATGTTGGCCATGATGAGGTCAGAGTCCTTGCCCAGCTCGGCTGTCCAGTCGTCGCCAAGATCCGACGTGGCAACGGGGAGGGTGATGCTTCGCTTCGTCAGGTTGGTGCGGACGTCTGTCAGAATTGTCGAGAGCTGGTTAATCGTCATTTCCTTGCGGAACAGAATTTCGTTGGCGACAATAACGCCCTCGAACTGATCACCGCCGTACTCGTCTAGAATATCCCACATTTGAGACAGCTGACGGGTATTGGTCGTCGTGTTTCCGTCTTGCCAGACGCCGAGCCAGACCTTGAGGTCCTTCTTCATCTGCAGCTTGTCAATGGCGTGCAGAACCATCTGCGTCTGGTTGCAGTCGGTTCCGTACAGTCGAATCTTGTTGGTCAGTTGGCTGAGCACGGCGACGTCGCGGGTGACGTTGTTCTGGGAAGGCGGGGTGTGGAGGCAATCGGGATACTGCACGTTGATCGGGGTATAGTCCATGCCGGGGAAGACCTTGTGGAGGTTTTTGTTATTGAGCAGCTTTTTAATTTCGTCGCTGTTAATGCTGAGGTCGCCGCTCTTATCGTCATTGGTGCCACCGCCGCTTGAGCCTTTGCTGTTGTCGCCATTCTTTCTGCCGGCGACGAGGGTCCCGACGACACCGCCGACGATGGCTCCGGCAATAACGAGGAAGATGAGAACAATAATGGCCCACTTGCATTTCTTGGAGTGGCCTTGCTTCTTCTCGAGCCAATCTGAGGGTCGTTCGCGCTTGGGAGTTTCGTAGAAGCCACGAGTGTCTATAGTTAGCGTTAGTTGATGTTGGATAGAGCACTAGTGCGTCAAAGGTCCTCTTCGCTTCTCGCCTGAAAAGGTAGGGAGAATTGAGGGGATAGAACAGGGCAAGCACCGGGTGAAAAGAACATACCATGCTCGGCCGCTATGGCTGTGGCTCCTCCGGCCGCTGCGCCAATGGCAGCGGGAACAGCTCGTTTGTTGCCGCTGTTGGCGGAATTTCTATGGCTCTTGGGGCCGTAGTGAAGGCCATCATCGCCGTCATCTTCGATGGACATGGGATCAACCATGCCTAGAGCGGGGACGTCTCGTCGAGATGAGGCGGAGTGGTTGTAGTAGGCTGCTGGCGCAGCACCGTAGTGGTCGGCCGAGACATTAGGACTTCTAGACGGGGATCTGGAGCCGACAGAGGACGAGGCAACAGTGCCAAAGGGGTTGACAGTGGAGCGTGAATCGCCATCCACGCCGTAGCTGGCTGCGTAGGGGCCACTGTGTTGGCTGTGGCGGGGTGACGAGTTGCCCGGGAGGCTGTTTTGGTACTGTGCGCGCGAAGGCGGGGGCAGAACTTGCCCGGTGCTGCGGAGAGAATCGCCGGGGTTGTATGCACCGGCGGCCATGACGCCGGGGTGCGCATGGCCGTAGCTGTCAGGACCGGGTGCGCCGCTGGGGGCTTGACGATAGTCGTCGATGGGTTGGCGCGAGGCCGAGCTGCTGTGAGAGTGAAGATTCATGTGCGGAGGGGGCTGAGGTGCTTCGTGGGCCGACATGTTGTCGTAGCCTCTCTGGTCGTACTGAGCAGCAGAAGGCTCTGGCGTACGGCCAGGCGACTCGTCGTGGTAGGGCGATTCCTGGCTGTATTCGTTGTATTGGGGTCGGCTTGGTGTGTTGTAGCGATTGTCGTAGGCGGGATCCAGAGGTTCCCTCTCGTAATAGTGTTCGTTGCCGGAATAATGCTGCATGGTGACGGCGGGAAGCAGTCGAGGCTAGAAATCAAAGAGCCCCAGGTCGGGGCGGACGCAGGAGGCCACGACGTCAGTGGTGTGCTGCTGTCGCGTCAAGCGCGGGATCGTCGAGGAATTGATTGGTAGGCTTGATGCTGGCGACAGAGGCGGTGCGATCGAGGCCTCACTTGCGACAAGAAGGTGGGCAGCGAGCGTGTTGTCATGAGCAGGCAAAAGCGTCACAAAGTGAGTGTGGATAGCGCAAGGCAGACTCGAGAAGGTGTGGAAGAAGCTGCTCACGACAAAGGCGGTCGCGTGTGGTTGGTAGGAGTCCAAGAAGGAAAGACGTCGGATGGGGTGAAGGAGGGAGGGAAAAGGGCTAAAAGAAGGCTTGGTTGAAGGATTGTCGCGGGAAGCGCAGCAGGTGAAACGGCAAGGGCGGAGGGGGGGTAGCGAGGCGGCGAGTAGAAGAAGGCTGTGGTCGGGTGTGTGGATGTTCACTAATAATGGATTGATGAATGGGATGGGGGGGATGGGCTGGGACTGGGACAGGCGAGAGGCGCAGGCCAAGGTTCAAGCGGGCGGCGGGCGTGTTGCAGATGGTGACGGAGTGACAGAGTGGTGGATGCCAGATACCATGGAGGAGTTGGATGAAGCAATGTGGATGGAGCAGCAAGTGGACTTGGTTGAGAAAGCCAAAGTGCCAGCGTCAACGTGGTGAATAGTCGACTGGTGCAGATAATACTCGATATATTAATGCTTATCCATAATAATACTAGTCAACTACGGTACGGATACTTGTTTGATTATTCAAACGGTGAAATTGTTCAGAGCCGGGAGGAACGTGGACGAGGTGGGGAGCGGCAGCAGGCGGGCACTTTTAGAAGCAAGCATCTTTTTCAAGGCATTGGCACCGCTGTCGCAGGGTATTTAGGGCATTTCAGTGCAAGCCTTTTAGCGGCCCTATCCCCACTCAAGTGCTGAAGTGATGGTCCGGTACGAGCACAGATTCAGCGCTGCAGCACTGCATTTGGCCGCTAATCCAGGCACTAACTACCAGTAGGTAGTCCAGCAGCCTCGGGACGGTAACATGATGGAGAGGTGAGCGCCACCAATATCAAGTCCCGCAGAACACGAGAAAGTATCAGGTCTGCCTACTTATTTTAGTTCGCCCTGCTATGTAGTTAGGCTTATTTCTTCCAACCTGTCTTGGTCTTGTAGCTAGTTGCAGCCAAACTGGGATGGCTTCACAGCCACACTCGGAGCCGCGCCAGCTTTTACGAGATTTTGCTTGCAAGCGCCAATTTCCATCGTCAAGAAAAAGACGCAAAAAAAAAAATTGGCATCCAATACTCATTCTCCATACCGTTACTTTGTCCTGTCGAGTTTTCCTTTCATTCCAGCGACAAAGAGTGTTAACCGCCACTAATCTCACGACGGGTGGTTGTCGCTACGGGCAACCACTGTCAGATCGGCGCGCCCTGGCTGAGCGCCGCAACGGGCAACGGGCAACGGGCAACGCCGCGACAGCCTCGTCTGCACAACAACCCATTCCACAATCCAAGCAACGAACCAACCAAGTGCTGCACATGCATGTATCAGTATGGATGCAAGTCTTTTTTTAGCCCGTCGCTGCATACTGGTTGAACTGGTAACTAGGTAGCAACTACTAACATTCGTGCGGCCCTCCCTTCGCTCAAGCCTGCTGTGTAATTGGTATCGGTACTCCAGACAGCTTGTCCAATCATGCGTAAATTCTCTCAATAGGCTGATGCAGGTGTATTCTTTACTAATTAGTAGTTAAAGACAAGGGCACCCAACATTGACGTGGTTGGCGCAACTTTCCAACCTTTGCTCCGTCTTTATTCCCACAGCCAACCAACGACCTGTTGATACCGGTTTCATGACATCATCATCGCTCGGTCCTCAGTGCTGGACCTCAGCATTTACAATCCACCTCCCCGGCAACTCCCCTTCGCACTCCTCGCGCCTCGTCACCCTTTAGAATTGAATTTCAAAAAAAAGGGGCATCAATCTCGTGTTTCTTCCATTTTCACGGTTTTTTACTTACCCACATCCAACGACCCGAGGATGGCTCTCCTCCCCTCACTTCAGATCTCGACAAACCACTCGACACCGCTCGACACCCACCTACCGCAACACTGATGCCCTCATTTCAGAATACGACTCGCGCCACGATGCCCACCCGGTCGACTCCTCATCTCCTGCGACACACCAAAAACTTCGACCACTTTGCTTGTCTGCCACCTGCCTCCTGGTTTTGAAAGATGCGGCACCAGACAAAGACTGACGGCGCCGCCGCTCCACCTCTTGACTGTTTCGCCTGTTTCTGCAGATCCATGCCTCTGCCTTTGCCTCCCTTGGACTACATGCGCACGACTCGCCCGTATTGCCCCTCCAGGCTGACGCGGCTTATTATTACTTGCCCTGTCGTGTTATAGATCTCTTCCTCAATAGTCCCCATGCGCCGTTCCTAGGACGCTCTTTTTGCTACCAACGCAGCAAATCATGGCGCACCCTGTTCCCGTCAGGGGCCGTCTTCAATCTGAGTAGCAGATAGAGCTTGCAAATCTGCAATCAATTGGTAACTTCTGGAGGCGACGCCACCACGGGGTCTTTTGCCCCTGGACATGCCTCGATTCAGATGGCTTCTTGCTTCTCTTGCCAAATAGGTCCTCCCATTGTCCTCATCTGTCTTGTCAGACCGCCGGGTCGCTGCAGAGCATCGCAGGTGTGACCTCGGAAACAGGCAATCATGTCCGGCAGGCTGCGCGAGGCTGCGTACCGTGCAATCAGCCAGCCTAGCTGATGCTTTGTGGCACAACGAACGGCACAGGCTGAGCGTCCCAAAAAGCCCCAAAGGGTCCCCAACGCGAGGTTCTGAAGCCTGCCAAAAATAACTATGCCTTGTCTGTAATTGATCAGCATTTATTGCGTCTGGCGCCTCGCGATGCGCGTTGTAGATACACGCTCCCAGAGCCCGCGGTGCCTCGATGCAATCCGATGCAGGTTGCACCCTGCGCACTCGCGCTTCCACCAGTTCTAGCGCACGAAAGATATAGACTCGGACGGTATGAATGTGTGCCACTTGGTTGGAGGATGTCCTTTATCCGTCACCGGTCGGTAGTCGCACGATGGACTGGCACCCATTCTGCTGATTTTCTACTCCGTAGAGTATAGGGTAGAGTAGGCGTTGTTTATCCCGAAGCGAGGATTGTGATTGCAGTTGTAAATCTAGCTCCGCGATATTCATTGTGCTTTCGACGCCGTAATTAATTAATTCGCGTGTATACCTTGCTCTCGGCATAGAACTGCTCTGGCGCGGCCTTGCATTGTTGTCAGGTAGGCGTTTGTTCTTGAGACTCGACGCGACGCCGTTCGTGAACAAGATAAGATAAGATGCTCCAGACTTGCTTGCACGGTAACTAAGCGTCAAATAATTCAAATAATTCAAATAATTCAAATACCCCACGAATTACTCCCATTAATTGCGAGGACCGCTATCGAACTAGAGCCTTTCAGCGGCAGGCAAAGGCTAGCTTGCAGAACGACGAGGTCAAGTTCATGCTTCATACGTCATCACTACTTTTTAACCTTGTCTAGGTAGGTTTACGGTTATTCGCACCTCTAACCCGAAGGCTAATAATTTAACAACAGCATCAATTGACAACAAGCAACAAGCAGTCCAGGGGGTAGTAGAGTCAATTTATTACATCTATCGTACCTATCGTATTTCTTGTACTTGGAATATTTATTAGACTTATGGTTCATTTCAAGCCTAGGGCTCGTTTAAATGCAATCTGATATGCCGAAGCTCGTGGCACGCTAGTGAGGGGTGACTGCACTGATGATCCGCTCGATAAAGAAGTAGGTACATGACAATACTCTGCGATGATGCTGCAAGACAATCTGCAAGGCAACCTTTGCCTGCCGCTGCAAGACTCTGGATCGGTGCCGGCCCTCGCAATTGAATTATCTGCGACGTCGCCAACTCGGGATCCCATCGCCGTTTGTTTTCGCGACCGTGTCAAACCCTGAGCGGCCCATGACGCTCATTACATTCAACGCTCGGTTGACAATGACACACCAAAACCCGAGTTTGCTGGTCTTGTACCCGTAGACCATAAATACCTATCGATTCTGCCTGTGGACACGCCATATTCCATGGAAACGCCTACCGTCCATCCGTTGTTTGTTATTTGGCCTTCGCGGCTTGACGGCTTGACGGCGTTCCTCTAGGTAAGTTTACCCGTCGTCTTTATTCTCAACCCCCCAAAGCTTTCCCACCTTGAAACGTGATTAGCGGTAATAAGTACCGGGGAGATGGAGGGCCTGGTGGAATGGGCTTCCGACAGGGCCCATCAGATTGAGAACCTTGGCGCCACCAGACTTGTCATTGCTTCCCGAGTCCAGACCAAGCAACGAGCAAGTTACAAACTACACTCTAGTTACAACAGACTGGCACGAAACACGTTCTTTTTTTTAATCATTTAACAAAAAGGGTGGCGACAATCAATCTGGGTGCACCGACTCAAAGAGAAGCAGTCAAAACCGCCCTCTCAGGCTGTTCTCGGCCGAGCGACGCTAAACTCTCCGCACACTGTTTTTCCAGAAACATAATTGCAAGTCCCCTCTCTTGATGTAGTTGGACGCTGCATCCTTTCGGTTCTCTCCGAGTGATTCCAGCAGAGTCGCGTCCCAGGACGCGCAAGCCCCTGCCAAGGTCACGACGGCGCCATGGAGATTCAGTTTTCCATTCCGCTGGCCCGACCCAAGAACGCGACATCGGGACGGTAAGTCGACCCCCGCGAAAAAGCACGGCCCGGTGCGTTGGGGTACGTGAACCAACGACTGTACGCCACAGCCTTGCGCAAGGGACGAGAGAATCATCCACTGAGACTTGCTTTGTACTGCGTGACATTTAGGTCCTCGGCCGCAGCGCAATCTTCCCACGGCGCCGCGACCGCCTCGGCCCGCGGCGGCACCCACCGATTCGCCCTAGAGTCCCGCACAAGACACACGCGCCGGAGCTCGACACGCGCGCGCACCGGTTGTGCCACCTGTAAGCGGCCTGGTGTCTAGACGCTCGCATTGATTGTCTGAAAGCTAACCTGGCCGACCATCTAGGCAAGTGAGTTTGACGCACAGAGGCGGGACATGCAGCTCCCATGCCCATGCCCTGGTTACCCGTCTAATGGGATGCAGAAAACGACACGTAAAGTGCGACGAGACGAGGCCCGCCTGTCTCAACTGCGTCAAATGGCGAGGCTACTGCGACTCGTACGCCGACCCCGGAGAGGACAAGGATACCGGCGACACCGCCGAGCTGATTCACACGAAAAAGGCACCCTTGATACTGACGGAGCCCCTCGTCAACACCTTGCGCTTTACGAGCAACGACCAGCGCGCCTACTTTGACGAGTGGGCCGCTCTATCCGTGACCTTTCTCAGCGGCGGCCTGAGCCAGACCCGGCTCTGGACAGCCACCATGCCGCAGCTGACCCTCGAGGAGCCGACACTACGCTACGGCGCCATGGCCGTCGGCGCCCTGCGGCGCGCCTGCGGGCCCGGCAACTCGCTCGCCGCCCTGACCGGGGACAACCGGCATTACCTGAACGCCGTTGTGCTGTACTGCGAGGCGCTGCGGCTGCAGTCCAAGGCCCAGCCGACAAGTGAGGGCCTGCGGACCGCCCTTCTGTCGTCGCTGCTGTTTATTTGCTTCGAGTCGCAGCGCGGCAATATGCCGGCCGCGCTTAAGCACATTACCCACGGCTTTAGCATGCTGAATGAGTTGGCGGGGTGCACGCCGCGCGCCCCGGACCTGGTGCGTATTGCGCCCGCCCCGCCGTCCATGGTCCAGGAAATTCTGGACTGCTATAAGCCGCTAGAGCTGCAGTCGCGGTCCTTCATGGGCTCGTATAAGAGGTTCTTCTTTAAGGGGGAGAATAACCCGGGGCCGCCACCGCAACAGCCGCCAGAGCACCCGGGACAGGAGCCGCCGCCAGAGCCGCGTGTCGTGTCGCCGAGGTCAAGTCCGCAATGGCCTGTAAACGTCTACTCACCAGCGAGTGAGCCAGCTACGCCGCAGAGCCAGCAAATAGGAATGCTGAGCCCACAGAGCCTAGATAGCCCGTCAACACAACATACAACGCCCGGCGCGCCGACTTCCTACACATCCTCGCCTCCCTCCGCAACAACACCGCCCGGACACCAATTACCTGGCCAAGCTCCGGGTGCTCCTGGGCCTCCGCACCGACCGCCCGGTATCGCCCCTTTTACAAAGCACTCGCCGTATTTCCGGCCCAAGCGAACAACCATTACCACACTGCAAGAAATGCCGCGCGAGTTCAAAGACGTCGAGGAGACGCAGGGTTACTGGGCGCTGGTGCAGCGCAACTTGGTACAGTACCTGCCGCTGCTGACGGCGACGACGGCGCAGCTCGCGCTCGCCAAGGCCGCCTCCGAGGCCGAGGTCGAGGCCAAGCTCACGGCGATCCGCCAGAACCCGAGCATCGCCAAGTTCATCGCCGACTGCCGGTACTGGATCCAGCGCTGGACCGAGGCCTACGAGCCGCTGTACCGGGGCTTCCTGCGCAACGCGGCCGCGGACCGCGCCGCCTACCTGCACGCCATCAACCTGCGCATCGAGTACCTGATCCTGTACGTGTACACGACGGTGCCGCGCTACGCGGGGCTCATCACGGCCCGCGGCCTGACCCCGCAGTACCGCGAGATCACCGTGCTGGCCGAGACGCTGCTGCGCGCGCGCCCCAACTGCGGCTTCGCCATGGACTCGGGCTGGACGTGGCCGCTGTTCATCGCCGCGTTTGGGTGCCGGGATGCGGCGGTGCGCGCCGACGCGGTGCGCATCCTCGGCCAGTACCCCATCCGCAACGCCCTGCGCGACAGCAGGGTGTATCGCGCGATTGCGCTGCGCAACGAAGAGGTGGAACGCGCGATTGCGTGCGACGACGACGAGAATACCCAGTGGATCCGCCTGAGGCGGAGGGAGGTGCTGTTTGAGGATTTCGGCGCGAGCGTGGTGCTGCGCTCGGTGTGCAAGGACCCGCGGACGGGTGTCTGGGAGCCGGTCGAGGAGATTGCCGACTTTCAGGTCCGCCCAGATGGTCACTTGAATTGGAGGAGGCAGCCCATCTCGGACGCGACGTCGATACTCGGCGGCGTGTGCTGATTTTGTGTAGTGTACATGAAGCGGGGGGGATGTTGGTCGTGACGACCTTTGTACATGACTGCATAGACGATCCGGAACATTACCCAACATGCATCTTTCTTCTCAAAGGAAACGAGCAATCACGCCGAACGAGACCATAGACCGGCAACAAAAGTGCTGCTGATAGACACATCAGAGCGGCAGTCAACCTCGGGTCTATTCAATCTACGCCCGCATGGGCACGATCTAGATTTGCCCCCTGTGCTACCGTACCGCTTTGTAGTCAAGTCTCCAAGTAGCTATGAACATCCGGAGCCAGCAAAATTGTCACGCAAGTACGGGGCAAAGGCAGCCGTGTACACCTTGCTATCTTCGTCCATTCTCATGAAGCCAGATAACGACCTGCTCGACATCGAAGCGTGATTGGTTTAGTGGTAAAATTCTCCGTTGCCATCCGCAACGTCGGGGAGCCCTGGGTTCGATTCCCAGATCACGCATTGATTATTCTTTTGCCATTTTTACGTAGTTTCATTTTGTCGCGTTCGCGCAATTCTGGTGCGGAGTGACACCGTTGATGGGGCACCGGTGGGACGGGTGGGTGTACTTTTTGCCCTAGTTTGGGAATTTGTCTCGTGGGAGGGATAATGGGGAATAAGGGCAACTTGTTCATCGAAGCGTGATTGGTTTAGTGGTAAAATTCTCCGTTGCCATCAGCAACGTCGGGGAGCCCTGGGTTCGATTCCCAGATCACGCATCGCTTATTCTTTTGCCGTCACGATGCTCGCACTTGTTGACGTTCGTGTCTTTTTTCCCCGTTGATGTGGATAATGACCCTGTTGTAGGGCACGGTAGGCTTGCGGTGATGTCAACTGGGCGGAACCGCGGGGTGAGCAAGTTGGCCTGCCTGCACCGCATCCCTCGCTTATTCAATTATAAATAATGATTGGAGTAGGCAGTCCTTTTCCTTTTTTAGTTCTTCCCAATTGGCTTCCGAAACAAAGTGCTTTGCGCTGTCGCCAGCTCTCTCGAGATACCATACGCCCGTGTCAATCATTTCCTTGCACCTGGGACTCGCTTGGTACATATCATGAGCCAGGTTGATGTCTTCGCGGCCGTGCAGCGAGAATGCGGAGCGAAGGTGTTGCAAGTTGCTGTCTTGGGCATCTTTCTTGACTCGAAGCTGGGCGGCGTCTCGGTAGGCGGAACAAAAGCGTGTGACATACAGCAGCAATAGATTGTGCAGTACGGGATTATCTCTGGCTTCAATCATTTCGCAACGCATGCTGGAGAGGAATTGCGCAATGTCGCCATTGACGCCACGGCCGTTGGCGCGACCAAATTCCCAGTCCACCAGCGCTGGTGTCAGGTCTACTCTCGTAGCCGGATCAGACAGCAGTATCGAGCCGGGATGGAAATCGCCAAAGCTGAGCGCAGGCCGGTAGTTGTACCTGGGATTGTTGTATTCATCGACTGTCGCATCGTAAAGCCTTTGCGCGTTGGGATAATCTTGAATGCGTTCTTTAATGGGGAGGACAGCAAATTGCCAGACAATGCTCTCGGATACGGATTTGGACAGCTTCTCGTATGTCTGAGGCTCGGATTGTATTCTCTGCACCGTTCCTGGGCTGTGGATGAGAGCCATGATGGAGCCGGTGTCATGTCCGAGTTTGGATATTTGCTCAGTAGTTGCAATGCTGGAGTCTTTAGCCGCGGCTTTGATAAACTCGACAATATTAACGAGACGCCCCAGGTCGGAGAGCAGCAGGACAGACGCGTCTTGGTCAGAGTCACTAATCTCCAGAGTAGACTCCTTGCCGTAATCGTGGCGGATGAGATGCGGCGTGTTCCATGCTGGTACTGTCTGCCGGGAGTTGAATAAGAGGCCACCGTTTTCCCAGAGTTTCAGGATGGCTGCTTCGACAGCCTGGAGCGTGTTAGCAGGGGTGTGTGTCCGAGATTGGGAAACTGGCAACGCACCTGTCGCTCGGTAGAGAATGGAAGCTCTGGGCCGACGCTTTCAACATATGGACGGGCGTGCTTGAGAACGAGCCTTGCAGGGCCGGCGCTACCAGAGAGCTTGGCCGCGCGGTGTGTCGAGTTGACGACACCCCCGGTGAGGCGCGTGGTTTCCCATGTGGTTCCTGGGTACACTGATCGGAGATACCGTGCATAGTTGAGATCTTTCATGGTGGCAGGTAGCGACAGGACAAAGAGCTACACTATTGCGCCACCTCACTGGAGCCAATGCTATTGTGATGACTGGATGAATTAGGTTGGCCAGAAAGAATGGCTGGGAACTGCCGCATTTAAATCGAGCTTCAGCGCCGCCACCAAGCCAAGGCTTTGCCCCGCGCAGCTGAAGTGACAATGGCTTACTGACGATACATGATGCTGATTTGCGTCCCACTGTGAGTCACTCGGCCATTTCCACCTTCGAATATCATGATATTAGGTCAATCGGAAGACTATTGGCTGTTGAAAAGGCATTCGTGTTGGGCATTCGTGTTTGGAGCGATGGATTCGAGGATGACGAATTCGTCAGGCGCTGACTGGAGGCTTTCAGCGGTTGATATCCACTGTAGAGCCTGGAGAGACCCCTGCAATGTACTGGGAGATGTCTTCCAGGATGGCAACTTGCAGTAGACCGCGAGAAGAAGAGCACAGGCTTGACAGAATTTATCAACTTGTGATAGTATAATATCTAAGTTCCTGCAATTACCCTATAATACCAAGATATATTGCGGGTGCATGCCCCTTCTAGCTGGCAGGGATGAATGGAAGGCAGTCGGCCTGGCGCAAGTGATAAAACGACGACCCATCAAGACATGCTTGATAGCTACCTAGGTAGGTAGGTAGGTAGCTAAAAGGGACAATTGCAAGATAAATAAAGAAAGTAACAAAGATGAAAGTTGTACGGATACTAAGAAAATAAAGAAGCCATTAAGAATACCGCAGAGAACAAAGGTAGTAATTCGTGGTTTTTAATCACCCTATCGCCTGGGAGCTGTCGCGTTTGCATTGGCATGAGAGCACCTTGTATCCAACAACCAAATTGCCGGATTGAAGTGAAACTGAAGGAAGCAAGAGAAGCATAATCAAGCTACGTTAATACTGGCTTTGGTGATTAGCATGTACCCTGATTGCACGCCAGCAGAACAACCTTCAAGTGTTTTTCAACTAATGCTATGATCTAAGAGCCAGAATAAGCGAATAAGGAGTGGACCAATGCTCTTTCAGAATATAACTTCCCTTAGGTACCGACCACCTATCACCGTGGAAACATGTGCCGGACCGACAAGACACTGGCAAAAATAGGTAGTCACGGCCATGCAAACAGGCGTGACAGCTGGCAGCTGAACCTGCTCAGAACCTGCTCAAACTTTAAACAGAGACTGGGAGATCAACGGCATACTTGACTTCTTCTCTTTCTTCAACTTCCCACCACGTCTTTGCTTCGCTCGAACAGAACACGGAAGCCACTGATCTTCCAAGGCGGCCTCTCTGCCTCCAACCACAGTTCACTACTACGACTTTCGCCCTGTTTCAATCTTGCCTGCTAATCTACTCTTCTGCTTGGCATACCAAAGATGGACGCAAACACGGGGGATACAGCATTGGTGTGTATCCTTAGCCCTGATAAATTATAAAACTAATTACTAACACTATTGCTAGCAATTAAACTCCTTTTTCTTACCCTCTTGGGAAGCCGAGTTCAGCCGGGCGAAAGAATTAACAAACTGGCTTGATGAGCCGGAAATTCCCTCCTCTGAAGAGTTTTTAGCAACCTCTCCAGGACACCTTCTCAACGTCCAAGATGAGGACATCACCTCGAAGGAAAAATATCTCGAAAAGCAGTACCGCATGCAACGATTTGAGTCTGTCGAGCAAACTCGACTGGCAGTCTCGCAATTTCGTCAAACACCCTTGATGCCTGAAGGGGACTTGGCGCACATCTACACCGAGGTGGGTGAGAAGAATACCCTAAATAATGTATACCGTCACTGAATCTAGTCTCACAGGTGCAAGTGCTGGGAGTCGTGCTCACCGGTCGTGGTGCTGCTGTTCGAGTCTCCTTGTCTACCGACAGAGCTCCAGATACAGTGGACTGGATTAACTCCGACCGGCTTCGGTCGGGATCCCTCGTTGTTCTCTCCCCCGTGCAAGACGCTTTTAGGACAGAGTGTCGAGTGGCTACCGTCGCCTATCGATTTTTGGCTGGCGGCCTCTTGCCGGACCTAGAAGCCGACCCCCCAGAACCAGACGATACGCCTGCTCGGGTCGACTTATTTTTGTCAACATGGCCGAAGGATTTACTAGATTCAAACACGAAATACTACATGGTGGAGGCGAAGAACGGATATTTTGAGTCCTTTCGTCACACGATGATGGCACTACAAGCCGCCGCTTCTGAGAAGTAAGTTATGTTCCCCCTGCCTCATCTCCATAATCATCTAATAAAAGAAGATCTGTGATAGACAAATACCTTCTGACAAATAATGTTCGGGAGATGTTGGCTGAGAAAACTTCTGTCAAACAGCGCGAGCAAGCCCTACTCACACTACGCACGCAAACCCGCGCTACACTCGACAAGTCACAAGCTACCGCCAGCGTGGCTATGATGAATGAAGAGCTTTCTATAAGCCAAGGCCCCCCTGGCACCGGAAAAACCCACACAACTGCCGCAACAATCGAAGAGATAATTCGTCATCATAACCCTAGAACGTTGATCATTGCGGCTCAGACCAATCATGCAACTGACCGGCTTCTCGAGCTCTGTTTGCGGAACGGGCTACTCGTCTGCCGTTTAGGAGGTCGTACAGTCTCAGATGATATTGAAGAACATTCTTTATTTAACATCCGTGAGAGGATCAAGGGTACCATCCCTGGCACTCGATTGCCTGCTGCGGCCTACCGAGATTTCGAAACCGCACGTCAAGTTCTCGAGCTGCACCTCAGACAGGCTTCCCATGGCCAGCAAAATTACGACGCAAAGTCTTTCAGGGATGCCAAAATTATCACCATACAGCAGTTTGATTCTTTGCAGAACGAAGACTGGGAAACTTTGACAGAAATGGATCCGCTTTTGGCCTGGCTGGGCTGGGAGTCCTTCAAGTCACCGAAAAACACCCTTTCAGAAAACTGGGAGCGCAACAGAAAAGTCAAGAATAAAGCAGAGAATGTGGACGAGGACCGCGATAGACGGCGCCGAGATCCAGAGAAACCCATTGGCCCATACATTCAGCTAGATCGTCGCCCCGAAGCCCCAGCATCTCGATTCAAAACCATGTTGGCCCGCAACCGGGACTTATACAAGGTCAAGGCCCAACATCGAGAAGAACTTTTCAACTACATGTGTTACGAGTTGTCAAAAAAAATTCAGTCAAGACTCCCCGAAGCAATCGAAAAGTTCCAGGCTGCGTGCCATCGTCTGCAGAGCTATAAAGTAGACCATGATAGTCGCGTCATCCTGAAAAGCAGACTTCAAGTCGTCGGGTGTACGATTACTGGGCTGTCTAAGTACCGCGATCTACTCCGAAAAATCAGCCCCGATATTCTGATAATCGACGAGGCCTCCGAAGCCACCGAGGGAAGCATCGTAGCAGCACTACTGCCGTCGCTCAAGCACCTCGCGTTAGTCGGCGATCATCAACAACTAACGCCTCGCTGTGTCAACCCTCGCCTCACTCAGCCAAATTTTGCGTTAGACATATCCTTATTCGAACGACTTGTTACGAAGAATAACATGCCTTACCAAGTTCTCAACCTACAGCGGCGAATGATTCCAGAGATTCGCCAGCTTGTCAATGTTTTTTATCCAGGCCTGTGCGACCACAGCTCTGTCCTCAAGCGAGAGAAGGTCAAGGGAATCGGACAGCCCCTCTGGTGGTTTGACCACGATTGGCCAGAGCAGAAGAAATCCGGGGCCTCTGGTCAAAGTATTCTGAATAAAGAAGAAGCCGAGATGATTACCAGTTTTGCTGAATATCTTATCCGTTGCGGCACGCCTATCGAGAAAGTAACCATTTTGACGTTCTATACGGCCCAGCAGGAGCTGATTGAAGACAAACTCGGCCCTAACATTTGCAAGACTGTTGACAGCTTTCAAGGATGCGAGAACGACGTGATTCTTCTATCTATTGTACGCAGTCCACCGCCAGGACAAGGACCAAGCGCTGGCTTTATCGAAAACATACACCGGGCCACTGTGGCACTAAGCCGAGCTCGAAACGCCCTCTACATCTTTGGCAATGCGTCGAACCTACAACACAGTTCAACTTGGGGCCCTGTTCTTGATGCTCTTGGCCCGTCGAGACAGAACCGAGTGCCGCTGAAGTGTCCTATCCACTCAACTACGGCCTTCATCCGCTCCCCACAACAATGGAGCTCCTTTTCAGAAGAGGGATGCCGCGGGGAGTCATGCGAAAACGATGGAGTCCGAGAAGGCGACATGCCAAATGGAGGCCTGCAGTCGCCGGTTGTCAAGACGCCAGCAGTCAAGGCACCGGCCGTCAAGGTGGCGACCGTCGAGGCGGCGAGAGCCAAGGCACCGGCCACCCAGAAAAAGCGCAGGAAAGCGCGCGGCAGCCAACCGAAGATCTTAAAACCGCTTAGCCAACTTCAACACTCGGCCCATCCGGCTGCAGCGGTCAGGCTTGACAAGGCGACTCTCGATCGATTAGAAGACATGTCGTCGCATGGGCCGACGCCGAACATTAGCGCTGCGACGGTTGGCGGCCAAAACAGCGCTGCTTTGCAGAGTAGTGACTATATGATTAAAGTCGGCTACGATGCCGTTATTGCAGAGCTTGAAGAGCTTATAACCGAAATTAGAGGAAAAGCGCAGGTTAACGTAGGAGAAAGTATAGGGGATCTAATTGACTTTAATTAACACATTAATTAACAATACTACTCGCCTTAGATATAGTTAACTAATATTAAGTAAAGGTAAAAAGGATATTAACTATAATATATCTTCTATTACTATTATATTGCTTAATAGCGGTCTTTCTTGCTTTATTTTTCTTTATTTTTACTATTTTCTTTATTCTTTTTATCTTTCTTATCTTTTCTATTTTTATTCTTCTCCTCCTCTTTCTTTTCCTATATTCCTTATCTTTTAAATCTTATTTATCTCTTTTATATTCTTTATTCTATCTAGTTACTTTAGTTATTCTCTTATTCCTATTCCTACTTTATTGAATTTTTAACCTAGTATCTGTCTGGCTACCTGTTCTTTTTGTCGCCAGTCTGGGGGAGCGCCATACCTGTTAGTGTTCAGGATAGAAGCCCTGTCTGTCTCCGGCAATACCGTTTGGAGCATGAACATCCATGCTATTGTCGCAAAGGTAGAGGAACACTGGAAAAGGCGAAATCAGTTCCCCAAGATCAAGGCAACAATGACAAAGCAGCATTCTTTCACCAAAACTTCAGCGGGCATGCGTCTGTCACGAGTCGCACTGTGATTTGATAAGCAGCTTGAGGCTACCACTAGCGTCGCGAAACAGAAGCTGGAGACGTAATAATTTATTAAACACACTCTTCAACCAATTGACGCGGAATCCTTCTGGGCGGGCAGATAACACGAACAAAAGCTGTCCCGAATCGACGCGAAATCGCAGACGGCAAAGAAACGAGTGCGACCCGCGTGCAAGCGCCTAGCGACGTGCCAATAGGGAATGCCGTGATTTAGGGCAGCGAGCTCCTGCACGCGCCTCATCGGTGACAACGAAAAATCGCAAATCGACACTGCTACAGTTGCGCACAATGGACGAGGAGGAGCGCTTCTCGGCAAGCTCGCCGGAATCGGAACGAGAAAATGAGCCCGATGAGGTGATGGAGGACGAGCCTGCAGAGCCCGACCACGAAGACAACAACGAGGACAACAACGATGAAGATGACGACGACGGCGACCAAGACGATGGTAATAACACCGGTACACAGAATCATGACAGCCAAGGGCCCACGCGACAAAAGTCGAGTAGTCCCCGTCGCCATTTTCCTGCGTTTTTGAGGCCCACGGTCCGCCCCGAGTACGTTTCGGCGCGGCTCTACGACATTGTCCCGACCATGGCCGCGCCCCAGTCTACAAGTGTCAATGCCATGGCGATTACACCGGACCTACGCTACTGGTTTACTGGCGGCTCGGATGGCTATATTCGAAAATTCGACGGCCCGGGCACCATCAATGGCAAGCTGGCGCTGACAGTCGCGCAACGGCACCCCTTTGTTGACAGCGTCACGAAAGCGGGCATACTCATGTCATACTGGGAAAACGAAGAGCCGCCGGCGCCTGGAGCCGCCAGCCACGAGCAGATTTTATCGCCCGTCTACTCGCTTGCCGTGGAATCGACCGCCCTGTGGCTGCTGTCGGGTCTCGACTCGGGCGCCATCAATCTGCAGAGTGTGCGGCACGACGAGGGCAAAAAGATTTGCAGTCTCCAGCGACACACGAATGCCGTCAGCGTGCTGACGATGGCGCCCGACGAGAAGACGGTGCTAAGCGGCAGCTGGGACAAGACGATTCTCGACTGGGACCTCAATACCGGGCAGACGATTCGTAGCTTTACCGGGACGGTGGGCCAAATATCTGCGGTCGAGCTGCGCCCCGAGTGCGGCGATCCAGTACCCGCCGACGCGGATGAGCCGCTGCCTCACATGACGATGACGACAAATAGCGGCCCCCGGCTCACAAACGGCTTTGCGAGCACGAATGGCGTCGATGCGCACCCAGAGCCGCAGCCGCTGCCAGACGAGACGGGTCAAGAGGCAGCCGCGTCGCCAGCGCATGAGAGTCTGTTTGGTGGTGGTAGTGATGCCGGCAGCTTATTCGGCGAGACAGGTGGCGACCAGCAGTTTGGGCAGGACGACGACGAGTATGGCGGGGGCATGGGCATGATGACGGAGCAAGAAGGCGGCATGGATCACTCGGCGGACATGGCCATGGCCAGCATGGACATGGAGAGGGATAAGCCGGCGGAGGATTTGGCCGTCGTGGAAGAAGAGCCTGCGCCCCACGCCATGGATGTCGATCCGCCGCCCGTCAAGCAGGAAGACGCGGAAGCACCGCAGCTCTCACCCTCGCAGGACCACACGCAAGACAGCGCAACGGCCAAGACGGAAGACGCCACCGACGGGAGCGCGACGCAGGCCACGCAAAGCGACACGCTCGCGGGCACCGAAGGCGAGCCCAAGTCGCCGACGGTCCTCTCGGACACGGCGGCGGGCAAGCAGCGCGACCAGTCGCAGACGTCGACGACGACGTTTCTGGCGTCGGCCATGGACGGGACGATCCGCATCTGGGACCGGCGCGTGCCGAACCCGGTGGCGCGCATCAACCCCCGTGCGGGCGTGCCGCCCTGGTGCATGAGCGCGTGCTGGAGCCCCGACGGCAACAGGATCTACGCCGGCCGCCGCAACGGCACTGTCGAGGAGTACGACGTGCACAAGGCCAGGAGGGGCTGGGCGCCGGAGCGCGTGCTCAAGTTTCCGGGTGGGAGCGGCGCGGTGAGCGCGGTGAAGCCCATGGTGAATGGACGGCATCTTATTTGGTAGGTTTTTTACCCTCTTTTTCCTGTTTTCCCTTTGCCCCTTTTTTCCCCTTTTTTATTTTTATTATCTGGGTTGGACAGCCAGGTCTGCGGCAAGTTACGAGTCGAATTGCATCGAGGATTTGCTAATGGAAGCCACTGTTTTAGCGCGTCGCATGATATTATGCGTCTGTACGACTTGCATGACCGTGGGACGGTCAAGCACTCGACGGTGCCGTTCCTCATCATTCCCGGTCCGCCCCGCGCTGGTGTCATTTCGAGCCTCTACATTGACCCGACGAGCCGTTTCATGCTGAGCGCGGCGGGCACAAGAGGCTGGAACGGCACGAGTACGGAGGTGCTGGTGGGATATGAAATTACCGTGACGGGCAGCTGAGTGATGCGCAGGGGCTGGTTGGTATTTCTTTTCTCTTGGGTACATGGCTGTGGCGTTTGGTGAAGGTATTGGGTAAAAACGTTGGGATTTGTACCTTATATTATAGTTTTATTTTTTATTTATCTCTTGGATAAGTGGTCAATTGGACGGACGATAACTTACAATGATGAGATTACTACTTGTTTACTGCTTGTTTGTTTTGTTTTGCTGGTCGAGGCTCATCTGGAAATGATGGTGCCCGCTGGTCGAGAGACGGCTGCCTACTCGATGATGCACGCAAGGTCGTTGGCTCAAGCTTGAGGCCTTGGGTCTCTACAATATAACTATTTTTCCCTATAAAATAGTGCCCTTTATAAGAAGTCATCTTACAGATGAATAACAATACATGCTAGATTAAGTAGACCCTATACACTGTTAGTGGCTCCTTATCGTGTCACTCATCCCAAGATGTCGACATACATTGTGATCGCCTGTACAGCACGCGACCTGGTCATTGCAAGCAGTACTGACGGGAACGGTAATGGCTGTTTCTCACATTCAGCTACCAAACAAGATTGCAAGTGAGCAGATGCTGGCTTACCGATGATGGAAAGGTCAATCGGACTGCAGTTCCCACCAAGCAGACCGTCTGGGTTGCCCTTGATACAGCAAGAGATCTGCTGATGATTGCCACACTGCGCAGCGGCGTCACCAAGAGTCACTCCCAGCTGTCGAGGGGAAACAGGGCTGGCGGCAGCAACGAGAGCAGCACAAAGCAAAGTTGCGAGTACACCCATGATGAAATGTTGCAAATGTAAGAACGCGACAGAGTACTGAGAAATGAGAGATATCCGGGAACTGGGTCACTTTTGTTGAGAAAATCAAGTAAAAGGAAGAAGCAGTCTTTATATATCTGCAGGTCTTACTAAGAAGCGCACCACTCGCGGCCGGAATTCCGCGCCGTGCCGTCTGACGCCTCCTTTTCCAGTGGTCGGGGATAAAATTTGAGTGGTTTCATAAATACAGGGTTTCTCGAGCCGCGCAGTCCGCAGCGTCCTAGATGGTGGGATAATGAAGGTAGAATATCCCAGTGGGTTGGAAGACGGCCGGTGGTTGCAGTTGAAGGTAGAGTCAGAGATGAATATATTCCAAACTTATTTACCAACTATAGACATGTTCTTACTACTTTTACTATTTTCAACATCGTTGTCCCTAGTTGTTTAAAAGTACGGAAAGAAGCTTGGGGTAGTTGGGAGTTCCAAGGCCAGTGACGGGGTCCCAGCCGGCGACGGCAGAGAAACCCTTGTTGCCGCACTCGCTGGCGGCGCCGTCGCCGTTGGGCCCGCCAAGATGCTGGTCGCCCGAGGTGATGTCGTTGAACATGCCGGGGTTCTGGTAGAGGGTAGGGTTGAGGAAGCCGAGAGGACCCTTCTTGCCGGCCTTGATGCGCTCGTTGATGATGCGGTTGATGAGCGCGGCGAAGATGGGAGCAGACTGCGACGTGCCGCCGCTGGTGCCGTCCTTGCCGTTGACGACGACGACGCCGTAGAGGCCGTTGGCGGAGACATCGGGGTAGCCGCGACCGGCACGGTTGTAGATGCCGCCGTTGTTGGGAATGACGCCGTTGGTGGTGTTGTACGATGGGTAGCCGGGGTCGTGCTGGGAGAAGTAGCTGTCGGCACCAGTGTTAGTAAAAAATGTTTATGATAGTTGCAGCAGGGTAGGCGCAAACGTACGTGGCGAGGGCAGACTTTTGGTAGTCGGGAGCAGGGTTGACGTTGCTGAAGCCACCGCCGGAGGAAAAGCGCTCCATGGTGGCTGTCTCGGCGTCGCCGGGGCTGGACCCGGCCGGAAGCTGGGTGGCGCCGACAGAGGTGATGTAAGGGCAGCCGCCGAGAACACCGGGGACGAAGACGTTCTGGTTGTTGCCGAGGCACTCACGCTCGCGGCTGGCCACACCAGAGTCGCCCGAGGAGATGAGAACAGACACGCCCTGAAGACCAAGCTTCATCCACTCATTGCATTGGCGCTGTACAAAGGTCAGTATTCCTGTTTCGTACGGGGATTACGGGAATTATCTGTCACGAACCTTGACGTAGCTGGCGCTAAAGTCGGCCTCGTCGACACCGTACGAGATGGAGATGACGTTGGTGGACTTGTACTTGCCGCACTCACCGCTGTCGTTGCAGTAGGAGGCATCGAGGCCTTCCAGAAGAGGGTCGAAGAAGCTCAGAGCGTCGTCGGGCACGCCGACCTCGTAGTTGACGGTGCCCTGGGGGTAGATGATGGGCACGGCCATCTCGTAGTCGAGATCGGCCTCGCCGCTGTCCTGGGTGCTGCTCTGCTGGTTGACAGGGGCGTTCTTGGGCGCGGTGCCCTTGGGCACGTAGCTGGCGTACTTGCTGTAAAAGGTGTTGAGGTCGGACTGGATATACTGCTCGCCGGCCTCCTCGTAGATGCCGAGGTCGTTGGAGGCGTCCTTGAGGGTGCCCTGGGCGAAGCCGTACATGGCGCGCAGGCAGGTGGGCGTGATGCGCGTCGGGCACGTCGACGCCTGCGTCGACAGAGCCTCGCTGACGGGCCAGAAGGGCACCTTGGGCAGGGGCGGGCGCACAATCTTGGTGGTGGCGGCGAGGGCGACGGCGGGCTGGACAAAGTCGACGTGCTCGGCGACGGCGCTGGGCAGCTTGTACGCGTCGGTGCCGATGTAGATGCCCTGGCGCGTCGGGTGCGTGTACTGGCTGTACGTGGTGTCGAGCAGGGACCCGAGCTTGCCCGTCGTCGTCTCAAACGTCAGCCACCCCTGGTTCTGGCTGTGCTTGATGGACGAGGCATCGATGCCCGAGGCCACGAGCCACGACTTGACGGCGGCGACGCTCTGGCCGTCGGGGGCAAAGGTCGAGACGACCTGGTCCTCGGTGTAGTGCTTGCCGTAGTCGGGCGAGTTGGGGTCGGAGCTGTGTGTGTCAGTTGAAGTGGTGGGAGAGCGGGGAGAGAGAGGGATGGCAACGTACACCTGCAGGAGGAGGTCCATGGCATTGTCCAGGTTGCGCTGCTTCAGAGCGATGCGGACAGGCACGCGCGTGTTGGTGTCGACGGCGGCACCCTTGGTGTACCCGACGTGGCTGGCATCTCTGGACTCGTGGACGACCATGTTGGACGCGGGCGCGGCCAGGGCCGAGGCCGCGAGGACGAGGACGTTGAGCTTCATGATGTGCAAGTGCCGATGAGTTGGGGAGTGTAATCAAGGCCTGGCGAGTCTGTGCTTGGCGAGCTTGATCAGTCGTTCTTGAAGGCGATGGCGGGCTCTTTTTATATCCTCCGAGCCAAGCGGTCCATCTCGATGGCATCACCGTCTCCAAGACTATCTATGGTATCCGTCCGATGCGGATAATGGGGTCTGCTCTCCGCCCTATCGCCGCTGTAGACTGTGTCTGGGCAATCTGCGTGCAACGTGTGCAAGTCACCTTCTGCAACGGAACAGTACCTTCTGCAATCATGTTAGTCTTTGTTCTGCGAGGAGGAGTGCTCATGCCGCCGGTCGAGTAGTCTTATTTGCCTGTTTAGGAAGTCGGTGTTTATCATGGTTACATCCAGGCGAACCGTGAGCTGGGCACCAACGGGCAACTGGGTGGTTGCGGGCGAGTAGAGGCCGGCCGAGCGCCCGCTGGTGCGTTTCGCAGCGCGAGACAGCGGCGCGACGGTAGTATTATAGAAGAAAAACAGCCATGCTCAGGGCTCAAGACATTATATAATGGTGGGAGAGAAGGAAGTCCGAATGGTGAGGAGGTCGTGATGGCTGCTTGGGGTCCGATCGAGCAGCTATAATCCGCCATCGCCGTCGCGACATGCTACAGCTACACAATGAAGCGCCAAGGCATGTCAGAGGCCTTGGCAGGTGTGATTATCGGAATCGCTATCTCGGCCGAGGTAGCGCACAAGTGTCATGGGATCAGCGAGGAACCTTGGTTCAAGATTTGCCTATTTAGGAAGGCAAGATCCTAGCAGAGTATAGCTAAAATTGATGGTGCGTCTAGTTTGCTGCAGCAAGTCTCCACAGCAGGCTTATATCCAAGGTCTTGAGCGTTGCAGCGTTGCATTGGCGTGCCGTCTTATCCAGAGGGGGCCTCTCCGGGCTTCGTTCAATTGTTGGGAGCGCGGGAGTGGTTGCGATTGGGCGGGGTCAAGGGAGGGGATGATTTTCGACCAAGAGCTCTGTGGAAACGAGTTGCCTTTATCGTGAATAATTCGGGAGCAAAAGCAGCTTGGGGAACTTTGTCCTCTGTTGGGTACCATCGGCTGTCCGAGTTCCCGCATCTCAGTAGACAAGCTGATGCACGTGCGTATGTGCCGGCGTTGATACCGTCCATGGATGCGCGTGGCCGACCATGGTCAATAACTACGTGGTCGTAGTAAAACTAGCTGTTTATTCCAACAATGCGGACAAGGGCGGGACGGTGAGAACCTCGGCTGCTAGGTATGTCCCGGAATGGACCTCGAGAGCTACATCAAGCATGTTTTATAGTTTCAAGTAAAGATGCCCATCATTCAACAAGGAAGCACGTTTGTCTTGTGGTGCATGCTATTCCAATACAGGCTAGTCATACTACCTCGCTGTTTATAGATTCTTCCGTAGACTTTTTACTCGGAATAAGGAGAATGAAAGACGGCTAGGCGAACCTTTTAGCGCACCAGAGTAAAGTTGCCCGCTAGCTGTGCTTCATTATTAATAATAGTTCTTTAGTATGCTACGACTGGGCGAAAACAAAATCCCATTATTTGTGAAAATGGAGGGCGAATTGAGACTAGTACTGCGCCTTCTCAATGGCAATTTCCATTATAGCGTCTATGCATCCGGCCTGACAGTGTTGCCGCACTGTCATGAAGAAGTCGCTATGACGTCGTGGCAAGTCTTGCTTAATTCTACTACGTATAGTAGTTTATCCCTACTTATCGTAGCGACGAATCGACGCAGGAGGGGATGGTTTTCACCCGGGATTTACCATGGGTTTTCCAGCCCTCACAAACTATTGAGTGAGGTACTAGAAAGGCACAAAAGAGCCTAATTAGTGTAATTTTATTCAACAAAATAAAATACAACGATAATATGTAGGCTGCGTGGGTACGACGCGGAACGCCACGTCGGTCGGCAATACATTCCGACCAGGTCGCCAAACTAGCTCACTATACCCCAACGCCAAGATTGTATTGGTTTCAGTTTCGGGCCCGTTGATTCTCTATTGGACAGGGCAAGGCAATTGATACTCGAGTTCCCGAGCCCGACTGACTCGTCTGGGGAACCTGCTGGCCACAAAGTGGACACACTCCAGGCACCTTGGGGGCTGCCAGCACGACAAAGGCAATGCGTTCGAAACCTACCGTTGGTTGTCGTATGGCACGAGTTCATATCTTCCCAGGATATAGCCAAGGCCCTTACTCGCCTGGTGCCTGATATCTGTTTATATGAGGCAGAGAGGGGGCTGTGTAGCCTGCATCAGCGCACAAGTTGCGCCGTGCCCAGGCCGTCGAGTAAGGACGCGGGCATCAAGGTCGAGTAAGGACGCGGGAATCAGGGTCGAGATATTGACGCAAGCGAGGCAATGGCTCGCAGGGCACGGCAATTGAGGCACTGCCGTTGACGGTCGCCATGAGTCACGAGACGATCGAGGGCTGATTGAGCCATGTCTCTTCATGCGATGGGCCTCGTCCTTGCGTAATGCTGTCAGTGCTGGATGGAAGACGGCAAGACGAGCAGTGGCATCCGGCCAAAATTTACATATAAAGAGACTCATCATTCCCTGGTATTCACCATCTTCTGGACAAAGCAGTCATCCTTCTTTCTCAACTTGACCCGACAAATCCTCAGGTATGCAACAAGTGGTAGAACGACGCCCACTCGTGGTAGAAGACTAACATGACCTACTCAGGTATTCACCAACAGTCTTGCATCGTACTCATCAAATCATCACCCATCTTACTCTTCAAATCATCACCTTCACCATGGTAGCTATGCGATCCACCGTCTTCTTCGCCCTGGCCGGCTCAGTGTGGTCCTGGGACACGTCCAAGGACATTGCCTCGGCCAAGCAGGTGCAGAGCCGTGTGGCCGACCTGCAGGCCTCGCTGTCGCTCTCGGTCAACAAGGAGAACCCGCCGTACCAGTCGGCCGACATTGCCAACGAGCCTGCGTGCCCCAGCATGATTACCAGCTGCAAGACCATGTACTTCCGCAACATGAACTGGCTCGACAGCGTGGGCAAGATCATCATCACCGCGAGCGCGCACGTTGACGGGGACCTCGAGACGCGCCACACGGGCGGCACTCCCATGGCGGACAAGGTGACGACCAAGACGTCCACCATGGACACGACGTCGACGACCAAGGGCTGGAAGGTCGGCCTCAAGCTGGGGGGCTCCAACGCGGCCGCGGGCCTCGCGGGCGACGTCTCGGGCGAGTACAGCGAGCAGTACACGAACGCGAAGCAGACGACGATTGAGCGCTCTGTCGAGAAGTCGTGCCCGCCGGACCACCGCTGCACGATCCAGACCATCACGTACCAGGCCAAGATGCCGGGCAACTGCTTCTCGCACCCCATCATCGACTGCGGCGGCGGCTACGACGTGTGCGGCTCGTTTGCCAAGACGCCCGTTGCCGGCCGCTACCCGACCACCGACGTCAAGGACTTTATCTTTAAGCCCTGCGACCAGATGCTCGACTTTGGCACGCGCCAGTGCTCCCGCGACTTTACCAAGACGGCACCCTGCGAGATCTCGGTCCCCATCCTCAACAGCGCCGGCCAGCCGTACTCGCACATGATTACCACCCAGGAGAAGCTGACCAATGTCGCGGCTCGCGACGAGGGCAAGGCGGCGCGTCGCAACCAGGTGACTACGAGGGAGGTCGTGACGCCCCCCGCAGATCTCATTGTGGAATTCCTTGACGATATCTAAACACATCTGACCTTGGTGGAATCTTTGCATAGGGTAGAGGAGTTGAGAGTATACCTTTATCTCTTTCTATCATAGATGCTCATTATTCTGGAACACCAAATAAAATATTGTTGCGAAATACTGTGGCTAAATACTGTTGACGAGTGACAAACCATGCAGTGCGATGACGTAGCATGGGGGGATATCACTGGCGGCAAAATGAAACATGATGCATGGCTATTCATAACGCGGAAAAAAGTGAAATGCAATTGCATAATGAATAGAAGGAAGGGCCTGTAACTTGTACAAATAAGGTCTATGTGTGGCCGCTATTCGGTACAACTCCGATTTCGTCTTCTATGTACCCTCGGCTGTGCCAGGATCCCCAGTGTGGTAGTATGCAGCGCACTATATATAGCCTGTACCCGTACGGTGACCGACTTGAAGGAGAAAATTGACATCCTGTGCGAAGCCCTACCCTTTCGCATTTCCTGACACCAGGCAGCTTCTTCTGTCTTCGCGGAAGTCGTCCGAGTCACTGCTCTTCATGTACCAGCCTGGCATGCCGGTGCCACAGCGTCCGACTTGGCTGCAGGGTTCAAATAAATAATCCTCGAGCGGCCTCTCTCCTGCTGCTCAATCTTGGACGCGAGCGTTACATGGCCGTGTTGTAGATTGCTATATTAAAGCTGCCGGATCGTGACTGGTCAACTGGTGCAGATCTTTCCCTATCGCAGTCTGGCACCGCTGCCGTCGACCAAGTACTATAAAGCTGTTTATGAATTGCTGCAGGACAATATAGTAGCAAATGGCGTTGCATGTCCCTTTTTGCAGCGAGTTCTGCATGCGGCTGAGCCCAGACTACAAAAGTCCCCGCCAAGCGGAAGTAATGAACGGTCCAGACCCTTTAGACGGTCGCCAGATGGTGTCGTGATACGAAGTTGATCATCTAGATTAGGATTCCATACAGTGTAAGAAAGTAGCATCGAGTTCTTACAGCCTGTCGACTTGGAGTATAAAATTCGGTGCTTTTCCTCTCACCAAGACGAACGATTCAACACGCAGGACCAAGACAAGTCAACCAGAGACAGCCTCTTCCATACTCATATTTACACACTCATCATCTGCTGCCCGTCATGCACATACTTTACAAGCTGGCACTAGCCTTGCCATTGATTGGCATCGTCCAGGGCCTGGTCGCCGAGAGTCGCCAGATCGGTCCCGGCAAGCCGCCCGGCGGCCCGCAGCACGTGCGCGTCGTCGGCATCAGCGTGCTCGGCACCGGCTGCCCCAAAGGCACGGCCGACGTGCAGGTCGATGCCACGGGCACGCTCTTTGAGGTGACGTTCTCCGCCTACGAGGTGCAGACGGGGCCGGACACGAAGCCGGCCGATTGGCGCAAGAACTGCAAGCTCACCATCAACATGGAGTTCACGCCTGGTTTCCAGTAGGTTTAAACCATGATGAGTCGGTTGTTCCCGAAGCTGACAGGAAAAGATTCTCCATTGTTGATACGGACATGTATGGCTTTGCCGAGATTCCTGCCAAGGTGAATGGTGTGTGCGTCAATACGTACTCGTTCACTGGTGGCGGATCGGAGCACGTCGACTTTAAGCTGCCGCTCAACGGCCCGTACAGCGGCAACTTTGACCTCCATTCGAACCCGGGCATTTCTTCCTTCTCGCCGTGCGGTGGAAGCACCGCCATCCTCAATATGAACACGGCGTGCTCCATCACCCCGACGACTCTGCCAGCGCTGATTGCGGTGAGTCGGTTGCGCTTGCAGCAGGCAGAACTCGCAGCTAACAAAGGATACAGGTTGATCACATCAGTGGCGTTTTAACGGTCAAGTTTCATTTGGAGTGGCGCCCGTGCCCGTAGAGGTCCTAGTACGTGTTTGACAAGTTGTACGAGTTCCGCTGGTAGTACAAGTGGTACAACTT
The DNA here is from genome assembly GCF_000225605.1 of Cordyceps militaris CM01. Classification (NCBI taxonomy): domain Eukaryota; kingdom Fungi; phylum Ascomycota; class Sordariomycetes; order Hypocreales; family Cordycipitaceae; genus Cordyceps; species Cordyceps militaris. Next base: position 58,502 of record NW_006271974.1, on the reverse strand, counting down.
CTATTGGCAGTTCAAATTGTACAAGTTCTGTCGCAGTCTATACAAGTCCAGCTTGTAATCGAGTCACCCAGTATGCAAGTTGATAATTCTGATCAATTGTAAAAATTCATTGAGGAGTTCCACAACCAGGTATAGCCACTATGTACTGGTATACTTTGAAAACATATTTCGTTGAAGCTAAAATTTACACTATTTCTATTATAACACAGGAGCCAGTCCTTGCACACCTTGGCCAATCCAGCCGCCTCATGAGTATCGTCAGTTGCCATTTTATTTCTTGGGAGGCTCGCCAGCATTGCCACCATTGCCGCCGTTGCCGCCGTTGCCGCCATCGGGGCCCTTGGCAGCACCACCCTCACCTGCGGGCTTGGCCTCACCACCTTCACCTTCGGGCTTAGCCTCACCACCCTCGCCACCCTTGCCGGCCTCACCAGCCTTGCCGGCCTCACCAGCCTTGCCGGCCTCACCAGCCTTGCCGGCCTCACCAGCCTTGCCGGCCTCACCAGCCTTGCCGGCCTCACCCTCCTTGCCGGCCTCACCCTCCTTGCCGGCCTCACCCTCC
>NW_006271974.1:3222-57840 GCF_000225605.1 Cordyceps militaris CM01 | reverse complement strand
CCCTCCTTGGGGGGGTTCAGCGCCCTCCTTGGGGGGTTTAGCGCCCTCCTTGGGGGTTCAGCGCCCTCCTTGGGGGGCTCAGCACCCTCCTTGGGGGGTTCAGCGCCCTCCTTAGGGGGCTTCTTGCCGCCTTCACCCTCGCCACCGGCGGCGGGCTTGCAGGCTTCTAGCAGGCCACCAATGTCTAGGCCCTCGAGAATCTCCTTGAGTGGCCCCTTGAAGATGTCGCCGAGGTTCTCGGCCAGGACCTTGACGCTGGAGGCGCTGGCGGCCTTGTTCTGGACGGGCCGCAGGGTCATGGCGTGGAGGAGAAGGGCAAGGCCCTCGTTCGAGGCCGTCTCGGTCGACACCTGGCGGCCGGCAAGGGAGCGAGCGGGGGCGGCGGCCGTCATGCCAGCATAACAGGCTCCAATGATGATGGTCGACTTCATCGTGGCAGATTTTTGTTTTTTTGGCGTCGTGGATGAAGAAGAAGAAGGGGATCTTTTTCAAAGTGTTAGTTGAGAGGGAATGAATCTATGTCCTCTTTTTCAAAAAGCTTACAGAGGATATATATAAGTGTTCCGAGACTTGGTGGCCAAAGTGTCGTGCTCTTTGTTGTAGATGTCCTTGTTGGCTGGAGTGATCGGATTGTTTCTTGCATTTACTCGGGAGGGATGCTTGCTATTTAACCGTTCGTCCATGCTTGTGGCTTGTTGCTAAAGATAGTCCATAGGGCGGTTTATCGTCACGATCCGAAGCGTGCAGTTGATACCTGCGTTTCAGAGACTTGCTTCAGTGCCGCCGGCCCCTGCGCACATTACTAGTGACCGCTTCGTTCCGAATAGTTTAAATCAATTCCAAATTTTAGTATGTATCCACTTGAGCAGGCAGATCACTTTTAACGTGTTACATGAGAAGGCGTACGGGATTCCCGACGGCTGTCTGGCCAGCTGGCCCAGTGGAAAGACAGCTGTTACCCAACATGTATACCGGAGCTCGATTTCCCCGGATTGACTAGGTTTGCTATGTACTCAGGATACGAGGTGAGGATTTTGTCAGTAAATGCTATTGATATAGGGGTCAATATTCGGTCTCTGTAGTACTTTGCATGTACAATCACAGCATACAGAGCATCCCGTGTGGTATGAGTCTATTCTTCAAAAGTCTGATCTAGAAAATAAGCTTCTTGCAAAGTCAGTATACTCACAAAAATAGCCTAGACACATGATAGCGCTAGTGTTTCATTCAGGCATGCAAGCCTGAGCCAGATGTGCATAACATCGCGACTTGACTAACAGACTCACTCGGCCCATGGCGTCGTGGGTAAAAGCCTCAGTTCTAGGATGACGGTTGTTGCCATGGTCATTTTATCGCGCAGAGGTGACTTGGCCTGGTAAATTCGAGATGACTCCTATTTTGGGAGACGCCATCAGCACAATATCGCCTGCTTGCCATATGTTCATGTCTGATGTGGTGCGCGACATGAAGATGTGAAGCTCCAAAGTTTCAGTATGGGTTCGGCTTTGGTCTGTTCCGTCGGCCTAAGCGCCTCACCATCTGCCCAACCCAACATGCACACATCCACTATTATCAGAGAGACTATACATGACATTCCTCCCCCGCTTCATCATTACAATTCGATTGATCATGTGCCGGTTGGGGGGGGGGATGCAAGGTGGCGTGCGCGACTTGTCTTTGCGGATGGTAGAACCTGTTGCTTGGCTGGGCGGCTGGGCGGCGGGGTCGCGGCTTGACTCGCTTGGCATCTGGAGAAAGACGAGATGGGCTGGCGTTTTTTGCAAAGGAAAAAGGAAGTAAAGTCGAGGCCAGAGCGATCTCTTCCCGATTTCCGCGATGTGGCACCCTGGTCTAGAAGGAAGAAGAAGTGGCTTGTATGTAGGTTAGCCCTGCCGGGTTGTCAGTAGCCCCCCTTCAGGCCTCAGGGTGGAAACTTTGTTCGTTTCAAGGAACTTTTTGACGCCATTGCAGCCCAAAAAGATTCCAAAAGCCCAGGCAGAAACACGACAAGCCGCAAGGAAACCACCCAAGGCCGTGCGTGCAGCCTGCAGCCTGCCACAAGGAACCCATGCATGTCATGGTGTTTTTCTCTTGTACCAGTTTTCCTCTCCACGTTCTAGACCCCTTGCATGAAGCTGCCTGGAGCCGGGCTGCCGCCTGACAGCAGCGGTCCAAGTTGTTGTTGTTGTCGGGGAGGCCCTACCTAGTTACCCCATGCCCCCAAATCCGCGACACAGCCTCCCGCAACTTTCAAACAGTGACAAAACATTTTCAACGTGCCATCCCGCCATCCCGCATCGGGGCTTGATGCTGGCATGACTAGGTATGACTAGGAGCCAACACGATTTGGCGCCTCGGGCTTCTCAACCACTCAGTACGCCCTTGGCGATCGCAGGTATCACCAGAGGCGAGTACAAGTGACGAGTCAGCCGTCGGTGAATCTAGGCTTCTGGACTGATTTACACTTTTAGGAGATTTTTCGCTGGATCTTCACGACGCCTCTTTCAAACTTGAAATGCTGCCTCATGTCACACGACGGTTCCGTACTAGTTATTTTGGGGGTACCAGTTGGTCAGCAATAGCTGACCCCGGGTTGTTCATCGTTTGTGGGGGCCGCTTCTCTTTGTCACTGAGGACTCTCAAATAGTTTGAGTACCCCGACATTGACATTGGAGTCGGGACATATGTCACTCCTCGCACAATCTATTCAACTGTTTTCTGTGCACAAAATGGATACATACGCCTTGACCCGGAACCAGGACCAGACTGCTAACACTGCAGAGATTGAAGCGCCTGTTTGACCCATCGCCCATCACAACATTGCTCACCATTGTGATTGCAACATGATTTCGATCAGCCATAATTTGACCATACTTGGAGAGATCGTCGTCAACGGGCAATTGGGCTGAACTTTGCTATTTCTGGTGCTATTTCAGCCTGCCATCTAGTCTCGGCGCAACCCTAAAGATTCTTTGACTGCATTTCCATTTCTCCGAGATACTTGGACATGATCATCACGACGATTGGGCTGAACTTTGCTATTTCTGGCCCTATTTCAGCCTTCCAAGTAGTCTGGGCCCCATCACGGGGATTCTGTGGCTGCGTTTCCGCAATTTCCGCGGCCTTTTGTAGCTGGCGCCTCTGCCATCTGGTTTCATCTTCTGCCAATGCCCAACGTTCACGGTCCGACTTGGCAGGAAGCACTTCTAGAAGCTTGCCTGACGTGATTGCTAGTCCGCCCTTTGTTCTCAGTCGCATAAAGTGCTCCGTCGTTATGCGCAATCTACCTTTTATGCGAGCGAGCCTTCTTCACGCCACCCTCCACTCACAAGAGAATTGGTGTCGCATCATCGTGGTGATGGCGCCCGACATATCCAGTAGCTAGCCAACAGCCAGGCGGAGGTCACCGAATGACGAGAGACATGTATACACGAGAAAAACACGCCACAAGTAGTGAAATGTGCGCGATTTATACAAAATTCAGCTGCGCACTATTTTTATAGGATAAGTACCATCATTCCCAATCACCTCGACACAGCTGCTACTGTTTGTACTGAGTCGGTGGAGCAGGGCAGCCCTACCCTAAACCACGCAGCTATTTGCCTGTTCTTGACCATTGAATCGTGAGACTCAGCCTTGAAAAGTTTTGAATCGGTTCGCGACATGGCAAACGTTGAAACAGTTTTGATCTGGTAGCCCTTCTTTACATCAATCTGGCCCCCAAGTGGGCAAGATAACAGAAGATACATAGATGGGCAGTGCAAGATGGAATACGTACGCCTGAATTGGCAGTGTCCACACTTGCTGAGCTTGTCCCCATCTGGAACATAAAGCCGGACAGAGACACCACGGGCTAGAAAATGTGTACAATGATTGGGCCAAAGATAAACTAGAATGAATAAATGACTAGCAGGATTGATGTTGCAATAGTGCAAATTACAGAGACACTACTAAGCGCAACGCCGAGTCCGATTCGATTGCCATCAACGGCATCGCATTGGGCAGAGGCAGAACGCGATGAATATGCGACAACTGCCAACCTGTTATGAAGAGATCATTAATGCCGCCTACCTAGCCAGTAGCCGTGGTCTGTCCCATTTTCTGGGTATTCATTCGGTGCCTTGTAAAGCAGGACTTGGCTTTTTACTTCTGGGTAGAAAAGAGGCAAGAAAAGAAAAGAGGGAAGAAGCCATCCATAGAACGATGCGTGTATTGCTTGAACTACTATTCCACCATCAGTCACTGAAATTCACCAATATATAAGCGCTGGGTTACTAGGCCCAGTGGTGTTAGCGGCCCCGAGCTGTAGCGCGGTTGGGGGCGCGTCGAAAGAGGGAGGTAAAGAATTGAAAACGATAATAACGATACTAAATAGAGTAAAGATAAGAAAATTAAAGAACATAATAAAATTGTAAAGCTTCATCTACTCTAAGATGGCCTCTCTGCCTACCTTTTCGTCTACGGTTTTCTCCTGTTATGTGGCAGTCAAATCCATCTCTTCGGAAGCTCAGGAAAAGCGTTGCAGCCTGGTTCAACCTCAGGAGAACCGCCCGCCACTAGTAGGCAGCAAGCAAAAAATTAAAATCTCACTTTCGCGAAACACATTAGACTGCCCGTTTTCCGAGCCTCTAGGCCCCGTCCCATTGTAAACCATGGACAACCTCATGGGTTGGGTCATGGGCACAGCTCCATCGCCCTTTGCTGGTCTCTTTGGCGAGGGTCTGACACGACGCAGAAACACGCCTTCTGGCGCCTACGACCAAATCTTGGGCCCGGACACTCCCACCGCGGACCAACAGAACCGGCTGTGGGCCGTGGATCGTGTCTTGGAACCACAGACGCTGGTCCATTTCATCGAGTTCGCCATCAATGGCGAGCTCCTCTCGGGGAAAAAGACGGCGCTGCCCATCTTGGGTGACGAGTACGACTACATCCAGGTGCCCTTCTCGCAATGGGCACCGGCGCCGTACAGCAGCCAGGAGATATCCCTCATCGAGGCTGTCATGGGGAGTACTGGATCGTTCCAAGATCGTGGAGGTCTGGTGCCCGTCGCCAAGGAGCTGCTAGCCATGAAGGCGCGAGTGTGGGAGGGTATCATGCCTCTCTCTGAACGGAGGTGGATGGACCTGGACCTGGACAACCCTAGTCAATTTCACCAAGCGTGTCAGTTTATATCCGCCGTAACAGACGTCTTTCACTACCTGAATATACCAGAAATCAAAGCCAGCCTGAGAGAAACCTTCAACCGAATTTGGGCCCATCTCGACAAATTCGACAAGGCTGTGCACGCCCTCCAGGCCAACACCACCAATCCCGACTTTTCAATGGCAGCTCTCTGGCATGAATACATCGAAGACCACTTCAGCTCCATTTCTGCACGCTCGAATCGCTGGGTCATAGAGCATATTGATCGCCTCCGTACGCCGATATTGGAGGCACTCGCACAGGACACCGATATCGATGCACTGGATTCGGATGATGACTATGGCGAATCGCTCGCAGATTTAATTCATGACCTACATGAGGGTGCTGTCCAGGCCGACAGTAGCATCTTTATCCCCACGGACGGTTACCACGGTGCATCGCTAAGATCACAGGATGACGTGCCAGGCAACACCTCTCACCGGTACCGCGAAGAGCCCATTACCTTCTCCGCCAGCACAGAGAAGCGCAAAGCAGATTACTATTTCCGCGTCAGATATCTATCCCATCTCGAGTCCTTCAAGATGGAAAGTCTGCTCGACAGAAGCGTCGTCAGTCACGCCAAGGACCAAGTCCGCGCCGAAGTCCAAGCGCGAAAAGAGCTACGCGGCAACGACACCACGCTGGATGAGCCGCCACGCTGGGTAGCACAGGCACGCAGACACTTTAGCTACGGTAAAACTATACCATGGGCCTTTATTGGCTTCCGGACAAGCTACGGTCACAGTGACGAAGAGTGGGAGCGGTTCAAGAGCAGCTTTCACGCAGACATTTCGAATTGGGGAAGCGAATTAGGCGATATTGACGACATCAGGGCTCTCAGCGTAGTCGAGTGGCGCGACGTCGAGGGCACCGTGGATGGCAAAGTCGATGGCATCGCCGCCGCCGAAAAGTAAATCACCCATGGGCATTCCTCTGCCTTGTCATTGCGACACATGCCTGCCTACTTCAGTGCTGACGAACGACTTAGGCAATTCGAGACTTTGAGCCAAGATGAGGAGCTGATGGAACGATTCAACAACGAAGTCTATCTCGTCGCAGACAAGGAATCCATCGACTCGTATCTCCGTCCCAACGCGACCGCGGGTCATATTCTGGCCGTCGAGGCGGGTTTCGATGTCGACGAGGCTGACGCTGAGCGCCTGAGCGAGTCGCCGGGCTACGACGGATGGCTGCGCCTGAAAGGGAGCCTGCTCTGGGACGATCTCAGCGCACTCATGCTCATGCAGACGCAGTTCCTCATGGATCTGTGGCCGTTGGCCAAGGACGACCCCGAAAAGGTCTATCGTCACCCGCTTGGGCCCGTCAGAGGCTAGCCGGACCGAGGAGTATGGGTCATGTTGCACAAAGAGGAGGCTTTTCCGCCACGGTCCTTATTTGCGTTGGCATGTATTAGGTACTATACCGGATGTCGGACTTTAATCATTAGTGGTTGGTGAATCTGGTCATTGTACAAATTACGAATGTACATTCTAGTTACTCGGCGCTGTGCAGCTTGGCTAGCCACCAGCGACGTGCTCAGTGTTGGGGTAATTATTGATAGATAAAATAGCATCAGGATACAGATCATGATAATAATATTAAATGAATTCTAAGAAAGGAATTTTTAATACAATGAATTTTGGTATTCGAATACATTTTAATATCAGAATGAATTTAATGAGCATCAGATATATGACCAGCGCCTGTTATTGTCACCTACATGACTGGGATCTTCGACTACAACAGAAAATACAAACCCGTGCCATATCCCGCGCGCATTAGCTACAATAACTACCAATAACCTACATGGACCATAATTCAATTGAAGTATTACAATATTAAAAATTGCTTCTTGTAATCCCGTCGATGTTACCAAGTCCATCTTAAAGTGATTCCGCCGCCCGCCTTGACCGCCTGCCTGTTCGAGTCCACCATCATCTTCCCCACCAGGTCAACGGCAGCAGAAGGCAGCTTCATCACCACGTTTCCCACCAGCTCTTCTTCAACAAGCCACGCCCACGTCAACAACCTGGGGCGGACAGTCTGCGCAGGATTTCTTCTTGTCGCTTCACTCTCTTTTCGTCCACACACGCGGCTTTTTCTTCTTTAGTCTTCCCTTTCTTCACGCCTTCTTCTCAGCGAGCCGTCTCTGCGCCCAAGTTCCACGGCGCCAGCCGGCCCGATATCCAAGATGGTCTCTTTTTGGCCATGGGGTGTACGCAGCCTTGCCTTTTCTACTCTCGCATGTTGTCCCAAACAAAAAACTGACTCCCATGACAGAGCGATACTACCTCGGCCGCTTCCTTTGAAAAGACGCTCTCGGCACTGTCCTTGAAAATAACCACGACCCAGAAGACGCTGGACAAGACCCGCGCCAGCGCCCGCCGTGTAAAGGTCCTGCTGGTTCTCTACCTCGGCTTCGCGTACCTCGTGTACGCCATTGTCCAGCTGGTCGTCGTCAAGTATGGCAACATGGGCGCCCTGGAGTGGGCGGGCATGGCGGGCGGGCCTATCGTGTGAGTGCTCTTCTGTACACCACTTGTTGCGACAGCTAGAAGCTAACTCTGCTCCTTTCGCCAGAATCATACTCGCGCGCAAGATCAGCGGTGCCTACTTCACCTTTCGAACCAACTCACTAGGCAAGCGCCTAAAGACTCAGCAGGAGGAGCGCGCCAAGACGATCCAGAAACTCAAGGACGCCACACGGTACGACTCGACTATGGAACTTATCGAAAAGTACGGCGGCGAGAAGAATAAGGAAGCTTCCGGCACCGACAACAAGAATAGCACACAATCGCAACAACCTAGCTCGCCCACCGCCGCTCCGAACCGGACACGTCTCCCTCCGCCTCCGACCGCCAACATCCAGCCTCGCGCTCCTCCTCCTCCCCCCGGTCATTCCAGTGCGACCGGCCCGCTCTCCCCGTCACTCAACTCGCTCGAACCCGGCGCCGAATTCGCGCCCAACGCCTTTTCCCACCCTCCGCCTCAACCTGCCGCGCCTTACGCCGCCGGGGGTCCCTTCGAGACGCACTGGTACGATCGCATCTTTGACGTGCTTCTCGGCGAGGACGAGACGCTACCCAAGAACCGCATCGTGCTTCTCTGCCAGTCGTGCCGGCTCGTCAACGGCCAGGCGCCGCCCGGCACGCACAGCCTCGCGGAGCTGGGCGTCTGGCGCTGCATGGGCTGCCAGGCGACCAACGGCTCGGTCGACGAGGGCAAGCGCATCGTCGACGAGGTGTTGCGCGGAAGCGAGCATAAAGACGGTGCAGACGACGAGGTGCAGGCGCAGATTAAGAGCGAGGACGAAGCCGAGATGGTGGATGTAAGTGGTACCGGATCGGCCGCGACAGGCGTGGAGCGGCCCGATGGTGCGACGAAGCGACGAGGCCAGAGCACATGAGCACCCCTGTACTTCCTTTTCATCTTGTTTCGCTGTTCATATTGACATGAAATCTAAGGGCATAGCATAGTGATTTTTCCTCTATCAAGTTTCACCCGTCGGCTGAGGGCGGTAATACGCAGGGGGTATAATAGCCAGAATGGTCAAATGAGAGACCAAGGGGCCGGCTCTGGTTAGGCATTTTAATACAAAGTTTACTTCGTTCGTCACGGTGGAGAAATATATATCACGACCCTCTATTGTGCACTCGACAGGCATTCTGTACCTCTGTCCGCTTGGTCGTTGCCTCTCGGGATTGAGCCATCCCACCAAGGTGCCGCGTTGTATTAGAACATGTCTTCATTTCAGCGTCTCATCTATACCGTATTCCAGACTCCTACAAATACCAGCACTGCTAGAGGGGTTCGTATTGCCCCCGGTTGTGCCATTGCATCTATGTCGTAACATTCCGCGCACGCAAAAAAAGAATTGACGAGAAAAGTTCAAGAACGGCAACCAAAGAAAACAACGAATAAGACATCAAAGGCATAAAATGTCAATTATCATGCTGCTCGTTTCCTTGACTGCGTGGACCAGCCCTCAATCTCCTCCCCTTTGCTGCCGACCTTGAGTCCGTCGACTTTGATGCCCTTCATGCCGGGTGTATCCTCCAGCCAGCCGTGTGCCGCCATTCCGCCTGCATTGGCGCGCTTATCAGGTATAAGCTCAAGCATGGGAGTCAAGAAGGTCGAGATGCGCTTGGCCTCGTCTTCTTTGAAGTGGTACTTCTCGCGCAGCACATCTGTGAGAGCCCAGTGGCGCAGGCGGTGAATGTTGCGCAGCTCCCCTCGACGGTTGAAGATTTCCTGCGACCACTTGCCAGTGAGGCATGTGCGGGGAAAAGGCCCAAGAAGCTCGATAATTTGGGCCACATGGTCATCATCTTTGCCGTATTTGGTGCCGGACTGGGGGTCGAAGAGGTAGTCGCCGGTTATGAGTTCGAATATCTGACCAGTTAGCGTCGTTTCACGCGAGGTCGCAAGACATTCGGTCAAGAATGACTTGTTTCCGCGAGGCATGGCCGAGCCTTTCGGCAGGGGCACTCACCATAGCTGCCATGCTCCAGACATCGGTACTGGCTCCCCACTTAGCGCCGAGAATGACCTCAGGAGATCTGTACTGTCGTGTCTGAATGTCGTCCGTAAAGTGGTGGTTGACCCAGCAGGCGTTGCCGAGGTCTGCAATCTTGACGCTGATAATGTCAGAGGAATGTGCGTCCTCGGCCTTGCGCTTCTCGCCAGTGGCGGCGGTTGGGGACTTGTCGAGGGAAATGCTTGAGACCTCGCGGGTAAGCATATCACTAGCTGTGTTAGCGAATGTATACGGGTTGTGTGTGTGTGTGTGTGTGTGTGTGTGTGTGTGTGTGTGTGCGCGCGCGCGCGTGTCCGGCCTTGTGCTTTCTTTCGTCTTTTTCATCTTGCCGTAATCTGTTCACTTACGCAGTCTTGTCGGTTTGTGATTTGTCGTCCTTGGGGGAAGGATCTTTCCCTCTAGCGTCTACAAGGAATCAGTATCCATCTGAAATAAAAGAAGACGATGGAAGTACCATCTAACATCTCACCCAAGCTCGCCTGCGAGGTGACAGACGGGAAGAGATTCGAGTGGTTGAAAGACGAGTTGAGAGGTGAGGGTAGAGGCTGACTGCCGGTAATCAGAGTCCTCCTCCGGCGGCGACCATTTCTGTTGTTCTCCTTGTCCCCTGCTTCGTTTTTCACCACTTTTTTTACGATTTGCTCAACGTCGCCGATTTCAATCAAAACATTTTCGGGTTTGAGGTCGGTATGAATGATGCCGCATTGGCGGTGGAGATAGTCGAGACCGAGCAAGACCTGCTTGGTGATTTGCTTGACGAGGGGCATGGGAATGCCACGGTGGTTCCAGCGCTTGATTAATCCCAAGAGATTCTCTCCGAGGACCTCAAAAACCATGCACACGTGAGTACCATTTGGGCCTTTGTGCTCAAACGAGTCGAGAAGGCTGACAACATGTTTGCGGCCGGGGTGGTCGGGTTGGGCCTGGACGATGCGGTTGAGAAGTTTAATCTCGTCGATGGCGGTCTCGGTGTAGTGGGCGGCGGAACGAACGACTTTGAGGGCGACGTGCTTGCTCGAGTTGTTGTCGCGGGAGAGCCAGACGGTAGAAAAGTGACCCCACCCAAGCTTGCGGACGACGGTATACTTGCCATCCTTGAAAGTCTCGCCGACTTGGACAGGATGGTATCCGCCCTTGCAGTAATCTTCGGAATCTTCCTCATCGGCGGTATTCTCTGCGGGCTCATCGGCGGAGGAGGACGAGGGCGAACCGGTAACGGCGGAAGCGAGCTGTTGAGTTCTGCGGCAGGCGGGGCGTGGGAGTTAGCAAATTTGTTTTGGCAGAACGATGATGTTGTTGACGATGGCAAGCGCAGACAGGAGGGGGCAAGGACATCGCAAAGAAGACAGTCGATAGAACGCGCAATGAAAACGAGAAAATTTGATCAGTCCGAGTCAATGTGTGCGACGAGGCGACAAACACGGCGAGAAAAAAAAAATTACCGACGCGATGCGGCGGTGGCAGAACACGACTGGACAGGGCGTGGTGGGAGGGCTAACGATGGGTTGGGAGCAGTGGTGATGGCGGCGGAGGGGCGGTCAGCAGCAGGAGGGTGCAACCTTGACTTGATAAATGTGCTCATCTTGTCAACATTGCGCAGCTCTGAGCGGGCAAGGAAGAGAGGACGGCGCGAGGGGATGGAGGCGACAGGAAAAATTGAGGCAAGACACCAAGATGAGGATCAAGGCAGAGTCGAGTCTTGTCGAGTCGGGTTGCGCTGCAGGAGGGGGCGCCTCGGTGTGGTGCGCTGGTCCAGTGCTGGTGCGGATGCGGATGCGGGCTCCTGTTCGCGGGGCTGATGAGCGCAGGGACCTGGTGCGTGATATGGTGTGCAGGTGGTGATGAGGCTTTTTGCTAGGCCGCGGCGAGACGAGGCGAGACGATGGTTTTGCTGTTGGTGATTGTCTGACGGAGTCGACACAGCTCGTCCAGTAGAGGCAGAGTCTGTGTGGTCGTGACTAGCTGGACCAGGATCTGAAGGGCAGTGACGGAGAGAATGAGATCTCGGACTGCCAAAGAGGGCTCGTTGCCGGTTGCAAGCCAGCGCTAGCGTAACCAAGCCCATCCCAGTCAGTCAGTGCCTGCAACAGCCCGCTAATACCAGGCACCCAAAACGCTCCAGCGGCATGGCAGTGCAGTGGAGGGGGTCGTCTTAGCGCGCAGCAAGCCTCCAAGTCAGCTTTACCAGCACCAAGTGAAGCTGCAATGCGCAGCTGACCTGCTCATCAGTGACGTGAGCATAGCCCGAGGACTCTTCGTGATCCAACGTCCATTGGTTCCCTGGCCTGTTGTCACTGCCTCATTGGTCCACTGCGCTCTGGTGTAGGCGCCGAGGCCAAGCTCCCTGATGACATTCGTCCGGACGCGTTTTGACACAACCCTCGAAGGAAGCGCACCAGTCGCCAGCAAGCCTCCATCTGCCTGAATCTCGTTTCGCCGTTGTATCAATCGATTTGTCGCCGCTTGTTTTGCCTTCGGGGAACTCGCCTCCATGTTTTCGTAGCAGACCCATCCGCTCGATCGCAAGCATCATCCCACCAAGCACAACCACAATTTTTCGGTGATCAGGCGCATACTGTCGTAGATAGACCGTCTGTATATGCCCCATAGAAAATTATTCCGGCCATTCTGCCGACTTATCATGTGGTTCGGCCTTGCGCGCCATCAACGCATCGCATGATTGGCTCATTGCGTTGCTCAGTCGGCGCCCGTCGTCCAAGACAGCCATGTCTCAACTGCCGGGGGCTGCAACCGAAGTAGCTGGTTTGTATTACCAACAAAAAAATTGGCGGTGGTCCCGGAGCATTTCTAGCACATGCAAATCGAACCCAATGCGCGTGTTGATAGTTTGGCGCACGGCGCGGCCACTTGGCGCGTCCCAGAGAGTGGAAAATGAAGCAAAAAGAGAAAAAAAAGAAATACCACCTACCCAGTCTTGTCCACCGGCTCGGGACTGTGTGTCAGAATCGGCGGCAGTTCGTCCTTTCTGCGCTTTCTGGAACCAACGCTGTCGCCGTTGGACACAGCGCCGGACGCCAGTGGCGGCTTGGCCTCTGCTGGAGCTTCACTGCCATTCATCTTTTCGTCGTGCGGCCGTCACGCTGTGGATTATTTCTGTTGTGTATGAGTTATATTCGTCTCTCGCCGGTAAATCGTCAATCGCAAATGTCCAGGAGGCGGTCTGTCGTGGCGTATGGCGACTGGAAAAGGCCCATTCGAGTATTTGCGGTCAAATGCGGACAAGACTCTGTCGCCGGTCGGTCGGGTCGAAAGTCGGTAGAGTCGCAAAACGTATAAATGAGGATGTGAAAATTGATATGTATATTCGGCGTGCAAAGAAAAGAATTGATGTGAAGGGAAGAACCAGGTCGAGCCACTGTCTGTGTCTGTCGCAAAAGCAATTGGGTCAGCCGATTACCTCATTGGCGCCGATGCCATGTGTCAGATGCTTGCAATGCCCAAGCTGGCCGCCCACGAGTTTCTTATCCACGACACGCAGATAGCAGCGCCCGACGCGATGCCTGACGAAAAAGGAGAGAGCAGGATTTCACAACTGGCACCTCAAGCACTACGGACCTGGGCAGTCGGTGAATGAGGAAGGGCAGAGATGCTGTGGCCCTGCGGTAACGCACGCAGACCCAACATGTCCACTAGCATCTCTCGCATGCTGCACCATCAGAGTGCAGCGGCGGCAGCATCGGGCAGGGATTGACCTGGAGGCATTCTGTGCATGCAACGACGGGCACTGTTTGGCGCCTCGCAGCACAGCGCCGCAGCAGCTGAGAGGTGGTGCGCGCGGGGGTCCCAGCAAGGCGGAGGGAGGGGGTTTGTGCTTCCGTCGTTGACGTACCTTAATCCGTTTCCAAGACTATGACGGTTGATGCATCGATTGTGCAATCATCGACCCAAGGGTAATTTTGTTTCGGGAGCTGAATTATCCAAAAGGGGGAACAGACGGTAAGCAGGCGCAGAATGAAAGAACGAGAGAGATGATGCCCATGGCTAAACAAAAGACGAGCGAGAAATCGGGCAGTCTCTCGGTTGGGGGGGAGCGCCCCAAGAGCCCCTCCAAATTTCATGCAGCACCTGGGAAGCGGAGCTACTAAGACGGTGGGCGGGCAAAGAAAAATTGTGGGGATGATGGAATTCCCTGATTGCACCTCATCGCCAAATGTTATAGCACAGACAAGTACATGTATACAGTCAAAGAGTGATGTTTGAGTTGTTGTGAATCTTGGATATACAATCTATATGGATCCAGCCGCGATTCATCAATAGTGGTTTAACATACTTTCAACCAGAAGGTCCGCCTCGCACTCCAATTTTGGACCTACTTGGTCTATTCTTAGTGCCTAGATCAGCACCCGGAGTACAGTGCTTGCAGCATGAGACATTGCCCAATGGACAGTCAGTATACCTGTTAGAGAGCACAACAACAAAACAGCCCGGCCTGTGGAGGTAATAATATAAGGGAAATGACAAGATTGCATTCCAGAGCCATACATACCTAGGTAGGTACCTACAAGATGCATGTTTTACCTGCCTTGTATTTGGCAGGCCCCTGGTGCCTGGGAGATCTTGCTACCTAAGGCAGGTACAGCATCAGTCTACCACGGTAAAAGATGAAGCATGGGTATTTTTAATATGTACTATATACCTCAGCATAAGACATCTCTAGAGTACTATAAGCCTATGTAGATGTTTGCCGGTTAGTTTTATACTGTATATTTTTATATCAATTCGGCTCTTGCTCAATCGTAGCCTGATGAAGTGGTCCATGGAGGGGGTTCAATGACGCAATGTCTGCTCGGCACGCCGCACGGCTTTTAACAGCGCTGTATTATTGCTTGGGGGCGAAAACTTGTCGACGACTGACAGGTATCTACCTGACCTACCTACATAGGTACCTTATTAGTATCCATGACCAGAAGATGTAAACAGCTGCGCGGGTGACAACCCCGAGAAGAGACCAATGATCTGTTCGGTCGCTTTACTGACAGTCCATTCAAATAACCGAGCGCCGACCGTTCAATTAACAGAGTTCTGAACAAACTTTTGGTAATCTAGTCCCGGCCGCCTGGTCATTCGCATCCATCACGCGCAGATAGATACTAAACCCGCTCCACAAGGCACACATCTCTGATCAAGCGGCACTCCGGTTTGCTTCACCAGCAGGCCAATGAGAATAGTCGACAGTCACAACTTCACTGCTATCAGAGGGTAATAGCAAATCATGTAAATCCATTCCAAACGCCAATGTCCCTAAAATACACTCTGGTCCTCCTTTCGCATTAAGCACTACTCGCCCGATACGCTCGCGTATCTAAATAGTCTTAAGCCAAACGAAAAGGGTAAAGAAAGAGTTCCCAGCTCCATCGCCAGGTATTTAGCCACGCTTCTTGCCCTTTTGCGTCATCTTGCGAAACGCCTCCATGCCGCTTGCGCCAAGAGGCCGGTGGTCATTGGCCCGGTTGCCGTCAAACGTGCTCATCGGCGCAATCGTATAGCTCGAGGGCAGGCTGGCCATTCGCGCCTCATTATTGAGTCGCGTCGGTGCCAGCATCCTCTCCCTCTCCACCTCGGCTGCCGACTGTGCCGGACGCTGCGTGAGGTTGAACTGCGAGCCAGCCTTCTGGCGCTGCTGCAGCTTGGCGGCACTAACAAGTAAGGTTAGCGAATTCAATCCAACAGGGTAGATCCGCGGGCAACGCGGGCAAGGGAAACAAAACACGTACTGGTAATCAAATTCGCGCGTCTCAACATGGCGCTTCTTGTAGTCGTCCGTCCTCTTCAAAATAGGTCTGCTCCATTCTCCAAGCAGCCTCTCTGCCATCCTCTTGATGCTCGGCTCAGGCTTCTTGCTCTTGGTGTAGAAGAGCACAATTTTGCCAATTCCACTACTGCGTAGGGACTCCTTTTCGATATTGAGCTTGGTAAGCGCCGTGAACAGGTCGCGCTGAATGTTGTACGCTGGCAGCGACCCATCGCTCAGCGGCTCCATAAAATATTTGACGTGCAGCAGAAAGTTGGTGTCGGGGTCTAGCACCGCGTGCTGTACGTTGTTGCGGTTCAAAATCGCATTCACCTGCGGTAGCAGCTTAAGTTTGTGCAGCGCTGGCTGGCCCACGCGTCGAGCCTCGTTGTCGGCCAAACAAGCCCTCTCCATCTGCACTTTGAGATCCGCCAGCTGTTCATCGATCTCGTCTTCCAGGTCCTATTTTTTCAGGTAAGCGGTACATCGTGGTATTTCATGGCCGTCTTGACGTACAATTTCATCCTTCTTCCGTCGTCTTGTCGACGATGAGCCGCCCTTTTTGATGGCTGCGTCTAGTGCCCGATCAATTGCGCGCTTTCTCCGTTCTTCGGGCGATAGGTGGTCTTCATTCTCTGGCTCTGGCGACGTCTGTTTGGCCCGCGCGGCCCGAGGAGCCCGCTCGCCCTCGGCGGCGGCCCGGCGGCGTCGAGGCTTGCGCTCCTGATCCCCGTCAGAGCCGTCCTCCATGGTCACATCGTCATCGCGGTCGCGACGCTTCTTTTCGCGTCGACCCTCTCGTGGCTTCTTAGGCTGCGCTTCTATACGCTTTCGCTTCGAGACCTTGAGCGTGCGGGCGACGTCTTCGTCAATGTCGACGGGCCGGTCTTCAATATTGGCAGTTTCGGGATCGTAGTCTTCAAGCTGGTCTTCATCGACTTCAGAAAGTATGTCGGATTCCTTGTCAGAATAGACAGCTGCCATGTCCTCTTCGGGTTCCTTCTCCTGGCCATCGTTGACGGGAGGGTCGTCTCCTGCCGGGGAGGCAACAGGCGACTGAATGTCCGACATGACGCAAGCTGTCGCGTATGTTGTGACCAGAAGATATTTCCGTCTATATGTCGTTGGATATCAGAAGTAGAGTCAAATGGTTCATAAAAACGGAGCAGATCCCTTCGTTGGTGATGCTGAGCCTGCGCCGAACGAATCGCCAGGCAGCCACCGCGAAACGAGCGCCATCAAAAAATTGCTGACCTAAGCTGACGGCACAGCCACAAACCACAAGCCCTCTCAAGCCACATACCTAGCATTTGTTTACTTGCCACATGTCGTTGCTCAGGAAAAATAAAGGCGACGCTTCTATGCCCGCCGCATCTTGTCAACGGTGGCCGTTGATCAACTCCAACACTACCAACAACTCGGAGCCAATCTCGTCAATCGCCAATCATGAATCCACGCACCGGTGAAGGGCACATGGACTGGGAGTACAGTGGCAATGCGCAATACGATCCCTCCAGTCCCTTTACGCACGTCGCACAGCGAACCTCGGGCTTAAGTACGTGATCTTGTCCACCCTGCAAGCCAACAAGCAATTTCTGTTATAGCTGTTCGACCAATCTTTTCTGACAACCTCCAGGTGGTTTCTCGTCCCCTTCTAAAGGAAATGGACGCCCGAATCCCTTCGCAAGCCTTCCTTCGCCATCCAAACCGCAGCCGCCCTCCAGTAGCCGCTTCGCGCCTCAAATTCCGGCCAAGAGCGCAGCTCCTCCCTTCCGTAACCCAGCGTTTACAACGCCGCGAAAAGCACACGACGAAACGACTTTCTCCGAAGCTTCGGGCGCAGAGGACAGTCCCGCTCTCACAGAAGCATCAGACGTGCCCAACGATACGCCAGACGTGGACCAAATGGGCGACATCTTCATGGGAGGCTTTATCACGCCAACCAAAATCAGTAAGGCGGCACGCTACGGCCGATCTTCTCACAACAAAAAGCCCAGTTCTGGCAAAGGCGAGATAAGGAGCAATCGAGACCCGTCGCGCTCAGCGCTGCAGCGGAAGCGGAAGCGCCATAATCTAGACCGTGACGTGGGCAGCGTTGTGCGCTACCATGGTCACGACGAGTCGGAAGGCGATACTGATGCATCTGTCTGGTCCGAAGGGAAATTGCAGAACGATAAGGGTCAAGGCAGAGTGCAGCAACGCGGCCTTTTGGGATCCGTATTTCATATGCTCGACGAACACCCTAACGCACCCGAGAACCTACATCGTTGGATTCAGCTCTTTATCAACTTGCTGGTGGCTACGACTGTCATTGGCGTTGGCTGGTCCATTGTCTCGACCATCCGCTCTGACATCCGCAATGCCAACGAAGGCGCTCGCCTGAAGATTATGAGCTCCATTGCAGAGTGCACGAAACACTGGAAGGATAACTCTTGTGAATCCAACGATAAGCCTTTCTTCCAGTCTCAGTGTGATCAATGGTATGACTGCATGGTGCAGAACCCAGAGTCGATCATGCGCATCAAGGTGACTGCCAAGCAAATCGCTGAGATCATCAATGAATTTTCGGATGCGATGAATTTCAAGGCATGGGTGAGTTTTCTTCCCTCAACTACTTGAAAGCTATCTTAACATTTATAGGGATTCTTCTTTTCCATTATCATCCTTTGCTTATTCGGGAATAATCTCATTCTTGGCCGCAACACCAACAGCAGCCAAGCTGCCTCGTACAACCGTGAACCAATAAAGAATATCAACGGTATGGGTGACGACCCGAACGTCATGTGGATGCCTGTGCAGACACCGCGTATGAAGCGACATGCGATGCTCGACGATGGATCTGATACCGACAGCTCCCTCCCACGGTCAACGCCACTGATGCTCCCGCATTACACGCCAAGCGGGCGAAAGAGTCCTAGTAAGGGTGAGCGAGCTAGGAGTCCGGTCAAGCACTTGCGGAGTCCAACCAAGGTTTACTAGCCTTTCTTTCTTGAGTTTCTTGAGTTGTTTTAGGTCTGGGCTTAGACAGGCTGGGTCCTTTACGATACTGACCTATGGCGTTTATATACTTTTAAACACTACTGTTCTATTTTGTCAACCTTCGATGTATTATATATCTTAGCACATGACTCATACTCTAAGCATTAAATATTCAATCAGGCTGTCGAATCCGATAGATGGTGCCTCGTCGTAGCACTCTGATCTCGCATCAACATGGCCACCCCGACCCCCGTATCCTGATTATCGAATCAGCGAGGTTAGCTGTATGGAGATCTGGAAGTAATCCATCGCGCATTGACCGCACAGCCATGACATTATGGGTAAGCCCTTGCAAGAGGCGGCAAGGTGGGAAAGAGGGATTGTATTCTCTTCATTGAGCCATCGTGTATATGTATGTGGCAACGACGTCCAACACATTTGCACAGGCTCACTTTTTCTCGTCCTACTCTCTAAAATTCTCCCTGTTTTATACCACTCAAATCGCGAGTTGCTTTATAGCAGTATTACGTTTTTACTTTTTGGTTGGCCCCTTGATTTAGTTGTTGCCTGATTATATATTTCGTTTTACCCGGCTTGTCAAGGTATTTACTATCCACCCACAAAATGAACAACAATCTCCAATAACGGCATTAATTCGCCGCCGTCAATATCTTCCGGAACTGAATATTACTAGTGTTGTGTATATCGAAAGAGTGCATGTTCTAAGTCTTACCATTCTCACTCTGCCTCGTCAGGCTGTGCGCGACTTATTACAGGGTATCAGTAACGCGATGACAGACATGGGAAATCCACGGTAACACTGATTGTAAAGATAACGCCCCTTGAACTATCATTAAAGCGACTAGTTTAAAGCGGTAATAAATTGAAAATAGTTCAGAAACAACCTTTCTTTCTGTCAATTTGGCAAGCCCTTCAGTCAAGCGGAAGCCAACATCGAGGCGGGTGATTTTTAGAGTTCATCGTTGCCGTATAATTAACGGCTAATTTTACCTAGAACCAAGTGAGCAGAACGACTAGGTTGAGACAACCTGCCAAGCGCGACGGACCTGGACTTGGGACTTTTTGGCGATGTTGGAGGCACTTTAGTTCGGATACGAGGAAGCCATACTCGGGTGTTTGGAATAGAGTAGTCGTTAAGGCCAGCTATCACAGCGGCTTCGACACTCTTGTAGGTAGTTATCTAGATTATTATAGAGAGTCGAATTGACTACTCGGACAATTGCGGGTTCACATGTGTTTTGAGATCTGGACGGAGAACATAGATAAGTAGGTACCTACCTAGTCTTTCCTTTCGCTCGTTTTGCTCTTGTTTTCTCCCTTAATATTTGGGTGTAGCTGTGGTTAGGTAGGTAGGCAAGTACATTTTCCGTTATACCTAGGTCAAGCGGGCGTTTCTCATACTGTTTTGAAACACCTCGAAAATTCCCGACCCCCATCCTCCTGGCGAGTATCACCATCTGAGTAACCTCTAGCGTGACAGTAGCCTCTAGCGTCACGCCATAATGTCCCCCACATACCCGTACTCTTCAACTTTCACCTCTAACTTGCACCACCCATTTACGATTAGGCAATCAACCAGTTCCAGCTTCACCATATCCCAATCACGCCCGGATTCTCTTCGCTCACCGTGTATCAGTGAAACTGTGCCATACCCCTCAACGACGGCTCTCAAAGACTGCCACGACCGCAAACCGCACTCCGCAAACAGCGACGACTAAATCACGAAGTTACGCTTCAATTTAGCTGCGGCCTTGCTTGCACCAGATTACCAGCTTCCACCCGTCAATTGAGTCCTCCCTTTACCGAACTCGATATCGTCGTATAACCAGCCTCATCCTCGCGCGCTTCTCACTTATCGGATGGATATGGACCACGATACCATCACAGCGATAGCTAGCTGCTAAGACCATCCACACAAAAACCACCCTCGACTGGGTTGATGGCTTCTTTCGACAACGCCAGCCTCATCGCGGTCCCCTCGATTGCTCATGCGAATACCCCTGCCCGAAACACCGTTTAGTCACCTCTATTCGCTCGCATCCACCATCACTGGGTCGGCGAGCCCCCCAGCGACAGATTTTGCTGTTTTCCTTTGTTTGCCGCTCCAGTCGGCCGTAGCCACATAATTCAGTACCGATGGACAATGATAGCAGTGCCAGCACACCATCTGGGCCGAGCAAGCCCTCGACTGGTAGTACACCCCAGGGTCGCTCCGACTCGGCATCCGCTGCTACCCCTCAGCCTCCATCCTCCTCCTCGCGACCGACCGCTGGCACTTCATCCGCCGCTCACAGCTCACAAAACTCAAAACGACGCCGCGGTCTCGGAATTGTCACACCGAATGCGTGCACAGAATGTCGTAAGAAGCGCGCCAAGGTATGTGCTACTCCGAGTTTGATTCTTGACTCATGGCTGCATTCCTAATTACTCGACTTTGGCATATTGAAAACCGCTCCATGCAGCACTGTACACTAACAAGACAACCTCCAGTGCGACGGTAGCAGACCGTGTACACGCTGCAGAGCCCAAAAAGTCGAATGCGTCTACGAAGTTCCCATCCGTCAATCCAAAGAAAACCTTCGCGGCGAAATCGAGCAGCTGCGGCATCGCCAGCGATCGAGCGATCAAGTCTTTTCCGCCCTAGTACGCTCCAATCTCTGGGAAGATGTTCTGGGTAGACTGCGCAATGGCCAGTCGGTCGACAGCATCTCTGATTGGCTCGGCAGCAGCCTCACGTCTGACGCGGATCCTACCGGCGCGCAGGGCTCTGCTTTTCCACAGCACCAAGCTGGAGAGGCCAGCATGCCGACTGATGACAAGCCCCGTGGCTCCATCATATCCGTCGCGGACTATGGCCAAGGAGCCAATAATATGGCCTCGATGAGCCTGAGCCCTTCTCAGCAGCACGCGCCCTTTCACAGCGACCCAAGGCAATCTGCCCCGTGGCAATTCTCGCCGCACGATCCTGCTGGTGCCGCGGCATCCACAAGAAGCAACTCTCTCGCTGACGCCAGAAGCATGGCTTCTGAACTCCATGGCCCCCCGCAGACGCGAGTTGGATATTGGGCCGAAAACATGGAGATTGAGCCCACGGATGAGAGCCAACTTCCACGATTCCGCGGCCTCGAGCAGGTACTTTCACCGCTGAGCGATCCCGAGATGCAGCGCAATTCCTCCGGCACGTGGTCTAACATTACAAGCGACGTTAATTTGGTCCATCATTTGCTTGCCCTCTACTTTTGCTGGGAGTACCCCACTTTTGCTTCCCTGAGCAAGGAGCATTTCCTCCGGGACTTCCAGGATGGGCGCCATCGATACTGCTCCCCCATTCTCGTCAACGCGCTGCTTGCTTTAGGTTGCCGCTTTTCTACCCAGCCTAAAACAAGGGAATTTCCCAATGATCCATACTCTTCGGGAGATCACTTCTTCAAGGAGGCCCTGCGGCTCCTCAATGCCGAGCCGGACCACCACTCCCTTACGGTCATCCAGGCACTGGGCATCATGTCTATCCGTGAGGCCAGCTGCGGGAGAGACTCGGAGAGTTGGTATTACTCTGGACAGAGTATCCGGCTAGCTATTGAGATGGGCTTGCACCTTTTGCAGGAACATGGTGATATTGACGAGATGGCTGTTCAGTCGGCGACTTTTTGGGGCGCATTCGCTCTTGACCAGTATGTCGTTTTGCGCGTGATTGTTTTCTCAGCTAACATGATACAGCGCATGGTCTCTTGCTACCGGCTCTCTCCCGCAAAGCTCCTGCTTTGCGCGGCTGCCTATGAAACCTGGCATCATTGCCGATATCGAGTCATCTCTATGGGTCCCCTACACGGACAACGGTGAGCCCAGTGGCCAGTTCTGTCTCGAAGCATGCTAACATGCCCAGGTGCACCTCTGCAGCGATCGTGTGAGCAAATGTCTAATGTTCGATCCGTGTACAAATGCTTTTGCGAGCTGAGCGAGCTTGTCCACCAATCCCTCTACATGCTGCATTCTCCAGGAAAGCCACTGACAGCTCGAGAGCTGCTCAATATTTACCATCAGTACCTTAATTGGTACGACAGGATACCCGAAACACTGCGGTTGGGTCACAACTTCACTCCAGCAGTTCTCTTTGCGCAGTATGCTTGACCGTAGCTTCTATTTTCATACCCAGCTAACTGTGGGTAGCATGTACTATCACTTTGCTATTTTGCTCCTCTTCCGGCCGCTGATTAAGCTGCGCATCATTGGCTCGAAAGTTTCACCCCGAGACGTGTGCTCTCAGGCCGCCGACGCCATTCAAAATCTGCTCAAATCGTATTCGCAACTATACACACTCCGACGGACGCCGTCTTTTGTCCCGTACTTTGTGCTCACGTCGACAATAATGCACCTCGCGATCGGCGCGACTAAGCTTTCATCTGACTCGAGCGGTAGCGTGCCTACGGACACGGACGCTATGGGTAAGAGCGCCAAAATGAACCCTCGCGTATCCGATTCTCTTGCTCAAGGTATCGCGGACCTCGCTGAGATGGCTCCATGTCACCATTTCGCTGAGCAAGCCCTCAATATTTTGCGCTATCTTGCCAACAAGTGGAACATCAAGGTTGAATTTGGTGGCAACAACAAAGCTGGCACCGAGGACTACGAGAAGCTCCTCAAGCCGTACACGAGTAGCCTCAACTTTTTCGCCCCCAATTTTACGGCGGAAGACTTTATCTGCCGCTGGGGTACGGCGGGCCTGGTTGCTGAGCCTAATCCTAATTCACCCTCTCCTAGCCAGGGGACAGGTCTACAGGCCGCTGTCGAAAACATCGAAAACCCCTTGTTCTGGCCCTTTCCCATGCAAGGGCGGCCAATGCTACCTACAGGGAAAGATCTGGAGCACGCTGGGTTTGCCATGATTCTAAAAGACGACCATGAGCAATGAAAAGTGTATTATTTGTGATTGGCGTTGGCTGGCTGTGACCTGTAGGGAGTATGGAAAAGCTATGTATATGCCATTTTAGCTTTTAGCTTTGAACTTGTTTTGCCTTTTGGACTATGTAGGGAAATGAAAACTGGGCGGCAAGCGATCGTTGTGTCCCGCTTCGCTTGTAAACGTGGCCTAGATTTTGCACAATCAAGTTCATCCTGGAGGCTGTCTGCTGGATTACCTACCTAGGGTATTTACGCACAGCTGCAGCGAGTGTACGGAGGAGTATCTCTGTACACCATACCTGTATGTAGTAGTGTCGGGAACAGCCCCTTGATCTAATATAGGTAGTCTCCATGCATTGACTACCTACCTGGTACAGAGTAATACGCAGTATTAGCTGGTAATTACTCGCTAGCCGGTCCTGTGTATAGTCAGGTACGGCCGAGTTCCCCGGCGGCGAGGCCCGACAAGGCTCCCAGGGTCCGTACTAGTCAATAAGTGCTCACCTCATCCACCAGTACGGAGTACCCCTCAAACAATGCGCGGTACTTTCCCCGTAGGGTTGTGACGATAGGAGCTGAGAAAGGGTTGACGTTCTCATGTGCTTCAACCATGACCCATTGCTCGTCTACGGAGCAGCATCACTAGCACCCACCACTCACTCGGTACCATGGCCGCCATTCCCGCCACCGTGGACATTCTTGCCCTGGCCAAAGATGCTTTCCGACTCTATTACATATATCGCGATGCGCAGGACCGCTACCGCGCTTTGTGCGAGGACATTATAGGTCTCGAGTCTACACTCAAGATTCTTGGCAACAAGCTTGTCTTTCAAGGAACTGGCAGCAACTCAGGCCCGAATACGAAGCCCAGCGATATCGCCGACGAGGGCGCCGGGGGCAGCCTAGACCCCGAAGAGTCTGCTGCCTTGCAACATTTGATTCAGCAAGCCCACAATCTGCTTCAGGAACTTCACGCCCGCGTGCCAGCAACCAAGCTCCCCCGGGGCCTTTACCGCCTCAGATGGTCGGAAAGCGAGGTGGTGTCGATCCGTTTGCGCATCACAGCTTTGAACAGCAACATTGCGGCCTTTAGCAGCAGTCTAGCCGTCTCGCACATTTCCTTTTCCGCACGCACAGAACACTCGCAGCAGCAGATTCTGAGCACATTACGGGAGGTGCTGAGCGCTGTGCAAAATGGCCCTCCGAATAGATCACAAAGCCCTGCGTCGACTCTGGTTGCCCCTCCAGAAGCCCCCAGTGACCCACTAGATGACTCTTTTCTCCAGAACCTTCTTCACGACATGCAAAAGCATGGTGTATCTGATGTACACCTCGGCGAAGGCGGGCAGTTGGTGGTACGGTCGGTGTCTCCGGGTCTGATGCCAACTAGTGGAACAGGACACCGACAATCTTGGACATCGACGAACCATCAATTGGCATGGGACGATGGTCCAGTTACGTACGAGGTTCTTTCGGCCGTTTACGGCCCCCGTGTTTTGACCAAGCGGATGCAGCGCCTGGTCGATAACCACAGTGCCTCCAAGGGCCGCCTCCTTGAATTCGTCATTAAAAATGAGACCATGGGCGGCGATCCGCTCTACGGAGACGTCAAGGCTTTTGCCATGATATGGCGCAAGAGGGCGTTCCGAGACGGCCGTACCTTGCATTCGGAGCCACAGCATGTCCTGGGCGAAGAAGACGACATCGTCACGATGAACCTCGATGCACCGCTGCCATGCGTTGAGCATCAGCAAAAGGAAGAGGACGTTGGCTCACGAAAAGGAATGACACAGATTGTGTTCGCCAGCTGGTTTGACATGGATGTGACGGCGCGCGTCGCGAACCTTGTTGCCAGTGGCCATACCAGCATCACGGCTACCAACGAGAATCTCCACGTTGATGATCCCAAGCCGGGCTATGTGAAATCGCTCTCCATCTGCTGGACATACTACCGAGGTACAAGCGCTGTCACACCCTCCATTGCGGAGTTCCAGACGGCTACCGTCTTGACCGGCCAGCAGCTCGAGGTGCCGCCCGGTCTGCATATACTGTGCGCGAGCAAGGGCGACCTCGACATTACAGATATTGTTCAAGCTATGGTGTCGCGGAACCAAACGCTCACTCTCGACGCAAGTAACACGGCATTGGCCGTACTGGACCCACGTCCGGGCGTGAGGAAGACGATTTCGATTGCCTACCGATATGGCGCCCGCGCCATGCAGCTACTCGTAGTTGGTGAAGGGCAGGGAGTGGTTGAGCTGAGTCCCACCACCACGAGTAGCAGCATAGACGTCGATGACGATGGGGGTATCTTTGACCTGGATGCTTCGGTGGGTGCCCCTCTGGGACAGAGTGGTCATCCAAACCCGGCTACCGTCGTGGCCTTGGTCTGGGGCCTGAAGCTGCTATCCTTAGAGACGCCGTCCCTCCGAAGCGCGCTCCAAGAACGTTTGCTGCCCTGTAACAATGACTTTCTAGGGGTAGACGGTTGGGAGTATACGGTGAAGACGTGTCAGGTGTTCGTACAGCGCGGTAGGTCGATGAGCTGCTTCGCGGCTTGGGAATCGGATGACCTGGATTTACATGGCCTTGACATATGCAAGTAATTGCTTTTGTGATTTCTATGCCTGGAGCGCCACGGAATTTGCTCCCGAACTGCTTTCTCATTTTTTTTTTCGGAGCGTGTGGTTGGCAGGTAGCCGAATGACAGGTGGTCACGCAATAGCTATACCCAGGACACCTTCTCACGCAACAGAGCACTCTGATTCACTGTGAGGCTTCATGCTATGTAACGATGATTCACTCATTCCTCTCATATTGGGCTTGAGCGGTCGGGGCTATAAAGCGAGACGCAGCCGTGACATTCAGAGCAATCAACTGTTTCCTTCTCTCTGGCTTCCAAGCAGTACGCAAGTTTATTTTGCTTCCAGGATGATGCACATCTCTTGGGTCTTGCTAGCCGCTGTCGCCGCTGAATGTGCCAAGGTTGATCCGTACCATTTGCACTCGGCGATCGATCATGTCAACTTGCAAGTCTCGCCTACCACAACCGCTACCGCTGCACTCGATCATGGTTCCAACTCCACCATATTGAGCCTAGGTAAGCGTTCAAGCATGGCCTCACCTATGACACCCGAAAATCTGACACTTGACAGCCCCCCAAGCCAGTCTAGTAGCGCGCTACGTCTGCAGACAAACGCCGGTATGGTCCAACGATACGTTTCGTTGCGGTGTCGCAATTACCGCGAATGTTTGTCATGACAAGTGCTGGTGCGATAACAGGCCAGGACCAGGCTGGGAAATGTGCGAATCCTACATGTTATGCGGTTCAGACGCTGTACAAGCTGCTTGCTCAGGTTCACCAGGATTCTGTGCCTGTTACCTTGGCGCAGCCTAAGAGACGTAGGATAGTCAGCAAGTAGCATGGTAGTTTGACCCCAATGGACTGCAACTGTTGAGAGGACAAAAATTTTATGTAAAGCGGGGGAAATGGGTTGATACGAATGCCAATATACGTGAGAGCGAAAAACGCGCGACCGTTTCAGCCAATATTCTGGCGCTCAACTTTCCTGCGCAGGCTCGCCATGCGATGACAAAAAGAGAGTCAGAGGTTGGACTGCCATAATAAGTACAGGCACACTTGAGAATGACATGCCTGTCGCTGGCCAATATATGTTGCGAGGCAACATAGAAAATACCTAGCCGGCTCGCAGCAATACTAGCATACTTGGTAGTTGGCAGAATAGAAATGTGAGGACCCAGATAGAGAATAGTGCCACAGAAACTCCCTAGACTCGGTCGATTTTTGAGGGAGCTCCATGCTAAAAGGGCGTGGTGGTCACGGGGCTATGATCGGTTGAGATTCTTTGTCATTGTATGTACGAAAACAATGTTGGATGAAACAGAGCGCGTCCGATGTCTCAGGAAAAGCGGCTCTGTACCGATGCTGTGAGAACATTACTGTTTGTCTCCCCGCTGAGCAAGGCGCAAAGTCGAGCGGCGGCCCTTAGTGGTCGCTGCAGTATTGAAGCGGCCCTTGACAGACGAGTGTCGATGTTTCATTTCATAATCTAAGTTGAATATCCTTTTCACAAAAGGTAAATTAAGTACGCTAAACTCCCAAAAGGGAGCCATCACTAACTATTTAGCTACCCACGTGTATAGGTGTAGCCGTCAGAAACCAGCAAACCAGGCCAAAACATCCCCCCAAGGACACAATCTAGCGACTCTTTCCACACATCATGCAGTTTCTTCATTCATCCCCTTCGGCGAACGGACAATCTGTCCACTCTTTCCATATCGTCCGGCTGCTTCGTTCATCCCTTTGGTGAATGTAAGCCAAGAAGGCATAGATCCTGGATGAAACCCCTCCACGAAACGATTGCTTTCAGCGCCGACTGCTGCTGCTGCTGCTTTTGGACATCTTGCTGCTGCTGCTTTTGGACATCTTGCTGCCGCCGCTCCTCTTCTTTGCCTTGGCCTCATTCTTGGACCAGTTGCTGACAGAGCTTGACGGCGCAACGGACACTTCGTCATCCTCGTCCACCTCGCCAATCACGTGGCCCGGTGTCGGTATCGACCTAGATGAGACCGAGCTTTCCGCCACCGAGTTTTCGGGCACCGAGTCAAGTAATTTCTGCACAGCTAGCGGAAGTGATCTCTTGTAGCGCGCCACTGAAGAGGTTGAGGAGAGCCCAGAATCAGACGCAGCCGCCCGAACAGTGGCAGAGGATGCATTGGACGACCGACTAGCCTTGGACGACCGACTAGCCTTGGATGGAGCGTTTGAGGAGACGATGCTATCTGGTCCAGCACGAAAAGACACAGAACTGCCTTGACGGCTGGAGGTGTCTGATCGACGAGATGACTTAACCATAGCTCCGTCCATTCGAAGAGCGGACATTTCGCTCTCTAGTTTACTGATGCGAGAAGACATGTTGCTCTCAGATTGGCGAGAGGACATGTTGCTCTCAGATCGGCGAGAGGACATGTTGCTCTCAGATCGGCGAGAGGACATGTTGCTGCCTGGTCGAGAAGGGGCCACGGAACTGAGTGGTTCATCGCACGCGGAGGAGCCTGGTCGGCGAGAGAAATCGATTTTTGTGCCTCGTCGAACATTGCACAGGGGGCTCTCTGGGGCGCCCAAGGCATGTAAGCGGGATGCTTCCTCTGGTGTTCTGTGGCACCTAGGGCATCGGCGCTTCCAATCAGGGAGCGCCCGACACAGGGGGGGAAAGTGTTGGGCCTCTTCGAGTCGAATTCTCAACGGTACTCTGGTGCACCTTGGGCAACACCCATCATCTACGAGCTCCTGAGAGCTTATCGATGAGTCCGAGTCCGGGTATGTGTGCGAGTCTGAGCGCGTGTATGGTTCAAGACGGCGGCTTTCAGGAACCCTTTGAAGGGGTTCTTGATATACTGGTCCGGGGGCTTGTACGATTATCGTCGTCCTCCACCCTGTATAGCCATGTCTGTACGGGCAGTCATTCTGCCGTGACATCTTGCCGTATTTCTCGGATAGGGGTAAACTCCAGTCGTTGCTCCCCGACGTGCCCTGGATGAGTTGTGCGTGGTAGAGGCTCCGGTGCAAGTCAAGTCCTTGGGCAAACTTGATGCCAAATCAGTAACCGAGTCGGCGAGACAGCGCTAAACAGAAGCCAAAGGGTTGAAGAAGAAGGTGGTAACAAGTGTGGTTGTGAATGTTGGAAAGAAGACCTAGCTTGAGGTAGCTCCCCGGTGGTATTTATATTTGTCCCAGTTGCCACTTCAAAAGACCTCCGGCTGTGTCAGCTATTGTGATTCGCAACGAAATAGTGGTCCGAGGCATCTTGTCTGCTTGTCAGTATCGTCTTAAAACATGTACTGTTGTACGAGGATGGAAGAGAAAACAACGAAATAGCGCTTCGAGGCATCTTGCCTGTTTGTCACAATCGTCTTAAAACATGTACTGTTATACGAGGATGGAAGAGAAAACAACGAAATTGAGCCCCGAGGTATATTGTCTGCAACCGTCGTTAAACACGTCCTTTAATACGAGGACGGATGAGAAAACAAAGAAACCTTTGTAACTCGGTTTCAGTCTATGTTAAATCAGTGCCAAGAAGCACCCTGAAGACAGACAGTCTTTGCGTGTTGAAGTGGGTCTTGGCTGCTGAACAGGCGTACTAAAATTTGAACAAAATCAGTCGACCTTCTTGTCAGATACGACTGTTTAAGATGGGCCTAGTCACGTTCATGGGGATGAGCAAGTGTAGAGTGTTTTGTGAAAATGATCTCTCTACCTACACTAATATACAACAAAAAAAAATCACCTATATTCTGCCAAGTGCCGAACCAAAATGCAAAGCCCCAGTGCAAAAAAGTCTGAGATAACCTCCCAAGAAAATAAGAAAAAAAAGGTCCCGTATAATCCGAAATAAAAAAATGACTTTTGTCGGATCCAAGTAGCCCCAAAAGGAAACATCCCATACCGGCAATTTTCCCCCAAAGCGCAGCGGATATTAGTCATTATCTATACATGGTGTATATGAAGAGGTAGCAAGATGCGCGCGGTATTAAAGCAAGTGTCTGTCTAGACGTCGACGTCGATAGAGTCATCAAGGAAAGTGGAAGGGGGCTTGCCCCATAGTAACATGGTGAAAGAGAATAGAGATGCAAGGTGCGATACCTCATGCCGAGAAATTCGAGAATTCGTAAAAGAAATGATGGCGCTATTGCCGTTGGGTGTATGTATGTTGGAACAAATATAAGAAAAAGTAAACTGCCAGGGTATTTAAGCAGATGTGACGCGGGGATCGGGAAAGTAGCCCATCATGCCCCAGTCACCAGCTTGTGGTGTAGGGGTTTGTCCCGACTGTGAGGGTGTGCTTGCGAGCATGGAGTTGGTCATCGAGGCCCAGTCACCGAAGCCACCTGGGGCGGGGGAGTACTCAAAGTCCATCATGACATCGCCGTTGCCGGGTGGTGGCGGTGGCGGAGGAAGCTCGCGCTTCTCGTAGTTGTTGGTTTGCGACGTGAGTACGGGAGGAGACATGGTGAGAGGCGAGTTAGACGACGAGTCTGGTGATTGACGAGGAATCTGGAATTGTTGTGTGGCAGGAAACACGGTTGGTGTTCGGAACTGGGGCGTGCCAAATGAAGCTTGATCACTGGTGGTGCTAGACGGAAGCAGTGACGGTGGTCGCATCTGGCCAAAGGAGCTGTCTTGGGAAAACTGCTGTTGTTGCTGAGACCCAGTCACCTGCTGAGACGGTGGAGGATTGGGAGACTGCAGATTCCCGTTGTTGGTCATGACAACATCTGCTAGGTCGTACGCGACCGATACGATCCACTGAGCCTCGACCTCATCGCCGGAGAAGAACTCTAGCAAATCTTGCAACTGCCCTGGGCTCTCTTTCTCTAGGAAGCCCTGGGCTCGGCCAGTCTTGCTGGGGTGCCAACTGAACTGCGGGCGCCTGCCGCCATAAGAGGTGTGCTTCTCCGCAACTAACGTGTCCCAGGCGGTGTGGATTAGTGGTTGATGAAGAAGGCCGTAGACAACGCGCGAGTGCATCCAGTCGTTTTTGCCGAGACCGGATTCGAAGTGTCGGGCAACGTGTTCGACGTGACGCTCGCGGGCAGGGTGAAGAGCGGAGCAAAAGCCGCAGGCCCAGTACTTGCGCTTTCGCAGAAACTTGACCACTTTTTCGGCATGAGGGCACGTTTTACATCCGTGACACTGCTTGTGGTGTTGGTTGAACGAGTTGGAGCCCCAGAAGCTGCGGTTGCAGCCTGGCTCTGGGCAAGGATACTTGCGCCAGCGCTCATGGAATTCATCTTCATGTCGCTTCCAGTCATATTTGCGCTTGAAGCTGGTCTCGCACGAGGTACACCAGTACACGTTTTGCTTGTTACCGCTCGAGGGCGTCACTTGAGAGCCATTGATGACTGGAGCGCCGCTGGCCGAGGTGAGAGGGGGGGCCATGGAGCGGTTGCTGGTACCGGACTGCCAGGACATGGAGGAGCGTGCTGAATTAACAGACCAGAGCGAAGCGTGGCCGGAGGAACCAGAGCTAGTGGATGAAACGGATATCCTAGTGCGGTGTGCGTAGGGGTACGAGGGCGGCAGGAAGACGTTGGTATCGGGTTGCTCCGGGATGGTCATGTACTGGCCTGCGGCAGAAGAGCCATGGATGGCGGGATTCCATGTCGGAGTCGCTGTGTCGTGTCTGGGTTCAGTCTTGATCTCAGTGTGGACACCGCCGGTGGGGGTGGGCGTCGATGAGGCCGTCGAGGGAGAAGACGCGCTGGTATTCGAGGAAAAGGAGCTATGCGAAGGAAGAGTAGACGGCGAGCGCGAAGGCGGCGGCGGCGGGGGCCCCTGAGGTTGAGGAGGAACTTGAAGGACGTTCGGCTGCTGAGTGGCGGCGAGCGTGGTTTGGATAGGAAAGCTAAGTTGTAGAGGAGGGCTGTCTTCGACCCACTGGTGAAGCAGGTCCTTGGAAATACCCGAGTCGATGAGAACCTGGAGGTTCTTTCGAGCTTCAGCGAGAACGTCCTGGGCGCGCGGGTCGAGCTGAGAGTCGTGCTGTTGCTGTTGCTGCCCTGGCAGTGGTGGGGAGGAGTGCCCGTGGAGCTGGTGATTGTGCGACTGATCCATTGCGGCTTCGAATACAGTCACCTCGGCATTGATGGTTGAGTATTGGTTGGTACAAGCGATGGGCTGAGCTGTAGATGGCGGCGGAACGAGGTCGGGTAGGTCGTGATGCGAAGTTGGCACACAAAGAGGTTGCGAAAGAGTCGCCGATAATGAGTCCGGCGCAATTCCCGGTAGGAACAGAGCTAACGAATGGAGGGTATAAGGCAAAACGAGTGTGGCAGGAGCAACTGGCTTGGGCGACTACAAGAGAGGCGCAGAGTAGAGCGAACAGTTGAAAGCGCAATGGCGAGGCTGCTTAGGTGAGAGAACGAGGGCTGGCGTGAACGAAAGAGATGCGAGTGAGCGAGTGAGCGAGTGAGCGAGCGGGCAAACGGGCAAGCAACGGGCAAGAACAGAAAGCAAGGCGAGGCCCAGGCTCGACGATCGAGGGGGCTCGCAAGGGTAATATGGAGAGACAAAGCAGGCTGTGTGCAAAGGTCGAGAGGGAGCAAGAGAGAAAAGTTGAGTGTGAGAGAGTGAGCAGGGAAGAAGCAGAAGTAGAAGAGAGCAAGCGAGGTAGTGGCCGAGGTGTGTGGTGTGTGCCCTGTGGTGTGTGTGCGTGCGTCCTTGCCGGGGTGGCGTGTGTGTGTGAGGAGGTCTGGGAACAAACAGAGGCCGGATGGAAGGGTGTGCGAGAGTCGAGCCTGCAGAGAGAAGTGGGCAGATCTTCCAAGACAGGCTCGCGGGAGGGGAGAATGGGAAGAAACGGATAGGAAGAGGAGGAAGAAAGAGAAGTTGGTGGTTGGTGGTGAGGATGAGGAAGAAGGAGGACAAAGCTGGGGGGTGTGGATGGGGGGTCTTTTGGTGCTCCCCAGGTTTGAGCAAGAGCAAGACAAGAGGTACCAACTACGAGGGTACGAGGATGGAGAGAGAAGAGCTGGGTTTAAGCGGCGCATTGGGTAGGAGCGCTGTCAGTGCTCTTCTCGTGTCTTGTCATGCCAGTTTAATGACTGGGGTTTTTGGGGGGGGACTGATTTTGTTAGTGCTTGTTTGGCTGCTGGCAGGACAAAGAGGGGCTACCAGAGGTACAGGGGGTCAGGGTGGCGTGGGAGGGTGTGGCTCAGGGCCGGCGCAGTCAAGGGGTGGCAGCAAGGCTCAGAGCCAAGGTACCTTCCTACGGGGCTCCAGGGGGTGTGTGCGCTGTATTTACAATGGGATGCGCAAGAAACTGCCGACAGAGATTGGTCGGATGGCGCTGACAAGATAATATCGACAAGGAAATTGCAGAATTGCGAGACGAAGGCAAATATTGCCTCCATGGTGCTCTTCCAAATAAAATTGCTGACGGAACGGAGCGACGCTTCTCATTCAAGACACTGCCGATGCCGTGTTACAGGGGACAAGGCTGCCCAGTACAGTGAAAAGTGAAAGAAGCCAACCAGGGCCAGTGCTGCCCGTGCCAGTGGCCAGCTAGCCAGGTACCGGCCCAGAAGAATGGGGCGGCCCAGCCCAGATGTGCAAGTTCAATGCATATCCCCGTGGGCGCGCTCGACCAGGCACAAGCGTGAATAAAAATGGATGCAGAAATAGTTGGCTTGCGCTTGCTTATTTAATCCAACTTGTTGCTGGCGACTTGTGAACAAAACACTTCGATGCACTCTTGTGGTTGCTGATCCTGCCCGATCAGTGCAACGCGGTCTGACGCTCGAGTACCAATCTCATCGTCCACCGGTCTCTTGATCGTCTCGCCGTCTTGTTTTCCAATCTTCAACTCGCATTGAACCTTGCAGGCGCGACCACTTCCAAGTTTTCATCCTGTTCCAACGCTTCAGCTTATCCATGTCCATGCACTGCACAGACGCGCTCACAATGTTAACAAGTTCGACTCGGTTGTCAGTCGACAAGAATAACTTCAAGCCGGGCTGTGTAACTACGGATACTAAAAAACTAAAATTATAAAAATGGCAAGTCTCCCTTTATGCGAAAACCCACCAATCCGGCCCAATTCATCCGTGCACCAACAGAAACAGCCTGGCTGCCGCCGGGTTCTCTGCTAACGTTACGCTACCAGTCCCATTCGGAACTGCGAACTGGTAACTAGCCTTGACGGCGCTCCCGGCATCCATCCTCCTCCTCACTCCCCTTGCAGTTTGGATAGCCTCATGTACTCGGTACCCGTTGCAAGCCCTGAGCGCCATCAACACTTAAGACGCCACCCATCTTTGGTGCTTCATCCATCCCTCTGCACCTCGACACTTTAAATGCCTGGCTGCACTGCTGGACTGTTCAACCACGTTGCATTGCATTCGCTGAGTATATTTAGATTTCTCTTCCTCTCCTCCCTCAGCTTATCATGGGCTTGTTCCAACTTCAACCACACCATCATCAGCAGAGATTACAACTTTGTTTCTCTCTGCCAACCCTCTCGTTACCCGCATGCCTCAATCAGATCTCACCAACCGGTTCCGCTCCTCCCTCTCCGCCCTTTCCGCCTCCCGCTCGACGGCCTATCAGTACGTTCGGTGCTCATTCTTTGCCTCACGTTTGGCTAACGAAAAGAGAAGCACCAGTAGCATGCCGCGGTCCCTTGGCGGAGGGGTGTCTCTTGTTAGCCACTACCAGGGCTAAGGGCAGCTGCACGGGTAGGCGGACGAATCTACCTATCCAGTAATAACCAAGCCTGTCTTGATAAAATAATACAGCGAACCAATTCGCTCCCCTTCATGCGCGCATCCGTTGCGGATACGGCAAACATTCACTCTCCGCCACCCCCCCAGTCGAGGACCCTTTCCTCTTCTTCAGCCCACGCCCAAACAACTTGGCGGCGCAGACAATGGCTCTTTAGCCGGCGATCACAGCATCCAGAAAACATGGATCTCATGACCACCCACTTGATCCACCAAGACTCACACCTTTTTGGTGCTACGACTTTTTAGAAAAAGCCCTCTGGTACCATTTCGCCTCGAAAAAATCCTTCTCCCGCTTCTGCCCGCGCATCACCCATGTATTCATATTCTGACAATGCAGGCCTAGCCCAGTGGGGGAACGTGGGCTTGACGCCGAGCTGGGGAACGGACCTGGAGGCCGGAGCAACTCCAAGCCCCTTTTGTAATTTGCAGGAACAAGATACCCATCCGAGCTGAGAAACGGCGGCCATTAAATCGCATGCTGCACAACACGAGAAAAAATGGGCACTAAATACAACGCCGGCTTAATGGACGCAGGAGCCCACACTGCAGCATGTGCTTCTCGCGTGCCTGCGTCCCATCCAACAGTGCAGAGCGGGTTGAGCCGCGAGGTCAGACTTTAATCATGAAGAAAGAACCTGGTGTCACCAACTTGTGTGTAGTTAACAGGAGTGACTGGCCTCTTTGTCCAGTATCATTTGTAGCCGCCCTGAACTTAGACCTTCCAAGTACTCCGTAAGGCGAGCCAATATCCAACATGGGATATATGAGTGGCGCAACATACTGGTTAGAAGGGGAGAGATGCCTGACGGCTCGCCATCATGGAAACCACGAGGCTCCGCAAGCCCAGGAACCACGTCAAGCAATGAAACTGGTGGGACTCCGGAGATGCCCACCTCCAGGAATTTCGAGTCCATCGTCCATCGCACCCCTGCTGGAGTTTGACACACAAAGCACTGGCGTTATCGGGGCTACTGGCACTTCGATCTGGAAAGACAAAGGGGCATTACATCACAGCGGACATGTTGCTGCAAGGATCGGCAAGGTACAGGATGTCGCTTTCGTCATCTTGCCAAGGGGCTGTGTTGTTCGCGTCCAAACCCCCCAACCTCCAACGGTCATGACACGCCCGAACCCACTCTTGATCTGCCCGCCAGTCTGCAGAAACATGCCAGGAGAAACAAGAGACCAGGCAAAAAATGAGAGACACATGCGCAGAATCTGAGATATCTTTGAACCCTGTTTTGCTTCTCACTTGGAGACGTATCGCACTCTGTAGTCATCATCCATCAGCCTTCTGTCAAGACATGTCGTCTTATATTATTCCCGTGCCCATGTAGTATGGCGCAAACGGGGACGACCCTATTTCAAGTTAATTGCTGCGATGGGTGTGTTTCAATTGCCTATTTTGAGGTGCATGTTGCGCCACGTGTGACGGAGAAATACAACCAAGCGACAAGGCGTTGTAATAAAGGGGTTGGCCTGAGGTTTCTCTCCGCCCTTCTCAGCAGTTGTGCATCTCGCCTCCCATGCTTTGAAATGCACGCGCGCACGGTCAGCGACAGGCGGCCGCATAATAGTAGCCAACTTTCAAGGTTCAGCCATGATGAAATCCCTCCAGCAGAGCGTGGAGGGGGCAAGGCTATCATGGAGAGGGAGGGGCCGGTAAAATAAGCAATGGCAATTTCCGTGGCTGCAAAGCCAAGCGTCAACTTTATGCGGGATAGCCATGCCGGCATTGCTTTGAAAATCATTTGCACTGGTACCGTGTCCAGAGTACAGAGTAGTGGTAACTGAGTTGGCGCTGGCCACATGATGCAGCGCAAAACTGTGCAACGGGAAGAAACGAGAGAGAGGTGTGGAGCAGGTGCCCATACGATTGTCTCTTGATACCAAAACAGTTGCTTTAATTATTTAATTATTTAATAATTATTCCTACGGGATGAACTGCGTCTTTGTCGTTGCCCGCGTAACGTCTGAGACGCGTAAAGAGCTGCCATGGTGCGTGCCTGACTGCCGCTATTTAGCGACGGCCTTTTTCGGTCCTTTGAAGACCTTCCTGGCATTTCACTGCGGGCATGACAGGCAATTGACTGGTTAACTAGTAATTTGTAGTACTAGTTGGCAAGTTTGCCATCTTCCTACTCCGTACAGCTGGCACCCGCGACTGCACTCAAGTCAGATGATACGAATTGAAGCAGGGTTCACCTGCGTGACTGTTTGTAACAATTCGCGTATCCAATGGTGCCTCGGCAGTGCCACGAAGCGTCTCCAGCATATGCAAGGGCGCGTGCAGTGGCTGGTGCTGCCCTAGTTAGGACAACATGCGAAACAAGAAAACGGCCTGCTTCACAGAGACCGAGTTCATCTCAAGGTGTAAAGCTTTCATCCGTCGTATCGTGTCATAGATCACCACCCTCGCGATTTCCCACTATTTCTCAGCTCGGCATTCAAATGCAACCAACTCGGTCAAACGTTTGACTTGCACTGATTTTGCAAAGACAAATTGACGAGGTTCTGTGAAGTCGTGCTGACGTATCGTTGCAACACAAGTCGCAGAAATAATCTTGAATACCTTCGACGGCATAGCGTATTTATGAGCCTCGGATAAATAGTTTGGCTCGCAGCTTTTGTCAGCTTGGAGGTCCTGTGAAGTTCCGAGGGTATTAGTCGGTAATGCAGCGCCATTGCGAATCGTAATAATAAGCTGTAATAATGGAATTTGTAGAAATACTGTAGACTATTGCAACCACAGCACCGTACAACCCGGCCCGAGTACGCCATGCAACCTCGCCTTGCTTTCCATATTCAGCTGTGCTTGGGCCTCAAGATAATATGGTAGCATCTGCTTGTTCGGCAGCTAGGCTGTTTTTATCACAACTACGCTGGGGCACGGCCCCGAGCCATGTGCTATTTATGCCTCCCATGGACGACAATTGGACAGGCAATATTGCGCATAGGTAAACATGCAAATCAGTCGATGCTGCATAACCTTGACGTAAGAGTAGTCCATCTTAGTTCATCAAAGTCTTCAGACCTTACCCAGGTCCTGGCAGCTTGTTTTATATGCTTGCGGTGTCAATACTAATAATAAATTTTGGCTGAGGGTGCTAAAATCAATAAGTTATAGTTATAACGTCTCTGGGAGCCAAGAATAACTAGAAAAGGGTAAATAGAAAAGGGTAAATACATAGCGAGGTAGAATGACGAGCGTTCAATTTGTGGTCTCAGGGTGTAGGGCTCCAGTATAACGGTATAATGTACAATGTGGGCCGAGGATTTTCAGCTTCCCGCTGGGTGACAGTGTTGCTCGGGCATTGGAATTCGGTTCCGCCGAAGGTGGCTGGGCTGGGACATGGAATGCGGCCAACTTTAAAACTTTTGCTGTTGGAAGGGCTCGTAATCGACGAGCCGAAATTGGGCCGCCAACACTCAGTCTTGTTGGCAGTGTTGAATGGACGTTCGCGCTGATACAGAGTTACACGTTACACTCAGAAAACCATAACTACCAATACAGGATCAGACCTGGCAGGGTGTAACAGGCCTCTCAGCTCTTCCGATCTTAAAAATGGCAGCACCGCCACTTTCTATACATTTCTCAGTCGCAAGCAAATATGGCATGCACCTCATGAACGAGCCAAGAGTCTTCGGCCGAAAATCCAGCCCATCTATCTGCGAAACCACGTTGAACCCGAGCGTATGTACGGATTAGTCCGCTGAAGTTGCTGTAGATCCTGGTACGTATTATTAGAGTCCACTGAAGATCAGCCCACCTGGTGCGAAAGCGCTGCGAAGATTTCACCCTGTAATCTCCCAATCATGCAGTCATGAAATTTTAATACATCGATGACATTCAGTACTATATACAAGCCTGCCTGGTTTCGCGATGATGTCATTTTTATTATCAACCGCTTCCCTTCTACTACCTCACGTTTCGCTTTAACTGCCGCTCGCAGGCATACATTATTAACTAACTAAAACGTGTCGAACCACAGTTGCACCTATCCTGTTTCGACCGAGGACTAAGTAACTATTAGCGAGATACGGCTAAAAACCCATGATAATAAACCAAAAAAGATATGGCACGATCCATTATAGCGCAGGGGTTCTATAGTTACGCACCACGACTCACTAAGAACTTTTAGTAGTGTCTACCGTGAAAACAAACGCATCCCTTTATTATGTCACGATTGGCAAGCTCTTCGGAAGCCAGCCCGAGAGCCGAAACATTGGCATCGGTGTGGCACGTACAGTAACTACCTTGACGACTCTGCGCAACCCAGCTTGCCCAGTGCCTATCAAACCCCCAGCCATGGAGATTCCATTTGACAGTCGCTCTAATTAACGTTAACTACTTCACTCTTTATCAGTCAATATTGCTATTTATTCGCTGTTAATAATGTCAGTATTCCCCAAGTTATCAAGCCGTCTGTCAGCTCGAAACAACGTGAAACATTGTCAACTAGTAATGGACGTAATGGACACACACCCGCACCATCTGTGACCAACCCCGCGAGGCTGAGCTTGTCAATCGTGACAGACTCAGGTCTGCACCTGAAACGAAACGACATGCGCGGGCGACAGCGATTCTATTTATATCATAATCCAGTATAACCCGTGTTTATAGTGAGCTTGGAGATGTGGCATTACCGGAATCATTCAGCCTTTCAAGGCCACCGCTAGCTGGCGATCTGTTTCTTCTCAGCAACTTGTTATAGACACTTGGTAAGTAACATCAATTTGAGGGCGGGATACACAGGAGGCAGCCAATTAGTATTTGGCAACCACGGTACAAACACGATTATTGCAAATATTTAGCAAGTAATACACAGTTTGGAGGGTTATTTCACTCCCATGTAATCCACGAGACAATTACAGCAAAGGGTCGCCCGTCAGTGTCATCCTTGTTAAATAAATATAATGGTACTCTGGCGACCAATCGATGTGAGCGCTACCAACAGGTAGTTGGTACATGGCTTAAGCACACGCCCCCTTGAGTTCCCCTCCCCCTCCTTCATTTCAACCTTGCATATTTTGGCTTCTATTTCTTCAAAGATCTAATACGTCCATTGTTTCGGAGCGAACGGCATTATGACATGAAGGCTTCTCTCTAATGCTTTGATGTCCACGATCTCCTTTTGCATCTGAGTTATTGCCGGTTGGAAGCAGAAATGGATTATAGAGTTGGTTATTCGTCACGCTTCGATTCCTTGCCCCCTCCCCCCAAGAACTAGGAATATCAGGGTTCTACTAGAATCTTTGCGTTAGACCTAATACAATGCTGACCCGATCTTTGAATATGTACGCCCTAAAATTCCACTTTTGGTCTTTGCGATCGCTCAACTATTTAAATGCGTTATCAATATGTCCGCCGGGCCTGGCAGTTTGCTTTGCCTGCCTTCAAGACACGCAATTTGGTCAAAGAGGTGGAAATTCTACGTCTAAGGAGGCAGCTATTTCAATCTGTAAATACACAGTGGTGAGTACAGCCGACGTGCCTTATCTTGTTCTGCCCTTCTCTCGCCAGTTGGCTACATACCAGCAAGGGATAAGAGATGCGCGAGCGAGTCTCGGGTACAAGTGAATACTACCACGGCCTAGATTTTGCTATCTTCAGCGCTGTTGTCCGTGCAAATACGAGAATCTCGCGCTACTTTTGAATCGATCTTTAGGCTGTGGCCTTGCCAGTATTATGAGTCTACGTACTTGGCGTAGCAGAGTGTTGCACTACCCTATTGCCGAATTGTCTCGATCAGTCTAGGTAAAGAAACAATGTCCTATAACAGAATGTGGCTCTTACTCGACACGTAGAAATCCTCAAGCAGTATTATAAAATAGAGCGTGGCGTATAATTACAAACCATACGTCTTGTTATTTATACAAAGCTTGAAGTGTGTATTTTGTCCGCTTTGCTAGAATACCTAACAATCAAAATGTAGAGTATAATTAATCGTGGGAAGATAGTGAACACAGCATAGGAGGAGATACTTGCAGTATGTTATGTGTATTTCTTACTAATGACTTACTGGCTATGTGAAAGCGCTTATTCCATTACCTAGGTACTCTCTAATTGCTCTATTCCCTTTTTTACTCCCTTAATAGTTTACTGCTTGTACACAGCGGCTTCCTGCCTCAGTCCGTGTATTGCCACTACTGTCTTGGTCGGATCCCAAAGTAAGGACTGGAAAGTATTTAGCCTGATTGCACCAGCTCTCGAACACTACCTATACTATGTATAAATGGCCTCGTCTGCCGCTTTCACTATCACCTTGTGAACTTTTGTGAGGCTGTTCCGTGGTGTTGCTATCTCGGGTCTAGAGGGCTTAGCCACCACAACTCGTCACGGGACGAAAAATGCCTCGCTACGATGCCTCTTCAAAGAAGGCTATGATCTACCAATGCCTTGTCGCGGATCATTGGTTACCCCCACATTCGAACAAGCAAC
Organism: Cordyceps militaris CM01; assembly: GCF_000225605.1. NCBI lineage: Eukaryota > Fungi > Ascomycota > Sordariomycetes > Hypocreales > Cordycipitaceae > Cordyceps > Cordyceps militaris. The sequence goes on along the minus strand of NW_006271974.1, from coordinate 16,719 downwards.
ACACCAGCGAGTAACTCTGGCAACTACCAGGGCCACACGTGTCGAGTTCTTGCACAATTGCATGGATTTACATAGTGTGCTATAGTAAGTCCAGAGTTGCTGAATTTAGGTAGCCAGTTGCCAGTCCATATAAAGTATTGCGCACTCGCCTAATGAATATGGCATCCACCGTGTGAACAACGGCCAGGCCGTTTTGCACTGCTAATTTTAGCGCCGGGTCTGGCCTACTAGCAACCACAGTCAAACCGCAGACCAAAATTATGCTAGCAAAAGATCAAGGGAATTTCTGACCTGGCAAGCAGTGTATTACTCTGCGATATTATCATGCTCGCTAGCACCAAGGATTGGAGATCTGGATGGTTAATGATAGAAAGGGTGGCCTGAGTGTTGGTAGGGCGTAGGGCTTACTGAAATCTATGCTCGCTAATCAACTTACTACCAGCGTACCACTATGCCCTACCGGACCAGGGTAGAACAGCGCCCAATCTTTTCTTATTAACATTACCATATATATTACTGTAATTTATATATAATAACGGATAGATTTACTATATTCCCTTGCGAAACCATATCATCCAGCCCTATCGAGGTGATAGCAACATATCGCTATAGAGGAGGTACAGATCGACAACTTGACGGTCCTAGGGCTCCGAAACACCACAGAGCCTTGGTTAGTGCTATAGCGGCGTGATGAGAGCACATTTCCAAACTTCCCGCTCGGCCCGCGCGATGGGAATAGGCAAGCCAAACTAACTAGGTAGTTACTGATTTCTTCCCCTCTAACCAGCGTCTCCCTTACTTCTTTCAATCCCTCAGGTTCAGCCACTTTCGAGCATTTCAATGCTATAACCTGTAACCGGGTCATGCTATCATGGTCTGTTTGTAGTGACCGTGTCCCAATCTAATCTTAGGGTTATACATTCAAGCAAGTAGTATCCTTGCTTAAGTGTCGTTAAGAGCCCTCCATTATCCAGATCTAGGACAGTTGTACGTGGCTGATTTTATTCATTGTGTATAGTATGGCGTGCTCGTTGAACAGAGCAGAGGGATAGTACAGGAGCATTCTTCGGACGAGGCCTAGCAACTGGTTCATGTGGATTATCGAGGCTTAGGCCTGCCAGTAAGTATTTTTATAAGTAGTAGCGCGTTACCTCGAGACTCGAAGAGCTAGTTAGATCTACCTATGTATAAGGATATTACTGATAGTTACTAGTTATATTGTCCTAGCTATAGCGGCTTGACTGGTAAAGGTTTTAGCTTATACTTCTTATTGCCTCCCTTCTACTAATTTATATAAGTCTATATAAATCGACGTTATAATTGTAGTCTAGCCTTCGAGTATATAGATTAGGTATTAGAGAAAAGTTATCTATATATTTTGTTAGAACGCGCATATCAACAGGGCTGCTTGCATATTCTAGGAATGTATTAGAAGTGCTATTGAAAACACCAGCTCAAATTTCGCATCCTGGTGTCGAATGTCAATATAGAGTGTTGCGGTTTGGCAGTTTCGGAGATGGCTGTGCGACGCTATGAGCGCCTCAGGAAGTAACCCACACCTCTCGAAATACGAAATTGCGTGATAGTCCATTGTACCTGCATATACCCCGGGATAATAAATAGTATCCTGCTTAGGCTTCTGCTTGGTCTTGGCGCGGAACAGGCCCTGTTGCCAATCAAAGGGGAAGGCCATATAGCACTACCCAAAAAGCAATCGCTTTGGGTACCTTGTTATTAGTGTCGCGGTGGCCTGGCGTCTTCTTTCGTCCTATGCTCTTCTTAACCGTTTGTCGTTCGGCGTCTGTCTGGAAACACTAGACCATTCAAAGTCTCCCACGCTTATGGTAGATTGAGAGTGCGGACCGGAGCCTAGCGTCCGACCCCCCTCGGTAAGGGTGGTGCTACGCTGGTCTAGGTGGCATACCTGATGGTAAGTGTACTTGGTATATCGGCGTAGAACTGGTGATCATATAGAACAACCACTCTAGCTAATGTTTCATGCTATAACTACGATTCGATATTTATAGTAAAGAGTGTTTTAGGCAGCTACTGGTAACTGGCCGTAGGGAATTGTTGAGCCAATAAAGATTTTTATCTAGTGGGATACCTTACCAAGGCAGGAAACAATGTGGTGATTATAATGAAGTACAGTAAAATGGAAAAAGGGAGGGTCCTTAGAAATCTCCAGTATTATTAATAGCTCTTAGTCTCGTCTAAACTATATTGCCTACTTATGCACCTTACATCTGTGCCTTTCTATGCAGCAGTTATGTCGCCTCTTTTCTCATTCGTCTAAAGTATGCTGAGAAATAGAGCCTCAAACTGGTTAAAAGGTAGCGGCCTATTATACTTTCGCCGAACTTCCCTACGCGCTGGTGCTGAAGTAGTAATTCTCCCAGAGATACTCGTAGTCCTCCAGGATACCACCAATGAAGCTGGGCATCCGTCTCGATACGCCATTTACCATACCCTTTGTGATATTCTCATAGAACGCGCCGCGCATGCCCCACCACATCATCGACCAACCGCGCTTATTCCACTCGTCGCGTTCCAGCGGCGTCGTGCGCAGACTGGCGCCGCTGCTGGTGTCGCGCAGCTGTCGCGCGGCGTATTCTACCGTGAGGCCAATCATCCACGGCGTCCACGATCGCTTATTTTTGCTGCGCATCAGCGCGACAGCATATATGAGTGGCGCGAGAATATGCAGCACTTCAGCAGCATGTCCGACGCCTCGCAACTGGGTCAGCAGTTTTGTCGCAGGACGAATGTCGTCAGCGGTGAGCACTCGCGAAAGCAGATAGGAGCTGATATCTCCAGATTCTGGCAAGGATGGCATGCTCATGCCCGTTCGGGGCATGGTCCAGTCGCGTCCATAAGGAGGCCTCATCATATCCAGCGCGTCCTGCGACGCCATAGTATTGCCGTGGATGCTGCCGCCATCTTCCAGCGCAAACTCGCTTTCACTGCCAGGAGCCAAGTCGCTTTCGTCGCGATTAGGATTAGAAATGTCGTCTGGGATGGGTTCGCGCTCCGGCAGCGGCGGCGTGACGATCTGGCGTGTGCGCGTGATGCGAAGCAGCAGCAGACGGCAGACGGCCTTGATCCCCTCGAGCAGCACGACGACGCGCCATCTAGACTTATTCCCACCGCGACGCTTAGCCGACATCTCCAAGAGCAGCTCGGTGTAGATGACCATCTGTAGTGTCATGGCCACACGCCTGTAGAAGGCGCTCTTCTCAGCCCAGAATCGAGTGTAGCGGGCGTGCGCGGTGCGGATAGGCGGGATCGGGAGCTTGGACACGGCTTTGGAAAGAAGATTGTCATGGTACAGACTGAGAAGCTGCACACCGGAATGGATCGATTCGGAGGCAATCTCAGCGTCGCGAAAGCGGCCTGCGCGGACCCGACAGTTTAGAGAGGGAGTTGGACGGGTGGAGAAGTAGGTAGAGAAGTGAGGACAAACCAGGGATAATATATGTCAAGCTTCGCAGAGCACTTTCAATTTGCGAGACTTGGCTTGCATTTTTCGTGACGAATTCCTCGTAGGACGCAAGCCACTGTGGCGGCATGGCGAGGATCTGGGTAACCGTCGACGCAGGACGCTTGGGCAGCGTCGACTGCGCGGGCATAACGACGGGCGTTTCCGATGTCGATGGGGGCTGTTTTGCAGTAGAAACCTTCTTGTCTTGGTCTTCACTGCGTCTAATTCGATGCTGCGCAGTGGTGGCTTAATGCCTCGTGGAGGAGCGATGCGATGCAGGTTGCTGATTGATTGTGTTGATGACGCAGCTGGGGCCGAGAGGCGCGCAGTAGCGGTCCTGCTTCGCCGCTTGCCGAGGCACATGCTAACAGGTACCTACCTACCTACCTAGGTACCTAGGTAGGTAACACTGCATCCGGACATGAGGTACCCGAAACCACGAATTTAGAGAGCGACAGAATATGCCTGAAATAATAAAAAAAAACTACTAGAGAATGATAGTCAAGGACCGATTAAAACGAAAGTTTCGCGTTCCAACCCTTTTGACTCGAAGCGCACACCACACTAGATTGTCCACGGGCTGGCCAGCTCCAGCAGAACAGTCAAAGTAAAAAAGTAGCTGAAATTAAATCGACTTTGCAGGACGAGGAATCGCCTATCCGTAGACTCTCCACTGTGTTGGGACAATTTCGGCTCTGGGCACTTCTGGACCAGGTAGAATCTCTCTGAGAATTTCATTCACTCCCTTACCCATATCAGCACACTTCTTCCACTGCCGTGGATAGCCAAGGCTAACCTCCTCGAACCGACACCCATCCCTCCAATCTGTTCGACGGATGTGAATATGGCCGCTGATGACCACTTTGGCATTAAATCTCCGGTGCCAGTCGTCCGTCAATGTCGTACCGCACCACAAACTGAACCTTGGGACCAAAGGAAGTTGCACCAAATCCTGCCGTAGCTGCCAATGGTTTGCAATAACAAGGGGTAACGATGGGAACTGCGCCCTTGTCGCGTCCAGCTTTGTCTCAAATTTCTTCACCAGCGCTCGGCACCAGTCTTGTCGCGTGGGATACGGGTCCGGGTGAAGCAGAAACTCATCCGTCGCTACCGTATCTTGTTCGCTTGCCCACTCAATCGCGCCTTCGAAGCTTACTTCCCGAGGCCTGAATGAGTAGTCATAAAGAGTGAAGATGGGGGCAATGACCGCTGGACCGCCTGCTCCCTCCCAAACCACAAAATCATCCTCGGGCGTGAGCACCTTGTATTCTCGTGCAATGTCGACGCACTGTTGATACCTTTCTTCTCCTCGAGCGCTACTCCCTTTTCCGTGCATCGTGTAAAGCTCGTGATTGCCGGGACACCACCAAACGGCATCAAAGCACGCAGTCGCTTTGGAGAAAGCGACTCGTAGATGGTCATCGGATTCTCCCACATCGCCGCAGAGAATGAGTCCATCCCCACAGTGAGTTGACAGTTTGGACCAAGCCACTCGGTTTTCTGCGAAGGCAAGATGAATATCGCCGATAGCATAAAGATTGCCGTTAGGCGTTCTTTGTGAGGAGGCTAAGCTGGTCGACATATTTACTCAAGTACTGTAAGGTGTATGTATGTATGTACTCCTAGTGCGAGACATACCAACTTACGCCATTTGACCCGCCGACCAGCGACAATTCCAGTCCATTTCCAGAACTAACTAGCAAGCTGGGGTCAGTCATTACTAAGCCAGATAGGGTTGCAATCTTAATGCATTGCTATTAATTCGTACTCTGGAGAAGAAAATCAAACGATTTTGCCTCTAATATAAGTTCTAGTAGTATACAGGGATATGACCCTGTATTCCTCTTACAGGAACCAGCGCACTTACACCTCCCCTCCTCTTGCACATCTGTATTTTGTGTTACCTCCCTTGCGCGTTGTTGCTTGTAAAGAGAGGCAAACCATGCAGCCTGCCAAGGACATATAAGATCCGCCAGGTCCAGCAAGATCCCAGGACCTGTCCAATTCTCTGCGCGCAACGGGACCAAGCAGAATCCAGAGAGCCAAAAAAAATCCAGCTGGGCCTGCAGGACATCTGCAGTAAGGGCACACTGGGTGTCGGGCACATATTCATAAACGATAGCGTAGTAGTATTCGGTCGGTAAAATTTCACGTATTACGCCGTCCATTTTTATCTCGAGAGGACGAGAATGCGGGCGCAATGCACAGAGCTCCTCCCCACTGATCTTTGTCCAGCCGAAACATTTCCTCGTTTGAAGCGCATCGGTGTATTGGACGGCGCAGGTGTGTTTCGGAATCGTTGTCGGCAACGACCAGTAAGGCAGCCGAGCGTCTCCAGAAGCCTTATGCCAACCCCCCCACCCACTCCATCAGACATGCAAATATTAGTGCACCATCGGCCAAGTCCGGCCAACACTAAGAAAAGCTTGACATGTTTTGTTTTTATCTGGACCTCATTCCCCAGATCACGTCTAGCTGGGGCTGGCCATGCTGCCCTCAGCCTTGTACAGGAGGATCACCCTTGACATCTTGCACAAGCTGCGGTCTCACCCAGACAATCAGACTGGCTGCCAGCGGCCCGACGGCCAGCGTTACGTACATGCAAACTTGCAGAGGGTCATGAGTCAGCGGCGTCACGAAGACGGCGAGCAGGGAGCCGAGCGACGTAGTAGAGAGGTAAATGGCCATGATGAGCGACTTCATCGACGCCGGCGCGCGCGTATAGGCATACTCGATGGCTGCGACAGCAGCCATAACCGCCGAGGCGGCACCCAGCACGTAGGCAGGCACCTGCCAGTAGACGGAGACTTGGTTGGGGACGGCGCCGCCCATACATTCGCGCGCGCGGGGTCGATCGTAGCAGGGCGGCGCAGCGTAGACCCGAGTCTGGACGGTAGCGGCATAAAGCATGCTGGCGGCGCAGAGCAGGAATCCGGCTGTCACGCGATGCCGGTAGGTGATGGGCGAGCCGCGGCGTTGAAAGTATGGAAAGACGACGCGGTCGAGGACCGGCAGCAGGGTGATGGTGGTAACGGGATCGAGAAAGACGAGGGCGTCGCTAGGCAGGCGACCCGTCTCCATGGTGGCGGCCTGGGAGACAAAACTGGTCGCAAACTGACTGCATGCTGCCCAGTAGAAGGGGTAAAGAAGAAAAAGCTTGCAAGCGGACAAGGCCTGGCCGAGGTCGTCGATGAATGCGTCGTCCCAGGGCAGCCGTCGATTCGGGTGTGCATCAGGACGAGCTTGCTGTAAGCCGCCGCCTCGTCGGAGCGACAGCCAGAGTGCATGTCCTGCGTGGAGGATGATGGACTTTTGGGGCGCACTCGTGATAAAACTGCTTCTTCGTGAGAGTAAGACGACAAAGCCTACCACAAAGACTAGCGTTGAGGTGGCAAAGGTCAGTGTAAAGCCGTATCGCTGCTCAATGACGGTGCAGACCGAGGCGGAGAGGGAGCCGACGTTGATGAAGAGGAAGAATAGCAAAAATATTCTTAAAAAGGTCAGCCTTGCGTAAACTCGAGTTGAAAATCTTGGCGCAGAACCTCTGTAGTGTCAGGTCTCGGTCTACAATCTCTTCTTCCCCCGAGCTGTTGATGCGAATAGTATCGCTTTCTGTGTACTGCTCTGCAATGAGGGCGCTCACGTTGGTCTTGATGCCGCCCGCGCCGATTCCAATAAGAAACAAGGCAGTTACTAGTGTCAATCGAGCCAATTCCACATTTTGGGCTGCTGATGATGCCGATAGACATAGCGAGAGCAGCCCGGCCACGTAGAGAGCCGAGGCCATGAAAATCGTCTTGACGCGGCCCAGGTACTGGTCCGCAACCACAGCACCTATTATAGGTGTGATGTAGCACCACAGCAGAAAGGATTGATTCAGCATGGTGGCCTTGGCTTGTCCGAGTCCTAGTCAGGATATACGTCAGGCTGGCCATCCCATCCTTCTCTATACGAGCTTCATGTCATACGTACCAAGACCACCCCGCCGCAAGGGATCATCGACTGCATTCTGCGCATAGTTTTGCATTGGTCCCACGACTCCGAAAAAGGCGAACCGCTCGCAGAGCTCAATCGTAGCAATCGGCCAGACCGTCCGTGGGGGGGAGGCTGGAACTCTTGGGCGACTATCTGTGCCGTGGCAGCCATTGTCGGTGCTGTAGCCTGTAGGGGCAGTAGGTGATGCGAGCAACGGAGCCCTCTCTGTTGGGTCTGGAGAGGCAGAAGTTGCCGTCCGTGCCATAACAGCGTCGGAGCATTAATTCATGCTGTGTGTAATAGAGAGGAGGGAGATGGCTTCTCTTGATCGCTATAATTTATTGACATAGTGCCTTGGCTCGGCTCTCGGCTTCGGCTCTCAGCTCGGGATCCGCTTTGATCCTTCACACCGATATTAGGCAATCAGACATCAGACATGTCCTGCATGCCAGAAGAAAGTAGCGAGGTAGTCTAGGCATACTTAAGCTAAAAAAAATACAAAACATATCCCTCAAAACACTGTATGCAACCAGCATGTCGCCAAGTAATCAGTCGAGCAGCCCCGATCGCGTCCCAGAAGAGGGCAAACATGAACCCATCCTCAGCGATGCGCTGGATGAGGACTTGGTAGACTGGGACGGGCCAGATGATCCGAAAAACCCAATGAATTGGCCATTGAGGCGAGTTGTGGTTGTCATAACCATAATTTCCATCATCACTTTTCTTAGGTGAGTCCAGACGGGTCCTGGCTGTGTTTGTCATCGTCTGCGACTAACAGGGCGCAGTTCCCTGGCTTCGTCGGTGCTTGCCCCGGGTATTCTTCAAGTCCTCGACGACTTTCATTCCCAGAATCTCGAACTTGGCTCTTTTGTAATCTCGGTCTACGTCATTGGCTACGCGCTTGGGCCTTTGATTATCGCGCCGCTGTCTGAAGTGTATGGCCGCTCGCCGCTGTACCACGGATGCGGCATCTTATTCGTTCTCTTTAGTGCAGCGTGTGCTATGGCGCCCAGTCTTGCGTCTCTTGTCGTTTTGCGTCTCTTTGCTGGTTTGGCTGGAAGTTGTCCGCTTGCCCTCAGCGCTGGTACGATTGCCGACATCGTCCCCTTTGAGAAGCGTGGGCGGGTATTGTCCGCATGGACCTTTGGGCCGTTATTAGGGCCAGTTATTGGACCAATTGGTGATGATCATTTCACCTACATTATACAGTTCATCCTATTCTAACTTGTGGTTGTAGCTGGTGGCTATCTCATCAACGTCAAAGGCTGGAGATGGTCCTTTTGGCTCGTCACCATAGTAGTATGTTGACCCAACCATTGAACATCGAGTGAGTAGCTTACATTTGGCAGTCTGGTGCCGTTTGGCTCGTCTCCTTCTTATTTCTTCGAGAAACATACGCATACACCCTCCTCTGGCGCAAAACCAAACGCCTCCGCAAAGCAACTGGCAACCCAAACCTCCGTCCCGCCGTCGACGACCGCCGCTCACCAACCGAGATTGTCACGCTCGCCATTGTTCGGCCGACCAAGATGCTCACCTGCTCGCCCATCATTTTTCTTCTCTCTCTCTTTATGTTTGTCTTTTATGGATATCTCTATCTCGTCTTCACCGCTATGCCGCAAATTTTCCAGACTGTCTACGGCTTCTCCACTGGCGCCATTGGCCTCACCTACATTGGCCTCGGCATCGGCTCGTTTATCGGTGTCTTCATTTCAGGCGCAACTTCGGATAGAACGGTGCAATGGTTGAAGAAGGAAGCAGACGCAACACCAAAGCCAGAGCATCGCCTGCCCCTGGCCGTGGCTGGCTCAGTGGTCGTCCCCATCGGGATCTTTTGGATAGGCTGGACGGCAGAAACTCACCAACACTGGATGCTTCCCATTATCGGCACCGCTATTCTAAGTATTGGTGTTACTTTGGCCTTTGTACGTACTCTCACACCGTTTCGCATTTCCATGCTACCGTCTGCTGACTCTACAGATGGCCGTCTTGGCGTACCTCATCGACGCCTACGGCACCTACGCAGCCTCGGCCGTCGCCGCCAGCATCATGCTGCGTTCGCTCGGCGGAGCATTGCTTCCGCTTGCTGGGGGCCCCATGTTTGTCAAGCTCGGCTTTGGCTGGGGTTGTTCCCTGCTCGCCTTTATTGCTATCGCCATGATTCCCGTGCCGATCGTCTTTTTCACCCATGGCGAGCGCATTCGCGACAAACGATTTTTCGGCGTTGTATTTTAATATAGTACTTCCCCTCATTCCCCCAGTTTTAGAATCCTGCATACATGAGAAAGGACAGCCGGAAGGACAGGTCGTACACCAAGGACAGGTGCAGTGCGCCAAGGACAGGTAAAGTGCGCGAAGGACAGGTGAATTGCGCGAAGGACAGGTGGGCACCCGACGACATGACCAATCGGGAAAATTGTGCATTTGAGTCCTTGACATGATATGATGAAATCGGATGTAGAATTTGTTTCCGGTGGAATTTAGGAAACAGACCAAAATAGAGAGTTGCAGCATGCAGCAGACTTGGCTTACTCCTTCACTGCAGCCTCACTTCATTCTGCCTTTACTCGCATCGAGTGAGATTTGGAGTAAATCTTGAAACACATTCTTGCTTCGAATCAATTAATTCACCTATACAACAAGAAAATGCATCAAAAATCAGGAAATGGCCAGACGGCGGCGACCGGCGATGCCGCCCTTAACGGTCAAAAGCATCCGACATCTACCAACGGACATACGGTCTCCAACGGAGAAGTGGTTTCCAATGGTAACGGTCCCTTGAATGGACAGAATGGATCAAATGGACATACTACTTCCAATAGCCATACCTCCTCCAACGGACACACCTCCCATGGACACACCTCCAATGGAGACGCCTCGAATGGGCAGGCAGCTAGCAACGGCCACACAACTACAAATGGGCATAAAACACTCAACGGCCACTCCAAAAACGATAAACAGCTCCAATACTGGCAAAAACAGCTCGACGGCAGCCAACCCGCCGAGCTGCTTCGCGATCGACCTCGACCCTCCTCGCCGTCTGGCACGACCGAAGAGTACACATTCGTCGATGCAAGTAGCTTGCGAATCTTGCAAGGATTCTGCCAGAAAGAATCGGTATCACCGAGCATCGTTCTCCTCGCTGCCTTTCGCGCGGCTCATTTCCGCCTCACAAACGTTGAAGACGCCAACATTGGCTTGCACCAAAGCCAAGGGACGGTAAAGCCCGCCGAGATGCAGTGCATTCGGCTCGCGCTTGAAGAGGAAGATAAAGATTCCTTTGTTTCGCTGATACAAAAGACCATGTTCACCATAGAAGAAGCGACAGCTCACCAGGGCTTGTCTCTGGAGCAGATTGCCTCTGTTACTCAACGAGGACAGCGCGGCGCTGCTCATAATCCGCTGGTGCGCATGGCTATTGCGGTACAATCGCAGCAAGATAATGGCAATGTTGGTGGCAACGGCGTATCGCTGTCCAAAGCCACAACGACAGCGCCACTTGATCTCGATTTTCGTCTGGTTCTAGAGCCTGACGGTCTGCGTGGCTCCGTCGTCTACTCTGATGAGATCTTTGCCGCTGCTTCAATACAGTGCATGGCATCCGTGTTCCTTGAGATTTTGCGACGCGGAATCACGGAACCTGAGGTGCCTCTGGCGTCGATGCCGCTCACAGACGACCTCAAGAGCCTCATCGACGCAGGCCTGGCTGGCATCGCCCATACTGAATACCCGCGGGAGTCGAGTGTACCAGCTCTTTTCCGTGAGCAAGTGGCATTATCTGCTGATAATGTTGCTGTCAAAGACTCTGTGGCTCACCTAACATATACACAGCTAGACCAACAGTCAGACCGCATCGCGTCTTGGCTCGCCAAGCAGCGCTATGCCCCAGAAGCCATGATTGGAGTCTTTGCTCCCCGCTCTTGCGAGACAATTGCCGCTTTTCTAGGCATTCTCAAAGCTAACCTAGCCTATCTCCCTCTTGATATAAATATGCCGCCTAGACGTCTTGAGAGCATCCTGTCAACAGTCCAGGGAAAACGGCTTGTCCTACTAGGAAAAGGCGTCACTCCTCCTACCCTCAACCTTGATGTTGAATTCCTGCCCATCTCTGAAGCACGGGACTCCGAAACCGACGTCGCTACGTTGCCTGTTGTTTCCCCTACTAGCTTGGCCTATGTCATGTTTACCTCTGGCTCAACCGGTCGCCCCAAAGGCGTCTTGGTTGAGCATCGCGGCATCGTTCGCCTGGTTAAGAATAGTAATATTTTGTAAGCTACGCAGTCTGCTGTCCCGATCGCTCACGTCTCCAATCTTGCATTTGATGCTGCTACCTGGGAGATATACGCCTCCTTGCTCAACGGGGGTTCCCTCGTCTGCTTTGACCACCTGAGCGTGCTCGACTTGCCTGCCCTCGACCAAATACTTTCTCGAGAGAAGATTCGTGCGGCCCTCTTTACGCCTGCTTTCTTGAAGCAATGCCTTGTCGAATCCCCTGCCGTCCTCTCCGGCCTCGACGTGCTACTTGTGTCGGGCGATCGTCTGGACGCACGCGATGCTGTGGCAGCTCAAAGCATCGTCCCGGGCACTGTCATCAATGCCTGCGGCCACACGGAAAACAGCTGCCTGAGCACACTGTTTGCCATGACAGCGACTGAGCCCTGTGCCAATGGCGCTCCAATTGGACGCACCATCTCCAACTCGGGCGCTCTTGTCATGGACTCTAAGCAGCGCCTCGTCCCTCTCGGCGTCGTCGGAGAGCTAGTGCTTGCAGGCGATGGCGTTGCCCGTGGGTACACTGATTCCTCTCTCGACGCGGAGCGCTTCACCAAAGTCACAGTTAACGGACAGAGTCTTCGCGTGTATCGAACTGGTGACCGAGTACGTATCCGCCCACGCGACGGCCAGCCAGAATTCTTTGGCCGAACGGACTACCAGGTCAAGATTCGCGGTCACCGTGTCGAGCTACACGAGGTCGAACAGACCTTTCTCCGCGAGCCATCGGTTGCCAGTGCCGCCGTGCTCGCGCGTGCGCCCAACAGCGTCGAGACGGAACTCATTGCCTTTCTCACTATGCACGGCGATGTCGTCGACGGAGTGGCCCAGGTACCGGTTGACGAGAATCATAATACCCAAAAGGATCAGGTCGCTGCCTGGGCTGAGCTCTTTGACTCGGATACGTATGCCTCCATCGGCAGTATCTACAAAGCCAACTTCGGCCGCGACTTTCTGGGTTGGAAGTCCATGTACGACGGACAGCTGATTGACCGCGACGAGATGACTGACTGGCTCGATGACACCATGGCGGCCATTCGCAGCACGTCTCACACCAAGACCGTCTGCGAGATTGGCACCGGCACCGGCATGATGATGTTTAACCTGGCCGATGACTTTGACCACTACGTCGGTGTCGATCCTTCGCCGTCCGCGGTGTCTTTTGTTCGTCGTATGGCTGACTTCGTCCCGGGTCTGGCTGATCGTATCGATATACAAGTTGGCACGGCCGAAACGATTGAGAATCTAGACTGGCAGGTCAAACCAGAGCTCGTCGTCATCAACTCGGTCGCTCAGTATTTCGGCAGCGCCGACTACCTCTTGGCCACTGTGGAACGCACCCTCAAATTGGACAGCGTCGAGTGCATCTTCTTCGGCGACGTGCGATCTTTTGCCTTGTATGACGAGTTTGGTACCACAAAAGCTCTGCGCGTGTTGGGTGCGTCGGCGACGGTCGATGGTATCCGGGAGAGGCTGGCTGGCCTTAGGGATGCCGAGGAGGAGCTCCTCATTGATCCAGGCTTCTTCACAGGCCTCGTTGATCGTCTCCCCAATCGCGTCGATCATAACAGTGGCTAAACCATACTAGTAGTTAGGGTAAAGGGTTAGAAAAAATAGGGGTTTTTTAAACTAAAGTTATCTACTAGTAAATAAACTTAAAGTTAAGGTTACTATTCTTTATTATAATAGTAGCTAAACTATACTAATAGTTAGAGTAAAGGGTTAGAAAAAATAAGGTTTTTTTAAACTAAAGTTATTTACTAGTAAAT
>NW_006271974.1:0-3122 GCF_000225605.1 Cordyceps militaris CM01 | reverse complement strand
AAAGTTATTTACTAGTAAATAAGCCTAAGTTAAGCTAAAGTTATTTACTAGTAAATAAACTTAGGTATTAAAGCTAAAGTTATTTACTAGTAAATAAACTTAAAGTTATTTACTAGTAAATAAGCCTAAGTTAAGCTAAAATTATTTATTAGTAAATAAGCTTAAGTTAAGCTAAAGTTATTTACTAGTAAATAAACTTAAGTTAAGCTAAAGTTATCTACTAGTAAATAAGCCTAAGTTAAACTAAAGTTATCTACTAATAGATAAGCCTAAGTTAAACTAAAGTTATTTACTAGTAGATAAGCTTAGGTATTAATAGTAAAGTTATCTATAGTAATAAGCAGCTCTAAAGCTAGAAGAATAATCTCTTATTACTTAGTATATCTAGTACTTACCTATACTATATAACTAGATAGAAGTTATATAATATAATAACTTTACCTTTTACCCTATATATACCCTATTAGTCTTAATAGGTTATAAGCCTAATAGTACTTATATTATAAAGGCTATTAATAAAATAAAAGAAAGTATTAATTTCTTACTAAATTTACTTACTATCTATATAAGCTAATATTTACTATAAAACTTAAGAAATTTATAACTCCTTATATATAGAAAGAGGAAGAACCCTAAACTCTAGCTAATTTAGAGTATATCTAATAAGTCTATTTACTATAAAAATTCTATATAAAGAAAAAGAAATTCTACTACTATACCTTATCTAATAATTTATATATAGACTTTATATACTTATTTTATATATATTATAATATAAATTTACTTAGTATAGTTATAGCCTTTAAATAAATATACCTATTAGATTACTTATTATAATTTATAGTTTTAAATATATTTACTAGATTACTTACTATAATCTATAGTCTTAACTACTATAAAAGGTATATAGTAACTACTTACTTAGTAAGAAGAATTCCTTATTACTTACTTAAATACTTTTTACCTTTAAATAAATATAAGGTACTTAGTTTAAAAAGAAAGACTATATACTTAGCTTATTATCCTTCTTATTATCTTAAAATTCTACTTCCTTAATAGGTAATACTATTAGTAACTTAACTCTTATATATAAGCTAAGATTTTCTTATAGCCTTATTACCTACTTTATTATTTAGTACTATATTCTTAATACTAAAAGAGATATTAAATATTTTAAAGCTTAAATCTAAAAGTAATTAAATTAAATAGAAGCTAAAGATAATTAATATACTAAGATTTAATAATCTTAATAGATTACTACTAAAAGGCTAAAGAAATAGCTTTATCCTAACTAAGGCTTATAATAGTAAGACTATAAAGGATTTTATTTAAGAATAGATATAAGACTAGGTTTATACTATTACTTTTATTAATATAAGCCTTAAAGAATATACTTATAGCCTTACTAAGAATAAGGTTATAGTATTAGATATAATTATAACCTTTAAAAAGTACTTTAAATTAAAAAGTATTACTATTTTCTAAACTATAGCTAACTATCTCTTAATACTAACCTTTACTTAATATAGATTTATTAAGAAACTTACTATAGTATTTATTAATACTTAGGCTAAATAATAATCTTTTAATAAAGACTTTAAAGTTCTTAAGGCTTTAATAGTATATCTTTTTATTAATAGTTTTAATAAAGAGTTTAACTTCTATACTATTAAGATAACCCCTTATTTTATTTTAAAGTAGATTAATAATACTATTATAGCTTTTATAATTATACTTATATAGGTAGTTATAGTTATAGCTAACCTTATTAAGCTTAAATAATAAAATAATAAAAAGTCTAAGTAGTAAGCTACTTTAATTATTATAATAGCTATTAAAGAGTATTCCCTTTATAGTATAATAAAACCTAATACTATTAAGTACTTCTATTCCTTTTATAAGCTTTTAGGTTATTTTAATAAATAATACTAAAAGCTATACCTTAAACTCTATTTAATAAACCTACTCTTTTTATTTTAATAAAATAAAAAGTATTAATACTTAACTAAAAAATATAATAATAAGTATAAATATAAGAAGGTTAACTTTAAATAGTATATAAGTCTTTTTATAGACTTTAAACTAGCTTAACTTACTTTTATTATCTTTTAGAATTTATAATACTTTAGTTAACTTAAGGTAGATAGTACTTTTATAAGTATTAAACCTAGATAAGATTTTAGTCTTTTTATATTATTATATTAAAAACTAATACTATTTAACTCTAATATATCTAGCTATATCTTAGGCTATAAGGAACTTATAAAGAACCTATCCTTTTACTTAGGCTTTAGTATTTAAGGTCTTATTAATACTATCTTAAAACCTATTACTTATAGAATAGCTATTATTACTATAAAAAGCCTTAAGACTACCTTAGAATTATATAATAGTATTCTATAAAAAGGTACTTTAATAAGCCTATTCTCTATTAGCTACCTAGTAATAAAGAATACTATAGTAGTTTTTAATAAAGAAAGAGTAGTTATAATAAAGGATTAAGGGGTTATTTTTACTACCTAGTAAACTACTAAAGTCTATATAGTTAACTATATTACTTTAAGTATTAATATATTAGCCTATATAATAAATAACTTAAAATATAAGTTATAGTATAACTAACTTAGATATTTAGGGGAATAGAATATTATTAAACTTATCTTTATTTTTACTAGTATAAAGCCTATTAGCTAATATAAATATTATATTAGCTATCTTATAAGAAGATAAAAAAAAAGCCCCTATATTTATCTATTTTAAAAGGGAATATATTTTTTTAAAAGCCTTTATACTAATATTATTAGTACCCTACCTACCTCTTAAAAGAAGGATTAGTACTAGGTTATTATTATTAATAATTATATTAAAATATACTAGCTATTCCTTATTAAAAAGAAATCTTAGCTACTTAATATAATACTAAATTTCCTAAAGATATAGGAATATTTAGAATATAAATACTACTTTATCTAGCTAAATTAGGGGGGGGGAGAATATTATAACCTAGTTTAAGAACTCTTATATTTCCTTAGGTATATACCTATAGTATTTTACTACTAATTAGTATTAATAGAATAGTATTATTAAGGTTAGGAATAGAATACTATAAGATAAGCTTAGGG
>NW_006271973.1:3200672-3258294 GCF_000225605.1 Cordyceps militaris CM01 | reverse complement strand
TTTTCTATTTATAGCTTTAATTAATTATTTTAGGCTTTAATATAATACTTTTATACTTTTTAATAGGTTTAATTTTATTATTTATAATAAGATTATTAATAATAGTAAATAAAACCTATTTAAGTTATTCTAGACTTTTTTTAATTATATTACTATTATAAGTCTATCTTTAATATAATAGATTTTAAAGAAGAGGGTTAAAAAAGCCTTTATTAATAAAAAGAGAAAGAATTTAACTAAAAAGGGTATTAAAAATAAAAAAAGAAAAAAAGCCTTTTTTAAATAAAAGTAAAAAACCTAAAAAGACTATTAAAAAGATAGTTAAAAAGAATATTATTAAGAAAAAGGTTAAAGTAGTTAAGATAGTCTTAACTATTTTTACTTTTAAGTCTAATAAAAAGTATTTTAGTTTTATTCTTTTTTAACTTTTAATAAATATTATTATATTAGTAAATAAAAATTTATAAAAAACTTTAATTAAATAATAAAATATTATACTTTAAACCTATCTTTATTTATATTATTATTAAAACCTAATTAAAACCTAACTTAGTTTATTATTCTTTATTACTTATTTATACTTAAAGGTATTATAGTTATTACTATTTATAGAACTATATTATAATAGTTATTATATATTTTAAGTAGTTAAAAGCTAAGAAAATATCTTTTTAATTTTAAAAAGGGGTTATATTTAAGCCTAGGTATAATAATAAATAAAAGAGGATAATATAAATAAGATTTTTAAATCCCTTCTTATATTAGTATATTAATAAAGAAAATCTAAAAACTCTTTTATTATAAAAGAAGGCTATTAGCTTAATCTTACTTATATAAAGCTATATAATTAGTAAACTAATATAATATAAAAAGAATTATAAAGTATTCCTCTTTTTTTTATATTAGATTTATAATAGGTAATATATTAAGTAAATTTATAGCTATTTAACTTACTTTTAATAATATATATTTATATCTTTTTAATAGTTATTCTATATAACCTTAAGCTATTTACTTAGTTTCTTTTTATTACTTTTTACTATTTAATTAGTATTTATTAAGAGTCTTTTTAAAAGGTATATAAAAAGTAGCCTTTATTAGTAGATCTTATAATACTATATTATTAAGATTAGGATCTATAATATAATCTAGGTTATTATATATTAAAACTAAGTTATTACTTTATTTTCTTTTTATTTTATTAAGGTTTAAGCCTTATAAGTAATAAAGTAAAAATAGATAAAGAGGATATTAAGTTTAATCTTAATATAGTAAGTAATTATAGCCTAAAAGGCTTTTACTATTATATAAAGGTATATTACCTAAAAGGTATTAAAGGTAGTAACTAGGCCTATTAGTCTATCTTTTAAGATATATTAAGTAATAAGACTATAAGCTATAATTAGTTAGATAGTATAAAAGTAAAGTTCTTTTATATATCCTAGTTAAAGGCTTTAAGCTATCTTAATAGAAGTTTTAAAAGCCTATTAAGTAAAGAAAATCTTTACTTTAACTTTAGCTATATATACTATCTATACTAGTAATAATATAAGCTAGACTTTTAGAAGTTAAATTACTATTTATAATATAAGCTAATAGTTTTTAAGTTAAAGGCTTTTTAGAATTATAGATTAACCCTATTAAAAGTAAAGAAGTTAGAATTTTAAAATAAAGAATATTAAGGTATAGATTACTAACTATTTAGAATAGATAGTCTATATTTATTAAAGCTAAACTATAATTTAGTCTTAAGATACTATTATACTAAGAAGGTTTATATTATTAATAAACTTTATAGTTATTATCTTTTAAACCTTTATTAAAGCCTAATATAAAGATAATAAGAAAAGAATAAATAGGATTAATAATAAAGGGGAGCCTTATAAGACTCTTTATTAGATTTAAAGGGTATTTAATAGAGATCTATTTAAGTAAATCTATATTATTCTATTTTAAAGGTAAGTTTTTAATAAAAAAAAGATAATTAAAGGGAACTTTAAGTATTAAAAGGTAGTTATTATTACTAAGTAAACTATATTATTAAAAGTACCTATAATATTAAGTTAAAATATTAAAGTAAAACTACCTTAATATTAAATAATTTAAACTAGTTTAACTATTAAGGTAATTACTATCTTTATTAACTATTAATATTAATTACCTATTTAGCTATTTAGAAAGAGTTTATAAGATTTTATTACTTTAGCTATTTAGTTTATTATAATCTTTTTAAAGAACTTCTTTATAGTATTTAAAAAGGTAATTAGTCTTTATCTTCTAACTATTCTATATTCTTATTCTATTTTACCTAACTTCTATATAATAATTATTATCTTTATTTAATACCTTTTTAGAAAATATCCTATTTATATATAAACTATATAGAGTATTATAAAGTAAAAGTATAATAATTCTTTTAATATCTTAAAAAACCTATAAAGGATCTTATTAAGACTTAAAGTATTCTATAATATATACCTTACTAGTATAGACCTTACCTAGTTTATAATAATATTCTTTAATACTATACTTATATCTTAGTTTAGAACCTTATTTACTAGTAATTAGGGGTTATAAAAGCCTATTAAAGGGTTAAGAAAGAACTTTTTTATTAAAACCTTAACCTTTTTTATTTTATCTTAGTTATTAAGAAATTCCCTCTTCTTTTAAGTAATAATACTATATTAAAGCCTATACCTTTAGTATACTTTTTTACCTATTAGTAATACCTTTAAAGCCTACCTAGTATCTAGGTAACTATATTTAGGTAAACTCTTTATACCTAGTTCCTTACTTTCTAGACTATTCTATTTTAAGTAATAACTACTTAATATACTCTTTTTTAATCTCTTTTTATTTTAACCTTTTAAGCTTATTTATAAAGCTTTTAAGCCTTCTTTATTATTATTATAACTTTAAGTATTTACTAAAGGGCTACCTAGTCTTATAAAGGTACTTAAAAGGGGATATTTACTAATAAGATTCTTTTTAGAATTCTATTTAAGTTCTTAAATATAGTATAAATCTCTATTAAAATAAATAGCTAATATAGCTTATTAAGATTTAAAAGAAACCTAATTATAGTCTTTATTTATATTAGATTTATATTTATTTTATACTAGGCTAGGTATATAATTATAAAGAAGGGAATAAAGAAGCTAACCTTTACTAGCTAAAGTTAATAATTAAACCTTATTAGGTTCTTTAAAGAATCTAGTATCTAGCCTTTAAGGTCTAAAGAATACTAGACTAAGTCTAGTATACTTAATCTCTTATTAAACTTTTCTTTTATAACTATTTCTTAAAAAGTAATTAATACTATCTTAAATTACTTTAAGGTAGATAAGGTCCCTTTTAATATTAGTAAGGTCCTTTTATAAATATCCTAAAAGAGGTAGTAAATATTAAAATTCCTTATTATAATATATATTAATTCCTTATTTAAAAAGGAAAGAAGTTATATTAGATTTATACTAGGTTTAAAGTAAATATTAAAAAAATAAACTAATAAGTTAGAAAAGATAATATAATAGCTATCCTTTTTAAAAAAGACTATATAGTCTTTTATACTTATCCTTTTATATATATAAGTTATTATCCTTTTATTTTCTTAAAGGTATTAGTATAAAGCTAATATTAAAGCTAAAAGTAGTTTATTATTTAATATTTTTTATATAATAATAATATCTAGCTTAGATTTATTATAAAGTATTAACTATATTTAGGTATTATTTTTATTAATATTCTATAATAATACTTTTATTAATAGTTATAATATTAGTATTTTTTATTACCTTAATAAGCTTTTAAATAACTACTTATAAAGTCTTATTAGGTTTTATTAAAAGGTTAGGTATAGTAGGTATAGTAGATATAATAGTTAGAATAGCTACTTATAGATTCTTAGCTAGCTAGTTATTAGTTAGTTAGTTTACTACTATTAATAATAGCTTATTTTAAATATTTAATTTTAATAAAAAAGGTATTATATTAATATTTATCTATAAAAAGTCTAAAAAGAAGTTTATAATTAAGGCTATATTAGCTTTTAGTAAGAGAAAGGTTAGAATTATAAAGAAGGAGTTTATTTATACTTTTTTAGTAAAGTTATCTATATTTTAAGCTTAATTTATTAGTATAACTTATTAAAGAAGGGAGGGTAACCTACTTATTACTATATTTAGCCTATTAAGCTTAAAGGTAATATTAATTCTATTTAGTAAGCTAAAGGGTCTTCTTTTTAGCTTTTAATAAAAAGTCTAAAAAAGGGGTTTTTTTAAAACTAAAAAGAAGGCTTACTAGCCTAATAGGTTTAATAAGGTATTATTTACTAACTAGCTTACCTAGCCTATTAAGCCTCTTTTATTTAATAATAAGGCTTAAAAAAAGTATAGTAAGTATTAAATCTTTTATAATTAAATAAAAACTATTAATTATTAATAGTATTCTATATTAATAGCCTTTTAATATTTTACTTAAACTAGATAGGCTTAGGCCTAAGCTAGGTATTAACCTTTATAGTTTAGATATCTTTCCTTACTTAGGTTAATTACTATTAGGTAGGCTTTCCCTTTTAGGTAGATACTACTAAAGTATTAATTATATTTAGCCTTTTTATTATAATAATAAGTAATATATTTTATAGTATAATAGTTATAATACTAATAAGGCTAAATAGACTTTAAAAAGGGTTTATAAATAAAGGTTTATATTTAAAAGAATACTTTAGTATTATAAAGGTAGTTAATAATATTTATTTTATAGACTTAAATAATAAAAGTAGTTTTTAATTTAGCTTTTAAATAGGTTTAAATAGTCTTAACTAATATAATATTTATTTTATTAATAACTAAAAGCTTTATAATAAAGTTAAAAGTATTTTATAAAATCTTTAAAATAAATATTTTCTTAACTACTATAAAGTATTTTTATTAAGTAAAATATACTTTCTTAGTATAAGCTATCTTAACCTATTTATTATTCTTAATATAATTCTTTATCTTCTTATAGAAAGAAAAGACTATATCTTTAAAAGGGAGTTAATAAGTAGTTATAATAATATTTACCTTTAAAGCCCTATTAACCTTAATAATAAACTTCTATAAATAAAGAGATTAAATCTTTTTTAAATAAAAGTAGTAATTAACTAGTAGCTTAGTATTATAGTAAGCTAGAACTAGCTTTATTTAAAGGCTTAAAAGCTTTTAAGCTACCTCTATATAGAAGGTAAGCTAAGGATTATTTATTAAGTATTTTTAAAAGGCTTTTATTATAATATATTAAATAGTCTTAAAGAGGATAAGCTTTATATTTATAATAGCTATTTTCTTTTATATAGTATAAATAGAGTTTATAAGTTTTTATATCTTATTAAGACTCTTTTATAGTATTAAAAGAAGTATTTTTTTTAAGTCTTCTTTAAAGATTCTTAGTAAAAGCTAAGCTAAATATATACTATCTATATATAGGTATTACCCTTAAATAGGTTTTATAACTATATTTTTAATATTTCTACTTATAGTTATTATACTTATAAGCTAGGTACTTTCTAGATTTATAGACTAACTAGTTATTAAGTTAACTTACTTATTAAACTTATTTTTTATATTTTAGCCTATAGGTAGGTATAGGGTAGGTTAGGCTTAGTATCTACTTATAAAGATAAAGGCTATTAATATAGAATATTATTAATAATTAATAATTTTTATTTAATTATAAAAGATTTAATATTTATTATATTTCTTTTAAGTTTTATTATTAAATAAAAGAGATTTAATAGGTTAAGTAAGTTAGTTAATAGATAATAGCTTATTAAATCTATTAAGCTAATAAGTCTTTTTTTTAATCTTAAAAAGGCTTTTTTTTTAAATTTTTTATTAATAATTAAAAGAAAAACCTTTTAGTTTATTAAATAAAATTAATATTATCTTTAAGCTTAATAAACTAAATATAATAATAAATAGATTACTTTTCTTTTTTTAATAGGTTATATTAATAAATTAAGCTTAAAGTATAAATAACTTTATTAAAAAAATATAAGTAAATTTCTTTTTTATAATTTTAATCTTTTTTTTATTAAAAGTTAATATAATTTTAATTATATATTTTTTTTTAAACTTTTTATAAATAAATATAAATATAATACCTTTTTTATTAAAACTAAATATTTAAAATAAGTTATTATTAATAATAATAAATTAACTAATTAATAACTAATTAATTAAGAATTTATAAATAGTTATATTAATTATTATATTTATTATATTTATTATATTTAACTTTTTAATAAGATTTAATAAAACTTTATAAAAAAACTATTTAAAAGCTTATTAAAATAATAAAGAATACTAATATTATAATTATTAATAAAAGTATTATTATAAAATATTAATAAAAATAATATCTAAATATAATTAATACTTTATAATAAATCTAAATTAGATATTATTATTATATAAGAAATATTAAATAATAAACTACTTTTAGTTTTAATATTAGTTTTATATTAATACTTTTAAAGAAATAGAAAAATAATAACTTATATATATAAAAAAATAAATATAAAAAACTATATAATTTCTTTTAAAAAGAATAATTATTATATTATCTTTTTTAATTTATTAATTTATTTCTTTAATATTTATTTTAAACTTAATATAAATTTAATATAATTTCTTTTTTTTTTTAAATAAGAAATTAATATATATTATAATAAAGAATTTTAATATTTATTATTTTCTTTAAAATATTTATAAAAAAACTTTATTAATATTAAAAAAAACCTTATTTATTTTAAAGTAATTTAAAATAATATTAATTACTTTTTAAAGAATAATTATAAAAGAAAAGTTTAATAAGAAATTAAATATATTAAACCTAGTTTAATACTTTTTAAACCTTAAAAATAAAATATTAGATTCTTTAAAGAACCTAATAAAGTCTAATTATTACCTTTAGCTAGTAAAGATTAACTTCTTTATTCCCTTCTTTATAGTTATATACTTAATTTAATATAAAATAAATATAAACCTAATATAAATAAAGGCTATAATTAAGTTTCTTTTAAATCTTAATAAATTATATTAATTATTTATTTTAATAAAGATTAATATTATATTTAAGAATTTAGATAAAATTCTTAAAAAGACTTTATTAATAAATATCTCTTTTTAAATACTTTTATAAAGTTAAATAGCCTTTTAATAAATATTTAAAGTTATAATAATAATAAAAAAAACCTAAAAGCTTTATAAATAAACTTAAAGAGTTAAAATAAAAAAAGATTAAAAAAGAGTATATTAAGTAGTTATTATATAGGGTTTTCCTTTAAATACTTTAGTTTTTCTTTATTTTATAATTAATAAAAGTATTAAATAAATTATTTAGCTTAATTAATATATAAAAATTATTATTATTATTATATTTATTAATATACTTTTTTTAATAACTTATATTATATAATAAGATTTAGTTATTTATTAAATTACTTTAATTAAATTTTATAATTCTTTTAATACTTTAATAAACTTATAAATATTAAAAAAACTATAATAATAAATCTCTTATACTAATACTTTATTATACTAAGTATAAACCTAAAGCTATTTAAATAAAAACTAGCCTTTTTTATATTATAATTTTTATAGAACTAATAAGAGAAAGAGGGGAAACCTTAGGGATAATAGTATAATATTATAAGTTATAAGAAAACTAGAAGGAAGATAAGAGGTTAGTAAGAAGTAAGAAAGAAGGGTAAAGGTATAGTAAAAACTAATAAGGACTTATAGAAGTAATTAGGCTACTTAGAATAGAATAAGAAGATTAGAAAATAAACTAGTAGGTAGTACTAAAATAAAGCTAATTAAGAATACTTATCCTAAAATATTCTAAAACTATAATCTAAAAGGACTTAAATAAAAGCTTTAATATAAAAAGTAATATAATATCTTATAAGTTCTTAATTAATAATAATATAATTAAAAAAGTAATCTTAAAAGTATTTTTATAATACTTTTTTTAAAAGAATAGCTTAATTTTAAGTAAATATAATATAAGAATATTAAAAAAAGTAATAAAAAGAAATAAAAGCTAAGAAATCTTAAAAAATAAAAAACTAAAAAATACTAAAAATAATAATAATAGTTATACTTAATTAACTTAAAAATATATAAGATTAAATATAATAATAATAATAATTTTTATATACTAATTAGGCTAAATAACCTATTTAGTACCTTTACTAATTATAGAATAAGGAAAAACTAAAGTACTTAAAGGAAAACCTTATCTATATTTTATAGGATTTATTATAGTTTTATTTTAAAGTATATAAAGATTTAGTAAGACCCTTCTTAATACTATATACTAGGTTTTTATCTATATTCTAGCCTATATTTAGTCTATATTACTTTAGTTAGCTAAGCCTATTAACTATCTTCCTTCCCTTTAGGTTTTTATTTATATTAAAAGGGTTATATTTAATTCTATATATCTTTAAATTAGTTAAACTTATTATCTTCTTAATTTCTTAGTTTCTTTCCTTCTTTTTTATTTTTATTTATATTAAAAAGAACTATATTTAGCCTTATAAGTCTTTAAGCTAGTTAAGTTTAATTACTATTATAGCCTTTTTATTTTTATAATATTTTTACTTTTTTTCTTTTTTAAAAGTTTCTAGTTTTTATCTTTATTTATTATCCTTTTTTACTCTTAATACTCTATACTTTATTTATATAAGTTTAAAGTATATCTTATAAAGAATATTATAATAATACTTTTAGGGGTTATTTTTAATTCTTATTATTATTAGCTTATATTATATAATAAGATTTAATAAATAAATAAATATATTCTTTTTATTATTATTAACTTTTAATAAAGGCTAAATAGTAATTTTAGTTATATTTTATTTAAATATTAATAGTTATTATTATTTTATTATTAATTAATATATAATTAATAAGTTATTATTTTAATTTTATTTATAATTAATAGGATTTTATATAAATAAGTAATTTAAAGCCTTATTAGTTATTAACTAATAGTTAATAAAGAATAAAAGGTATTCTTTTTTTTTTTTTTTTTTTTTTCTTTTTTATTATTAATATTATTTTTTTTATCTTTATAATATATTCTCTTTTTTTTCCTTTTTTACCTTTTCTTTCCTTTTCTATATTTTCTTTATTTATACTTATAGCTTTTCCTTATTAAATCTTATTATTCTTTATTAATTAACTTTATATAATTACTTTATAATATTTTATTTATTATTACCTACTTTTATATTTAATTAAAAAAAAGCTTTTAGTCCCTTTATTAGTCTTTTTAACTTTTTAGCTATTAATATTATAATTTCTATTTACTTCTATATATACTTATCTTTATTTTCTAAACTCTTTATACTTACTAATATACCTTACTTATTAGTTAAGAATTTATAAGGTATTATATCTTTTTCTATATTAAAGCTTTTATATAAGTTTAAGGCTATAGTTTTAAAATATTTTATTAAGAATATTCTTAATTAGCTTTACTATTAAGGAGTACTATATAGGTTAGTATATAGGCGCTGGTTCGAATCTAGCCAGAGGTATCTTTTCCCTTCTTTGCGTTTTTTCCTTTCTTTTCCCTCTTTTCCCTCCTAAAAGTCGAGCACGGTGATTCGGGCCTACAAGCGACTCGTGAGGGGGGGGGGGGGTGGGTAGGGCTAGGGTAAGGTAAAAAGAGTAGGTTAGGGTAACCACAAGAGGGTAGGGCTTACTAGGAAGTATAACTAACCACTATACTACCTAGCTATTAAGGATACTAATATTAAATATATATAAATACTATAGTAGAGGTACTAATAAGGTTAAAGGAATAATAAGTATAGAAGTATTAATTTCTATATATACTAAATATAATAATATTATTAAAGAAAGAAGAGGTTTTTCCTCTTAGCTAGCTAGGTTTTTTCTACTTCTAAATTAAATTTATAAAGGTATTAGAAAAGTAAAAAATTAGCTTAATTAGTATATTTAAATTTTTTTTTTTTTTAATTAGCTTTACTTTATTATAGCTTATTAAACTACTTTTTAGTTTTCTTAGTTTATTTTAAATAGTTTAGTCTTTTTTATAAGTCTTTATTAACTTTTATTTTACTTTTTATTTTTACTTTTTTCTTTTTTACTTTTTTATTAACTTTTTATCTTTTTTTTAATTTACTTATAACTTTTAATATTATATTATTACCTTTAAGGTTTCTCTTCTTAATCTTATTAATTCTATAAAGACTATAAAGATTATATTATTTATTTTATTCTTTTTAATTTAATAGCTTAAAAAGAAAAAAAGAAAAGTAAATAAAAGTCTAAAAAAAAAGCCTATAAAGAGAATATATTATCTTACTTTTATAAGTATTAATCTTATATAGGTTCTTTATATAAATTATTTACTTTTTATAAATAAAAGATAGTTAGTTTATTATAAGCTAAAAAATAAGTCTTTTTTCTTTATTTCTTTATTTAAAAGCTAATTAATATAGTTTTAAATTTAAATTTCTATTCTTAATATATAAAAAAAAAGCTTTTTTATCTTTATATTTATATTTCTATTATTAAGTTTATTATTACTATTTAGGCTTAATTAGTTATTTAGTTTAAGCTTAAGGTTTTAACTTAGTTTTTTAATATAATTAATAATTTCTTTAAAAAGAAAAATAAAGAATATATTTA
The DNA here is from genome assembly GCF_000225605.1 of Cordyceps militaris CM01. Lineage (NCBI taxonomy): Eukaryota > Fungi > Ascomycota > Sordariomycetes > Hypocreales > Cordycipitaceae > Cordyceps > Cordyceps militaris. The sequence continues at coordinate 3,247,582 of NW_006271973.1, read as the reverse complement.
ACTATATAATATAACTATTTATTAATATTATATTATAAATAATATAACTAAAAAATATACTTATAATATAGTTATTTTTATTATACTTTTTAGTTTAATTTTAACTTATAAAATATATTTATTTTTAAGTATATTTACTATTTAAAGTAAATTAATAAGTATTTTTAAAAGACTTATTAATAATATATATATAATATACTTTTTACTTATAACTTTAATTAATTACTTTAAGTTTTAATATAATACTTTTATACTTTTTAATAAGTTTAATCTTATTACTTATAATAAGGTTATTAATAATAATAAGTTAAAGTTATTTAAGTTACTTTAAACTCCTTTTAATTATATTACTATTATAAGTCTATTTTTAATATAATAGACCTTAAGGAAGAGGGCTAAAAGAACCTTTATTAATAAAAAAGGAAAGGGTCTAGCTAAAAAGGGTATTAAGAATAAAAGAAAGAAGAAAAGGCCCTATCTAGATAAAGGTAAGAAGCCTATAAAGGCTAGTAAGGATATTATTAAGAATACTATTACTAAGAAAAAGGTAATTAAGATAGCCCTAACTACTCTTATCTTTATAAGATTAAATATAGGTTTCTAATTAATATAATTTTATAAATATAAATACTTTCTTTATATATAATTTTAATATTTTTATATACTATTTATTCTAGCTATTATACTTTTATATCTTAATAGAAAAATTAAATAAAAAGTACTTTTAACTAGATTTAAACTAATAATCTATATACTTACCTATATAGAACTTATTATTAGAAAACTAATATTATTTAAGAGTATATAGTATATCCTAAAAAATAGTATAGTAACCTTAACTAAGGGTAGGCCCTCTTAGCTAAGGACTAAGATACCCTTAGGTGAGGTGTATCCACTATGTCTCTTGGCACTTTCATCAAAAACCCAAATCCCCCGCCTGTAGGCGGGGGATTGCTGTGGGGTGGCTTTCTCAGTTCCCAGCGATATCCTCCTCCGAGAAGTGATTAACCTTGCCAGCGCCTTGCTTTTTCAACCGATATGAGGCGATCGGTGAGCTCGTAAGTAGAACTTGACCGACCAAATACTCCTCAGAGAATCCACCTACGCGATTGCCACGCTAACAAGCTCTCCCAGTGCTGAGAGCTTTTCCCAGCAATGGAGCACGTCTGTTGCCTCTCTGAGTAGCTCGCTGGAGCGCAACGACGCACTGCGGGTGTCCCTCGTCAAGTCTTTCGAAGACGTTCAACGGCTATTTCCCGCAATGCAAGTGTCGTTGCTCTCCGGGGCTGCTGTCCAGGAGCTTACCGAGCTTGCTCATGCTCTTGACACGCTGCACGAGTTCATGGATTTCGTTTCGAATCAGGCAAAGCCACCCACAGATACTTCCATTTTCTGGGGTCTCGTTGGTCTGGTGATACATGTAGCTCCCCCTTCCCTTTCTCCCTCAAATCGTATCTGACGGCATACAGCTCTCACATTCTGAAATTGGTGTTGCACCGCGGGTGCCTCGCATGCTACGGGGTATCTGCCAAAATATCGACCTCCTTTACAAATATCGGGACAAAGAATTAAAAACACTGCCAGAGATACGGGACAGCTGCTTTCGTATCGCAAACGTGTTGCTGCATTTTCTCGTTGCGGCCATAAACTTCATTCGGGAGGATGTGGATTACTTCGCAAACGGTAAGCTCTAATCATCTTCTGATCGAATCAGTCTAACCTGGCAAAAGATGGCAACGTCTGGGAGCCTCTCCAAAGACAATTTCGCTCCTGCTGCTCTGAAATTGATGGGGCAGTATCTCATTTAGAGAAGATGTGTAGGCTTTCGGGACTTGATGACCTCTCTCAGCTGCAATCAGCCCTGGCGACCTCTCCCCCCCCCCGCCAGAGCTCGGATGAGGCTGCATGCCTTCCTTGTTTCATCTATCCCAATTCAAGAACACCGCGTTTCTTTGACCGCACCGATGACATCATCAAAATAGACAGATACTTTGATAACGCAGCCCAAAATGTCAGCCAGCCATTCCGCTCGCTCGTTTTGCACGGTATCGGCGGCATCGGGAAGAGCTCTGTTGCTCTTCGGTACGCTGAAAGCAGGATTCGCAGTGAGGAGCTGGATGCCATGTTATGGATATCGGGTGAGAAGACGGCCACAATTCGTCAGAGCTTCACGGACATCGCCATGCGACTGAAGCTGCCAGGCGCCAACCCCAAAGACGATGATCTAAACAGGACTCTTGTGTTGGACTGGATACAGAACACATGTAAGACTACACATTTATCTTACGTGCTAAGCTGACGCATATGTAGCATGTAAATGGCTCTTGGTGTTTGACAACGTCGAAGATGTCGATCTGCTAATGAGATACTGGCCGGCGGCTTCTCGTGGCCAAGCTGTCATTACAACTCGCAATCATAGCCTGGCGTTCTATCCCTGTGATGGCGGGCTCGAAATCAAAGAATGGGACACCGATACTGGCTCTCAATTCTTGCTCCATTTGCTCTCGACCGATATTGGTCACCAACTGACCGAGGACGAAGCTCATAGTGCACAGGAGTTGGCTCGGAGCTTAAGTGGGCATGCCCTCGCTATATCCCTTATGGCAGGGCTTATACATCGTCGCTCCTGGTCGATCAAAGAGTTTGTCGAATTATATAAGAGGCAGCCACAGAAAGTCCACGGTATTTTTGGCAACAACTCAATCAATGCTCTCTGGGACATGTCGTTTCGAAATCTGAATGAAAGAAGTCGCGCCATTCTGGGGGTACTGGCCTTCCTCACCCCAGACAGCATTCCTCAAGCTCTCTTTGAACCCAAGGATACAAGCAACTGCCCCGATTCCCTTTCATTCTGCAAAGACAGTTTCGATTTCTCAGATGAGATAGAGACTCTAATGACGCTTGCTTTAGTCAAACGCAACAAAGAGAAAAGGGCATTCTCAATTCACAGACTTGTCCAAGCATCTTTCAGACATTTCATGAGCTACGAAGATCGTCAACGGAGCTTCAATGATGCCACACTATTGGTATCTGCTGCCTTTCCACGAAAGGATGCCGAGTTCGCGCAATTGTACCACTCATGGCAAGCATGCTCCCTGTATCTCCCACACGTGCTCAGCTTGAGAGATTGTTTCCGCGAAGAGAAAAAGTCCAACTCCAAGTTTTCAGCTCTGATGGAATACTGCAGCCTTAATAACGCATGCCAACGGTAAGCCCAGCGTCGCACATGGCATGTGAAAGAACTAATTTATCTTGCAGCTTTCTCATCGAAACCAACAATTACAATGATCTTCTCGATCTTTTGGAGATCAATAGCATGGTTGCGGCGACAATTCCGCCCCAACCATTAAGTATTCATGTCGATCTTGAGGGCGAGCTCGCGTCTCATAGAGGTCAGGCTTTGGTTCGAGTAGGCAGGGCCGACGAAGGAATCCCATACCTTCAGCGTTCATACAAAATGTTTGCAATGGATCAGCCACGCAATCTCCGCGAAGAGGCATGGTGTGCCGAGAACCTCGCTGACGGGCTTGCCTCCACAAACAACTTTATCGAAGCGGTGCGCTTCCAGGAGACGGCGCGAGACCATTGGCTTGATTGGGCGAAAGATAATAGTGAAGACAAGACGGAATGGCCAGCAATTCTAAAGTGGGGAATGGGCACCAACCTGATATGGGCAGGGCAAAATGAGCAGTCACGATCTGTTTTGGTGCAAGGGCTCAGTCAACTCGAGGCTACGAAGCCGTACAACTGGGCCATGGCAGCCTAGTAAGAGCTCCAGTGCGTTACGTATCAGCTGGCATCTAACTCCTGTGCAGTACCAACTACTCTCTGGGCACAGTGAATCGATCGGATGGCGATTTCATATCCGCGGAGAGACATTTCACAGAGGCTTACGACAAGTGGATTTCTGGAAATAATCTGCTCTCTGATCCCTTTTGCGGCGCATGCGTGTACCGAATTGGATGCGCGGCTCTTGATCAAGGCAAAGTGGAAACTGCCATGTACGTCCACATTTTACTTACCATCGCCTTCGTGCTTGTGGCTGATGCTTAATCCTAAAACAGAAAGCACTTGCGGGAGGCTTCCTGTATCACCGAGCGGCATATGGCTAGCATGCCAGTGGAACATGCCAGATCGCTTTTCAAGCTATCTGAAGCGGTCGCGAAAGAACCGGGTGGCGGAGAAGAGTCGGGCAGGCTGCGTGAAGACGCTACTCGACTTCTTCTCTCCCGTTCTCCCGAGGCGAAGCATACCGATCTGGAGAAGACGTACGACGACTTGGTTTTCATTTGGTGGAGATGATGGTACAATTAAAGATGGAGATAATCGGCAAATTGATCATGAGCTAGTACTAGTGGCTAAACTCTCGTTTCCTTCAAATTCCTCTCCCAACGCGGTACTACCAAACTCATGACGATGTTCTCGCCGGCCACTTGCCACTCCCCGTTCCTCCGCTACTGGACCTTATACGTGAAGTGGTGCTTCGGCAGAGACTACCATTTGCGGGTTCAAGCGGCTTGATCCTTGGCCTGGCCAATCTGTCGCTCTTTGGGCTTCGATAGATCAATCTGGCGAGCTCTCTGGGGCAAAGCCCCCTGAGAATCACCAGACAGCAAGACTGCGTTGGCCAGCGGGTTGTAGGCAGGATTAGCCTGGTACCAGGCTTTCCAGGGCTGGGAGGGATTCGTGGCAGCTGGAAGCATTCTGGCGGTTGCGTTCTCAAGTAGACTTGACGTAATGTTTGCTGTAAATGTTAGCCAAATGCTCACTTCACTTTTTTGGGCGAGCGATGATACCTTTGAGGTTCTTTGATCGATTGTAGGCTAACAGCGAATGTGAATTGTGGGAGAAGGAAACTCTGACTGAATAGCGACCACGAGGTATGATAAAGAAAGGGGAAAGTGGCGTTTGGGGGAGGGGAGGGGGGGCGGTAGCCTGCGTCGGAACAAAAGGACCGCCGCTGCCTGATTATCTTTCAGCTGTCTAGAGTATACTGATGAGTGAGACAACGAAGATGACGTGTCAAAAATCCTACCGTTCAGCATAGTTGTTCTGATAATACTTCGGCAGGCCTCTGGAGGGTTCACTATTTGGCGATGCGACGGGAAGACAAAACAGCGCCCTTCACCACCCGACCATAGTAACAAGCAGTCATTACAATCTTACCAATCTCAATATTTATACGGTTGGAAACTAGGAAAAAAGTGACTAGAAACTAGACAATGTATAGATATTCCCGTCAATTGTTTGATGGACATGTCAACTGCCGCAAGTAGTTGCTCGTGGATGATATATGATATATGTCTAGTGACCAGTTGTCCTTTCTGCATGCATGAATGCCTAAAATAATACCCGATTTAGAATTAGCCCCCTATATCATGCACTGTCAATTTTCTTCAAGCGAAAATGAGCATGGGTTGTTACAGCGCAGCCTCGTTTGGGTCCTGGGAACCGTGATCGGGGAGTACCGAGGCGTGCGAGAGTTTCGATGTGAGCTGGCCCCCTCCCTCTTTCTGAAAGAAAAAAACGGCCTTATTCTCTAAGGAAGTTTGAATCCGCGCGTAACCAAATCGACAGTCCCGGCTCCAATTTTGTGTATTCGCAACTCTTCCGCGGATATCGGGCAGAATGTGCGGTCCGCAAGCTCCTCAAGCCCCAAAGACTCTCCCCATCGATGTCGAGGGGCAACAAGAGCGACGCCGCAGTTCGAAAGCCACACTGGAACAAGATAACTCGCCTCGGATTGTGGCCTTGCAGGCTCTTTTTGGGTTTACCCACCAAGAGATGTGCCAAGTTAGAGGACTACCCACGATAGCCTCCTGGTGCCGCTACCTTGAAGGTTGTTTTCAGCCGCTTCTTACAGAGCAATACGAAAGTGTCTGGCTTGCATTTGGACTTCCGCGCCCGAAGTCCCCGTCACACTGCTGGCCTCTATTCGAAGCTGTTTGTCGCGCAGTTGTGGAGGTCGATGAGGAGGGGTACAGCATACAAGATGTCTGGCGGTTGGCCAAGATCTCCATTGGTTCAGACTCGGAAGCGGTGGCAGAAGAGGATGGCTTAATAACACCAGCAGCACATGACGAATGCATGATTGTCGTTTTTGCCATCATCTGCTGGGGCAGCATGATCCTTCAGCCTCAGGTCACGCGGCGCCAATCTGCCAACCCCTGCCTTTCGGTCCATCAGCTGTCCGCCCGCCATCAAGGGTTGAAAATGGACTTCGTTCGCCGGCCCATTCCAGTGATTTTTCGGAATTTCCGCAAGACTCTTACCAGTCGACAGCTTCAAAGGACGTCAGTAACAGGTGAACCCTGTATTCTCTTCGTGTCAACAATCAACTACCACTCCCTACGAACCATCGGGAAAGTAAGGCTCAAATGGGTTGATAACCTGAGCAGTCACTTGAACTTTGATTCGAGGACACGAACCCTCTCCGTTTTTCAATTTCCCAGCTTTTGCGCCCTCTCAACCATTCCCAGCGACAGGGGTATCCTATTTGAAGAGTAAGTTTCGTCTCAAACCCCCAATAGCGAGGTACCTCGACTGATGTGACCGCAGGCTGGTGCGAACCCTGTTCTCGACCGGCGATGAGATTGTCAGAGAGCTTGAAAGCAGTCGGCAACTCGGCTCAGAAGTCCTTATGTCCTACCGTCTACTCTTCGGCCAGACCCGTGCTGCTAGGAAGCTAGGGAAAACGGAATTGCAGACGATTAAAGACAGTTATGACTACGACCAGTTGTTGGACTGTTTATGCACAAACCCGCGCAAAGAGGTGGTCAAAAAACTCCCCGACTCGTTTTGGCCGGCTTCATGCCGCGGTCTTGACAATACATTGCAAGAGGACGATTCTTATAGCTCGCAAGACGACTTTCCCATGCTGGGCTCGCGCTTAGCCGCCATCCAGGAGTTCAATCTGAGGCAACAGCCCAGCAGGTTGCGTGATTTGTGGAGGGATCGAAGAAACCCCCTTCAGTGGTACACTTTCTGGGCAGTACTAGTAGTCGGGGGCCTGTCGATCATCCTCGCAATTCTGCAACTGACGGCAGCAATTCTAGCAGTGGTACCGCTGCGAGGCTAGATTATTTTTTCTTTCGTGGATGCAATAATAACATTAAATTACGGGAGCAGAGTTCCCCATTGTTAATACCGATTATTTGACTATCAGTCAGAAGCAACTTTGAACAGTTTGAGACGTGACTGACTAATCAGTGGACGTGAGGATTATTGTCCGTTCGGTTCGAGTTACTAGTGGCCGTAATGTTGAAACCAGTGGGCCTCCGATCTCCGATCTCGTTGGAGGGCAAATTCCGAGGGTCTTTTGTAAGCGGAGCGTCATCTGCTGCCTATTAAAGTAGCATGCGGGATGGTTGGGCGGATTTTGTGGAAGCAACCTAAGTACAGTACATAGGCCCTATATCCACCCTATCGAAGTACCTAAAGAGCAGTCCCAGGGACTGAGTCTTAGTCTCATGATCACGCCCTAAGGAGCAATCGTCACCCAACTTGTCCCTTGCCTACCACAAAAATATGCTTCAGACAAAGATAAGATATCTCGCTCGAAGTGATGTGTACAACGTGGAGAAGCCTTACTCTGCGGACTTCATCGTCGACGAACAGAACGGTGCGCAGCGATCAAACATCATCACCACACATTGCGACGTCCAGGTGATGCCAGTGAGCAGCCGGAGTGCTTTTGACATGGATGTATCTGGTTTCTGCATCCTGAATGAGGACACGAGCTTGACACTGGAAGATGCACTTGCTAGGCCGCAGGACGTGGAGCTGCAGTATCAGGCAGAACTTGAGCAGATCGTCCACAAGCATTTTCCAGAATATACAAGGCTTGAGGCCCTCGATTTCGTGGTAAATTGATCGTCACTACCGGTGATCCTATCATTAACCAATCACGCAGGTTCGAAAAAGGCATCCGGATTATCCCACGGAGAAAGCCACGGTTGTCAAACACGAACAGCCTGCTGCGGTTGCCCATACTGACTACACACGGGGAGGTGCTGTCCAGCAACTTAAAGGATCTTTTCCGGGACAAGAGGAACACTTTCTTGATAAGGAATATGATATGATCAAGTATGTTCTTCTCTCGCTTCACATTGTTTTTTCCATTAACACCCACAGTATCTGGAAGCCATTAGTCGGACCCAACGATGACTGGCCGCTAGCGCTGTGCGACTACTCTACCATCCAGCCATCGGACATTGTCCACGCTGACGTTCTACATGTGGACCGCGTCACCGAAAATCAGCTCCTATATCCAAATGAACAACAGCGCTGGTATTATGTAGAGAATCAACGACCGAATGACCTTATTCTATTCCGAAATGTGGATAGCACGGGCAAACGAGCAGGTTTGTGATCGGATAACGTCGCGAAAGTGTTGTTATTAACAAAGTCTAGTGGGTTTCCACGCCGCTGTCCAGAATCCAAGCTCAACAGGACCAGCACGGACCAGTGTTGAGGTCCGATTTGTTGCGTTTAGGCAGTAGAGACTTAAGAACTAGGTAATCAAGAGAAAAATATAGGTTTATTATAATCCTAAAGTAATTCTTAGTAAGAAGTAATAAAACTATTTTTTCTTCTTAAAATAAAAATATCTTAATTATCTATATATATAATTAGTCTTTATAATATAATAGTTCTATATTATAGAGTTCTATATATATTAATATATAGATTACTAGTTTAAATTTAGCTAAAAATACTTTAAATAATTTTTACTTAAATATTAAGTAGTATCTAGTTTATAACTAATATATAAGGGAAAATATAGATAATATAACCCTAAAGTAAGCTAAGATAAAAGCTAAAAGGTATATACTAATTACTATACTACTTTTCTTTTAAGATAGTAATATTAAAATCTTTATTATAGTATTCTATACTAAGTATAAGCCTAATAGGCTTATAGGTTCTAATAGCTATATAGTAATACTAATAAAGCTTTAAATATACTAATCCTTATATAAGTTAAAAAAGAGAATATTCTAATATTAATACTCTTTATTATAAGTTTTTTAACTTTATTAAAACTACTACCCTTATTACTAAGTTTATAAATACCTTAGTCTATAAACTAATATTATAATAAATAGCTATTACTTACTATATTTATTAACTTACTTTACTATTATCTTAATATACTAAAAAAGTTAGTTTTTATTTAAATAATCTTAAATTTATATTTAATATAATAAGCTATTATTATAATAAATTTATTATTATAGTTTTTCCAACTTTAATAAGTTTATTAAGATATTAAAAAAACTATAAAGTCTAATTAGTAAATTTAATAAATAAATACTTTAATATTCTTAATTTATTATTAATATTAATTATTAATATATAAAGTATTATTATTATTATTATATTATACTAATTAGACTAGCTAGTCTATTTAGTACCTTTATAGCTTATAAGATAGGGAAAAAACTAGAGTACTTAAAGGAAAAACCCTAGCTTTAGTATAGATTTAGTATAATCTTAAAGTAATTCCTAATAAAGAGTAATATACTCCTTATCTTAATAAAAGATAATAATAGGTATAAATATATAAAACTTAATAGGCTAATAAACCTACTTATTCCCTATTTAACCCCTTTAACCTCCTTACCCTATAGTTTTATCCTAGCCTAGGCTAGGTATTATATATAGTTAAGGTCCTTTTTAAATCTTAATTCTTAAATACTTTAAAGTTTAAGTAAATATAATAATAGCTATAAAAGGCTATAATATCTACCTTTATTATTCTTTTTTTTAGCTTTTATAGTTTATTTTCTATATTATCTATACTAAATAAATAAAAACCTTATTTCTTATAAGGCTTTACTTAACTTAAGACTAATTAAAATAGCCTTATTACTTTTTTACTTTTATATACTTTTATATTTATTTTTACTTTTTACTTTATAATTACTTTATTTATATTTCTATACCCTTTTTAAACTTTTAACTTAATATAGATTTATATATAATTCTTTATATTTACTATATTAAGTAAGAAAAGTATTATAACTATATATATTTAATTATTATTATTTTTAGTTAATTATTTAGTTAATTAGCTTATTTATTATAATATTTAAAAAGCCTTAAATTCTTTAATTTTTATTCTTTTTTTTTCTTTTTTAACTATATATAATTATATATTTCCTTTACCTTTAATATATATACTACCTCTTTATTATTACTTTTACCCCTACCTAAACTAAACTATTTTTATTTTAACTATTAAACTATATTAACTCTTTTTCTTATTAGTTTTTTCTTATTATTATTATTTTATTTATATATTCTTCTTTTTTACTTACTTTTATATACCTCTTTAAGCTACTTTTAATTCTTTTTTAATATTATTAACCTTTTATTAAAATAAAATAAAATTTTAATTATTATTACTACTATTATAATAAGTTACCTTATCTTTAATATATTCTTAACCCTATTCTATTCTTAACCTTATTAGTTTAATATTATTACTATTATTAATAATATAAGTAACTTTTATCTATTTATTATTTATTCTTATTTTAATACTAATTTAGCTAGCTACCTTTCTTTACTACCTTCTTATCTTCTTACTATCCTACTAAATACTTATATTAGGTTATTATTATAACTAAGCTAATACTAGTCTTTTATAACTAGTACCTTAAATATATAGGTAAAATTAATATTATTATCTACTTTAAATAGACTAATAAGTATTTTAGTATTATATTAAAATAACCTTTATTCTAATCTAGTTTTAAATCTTAATATATTTATATATATTAAGTATATAAAAAATAATAAAATTTATATAATAATAAATCTTTTTAATTCTAATTTAATATTTAATTAAATTTAACCTTAATTAATTTATTAATAACTTATTAATAATATTAAGTTTATAATTATTACTATTTAAAAGTAGCTTTTAGCTTATATTAAGAATAATAAGATTTTAAGTTAAAATAATATTAAATTTAATTATTTAATAATAGTTATTTATTATACTTATAATTAAACTAATAATATAATTATTAAAGATAATACTTATTATATTTAAAGTATAACTAATTTAATTTAAATTATAATTATATTAGCTTTTATTAATTATAACCTAACTTTAATTATAATTATTTATATTAATATTAAAATACTAATATACTTAAATTAGGTTAAAACTAAAATAGCTTATTAGCTAGTTTAATAATAATATACCTTAGCTAGCTTACTTTAGGTTATTATAGCTACCTTAAAGGCTTAAGGGGTAACTATAGTTAAGCCTAGGCTAGATAAAGGCCTAAACTTAGCTATCTTAACTAAGAAAGAAGGGAATAAAAAGAAGGAAAAGAAGAAGTAAAAGGATAAGGTAAAGAGAGGTAGTATTAAGCCTAGCTTAGGCTATACCTATTTAAAATTATTTTTATTTTTCTATATATTTTTAGCCTACTAAAAGTAGTAAAGTTAAGATAGCTTTAAGCTTAATCTAAGCTATTCCTATTTTTTAAAATTTATACCTAGAAAAAGGCTAAAATTAGGCTAGTATTAAGTTTAAGCTATATTAAAGTAAGAATAGCCTAATAGCCTAATTTACTAAATTTTAAAATTAAAAATTAATTATATTCTATATTTATATTAGATTAATACTAGTATATACTTAATTTATTTTTATCTTACTATATACTAATATTACTATTATATTATACTTATTTTAACCTTAGTTTAGTATTAAGCTAGGTAAGGTTTAAATATATATTAATTAACCTTATAAGTATAACTACTTAATAATAGTTATAAAATCTTTTAAGTAATCTAATATTAATAGAATATCCTACTTATTTTAAAGCTACCTTTATAGTAGTTTAGACTTAGTTTAGTATATTAAATAATTTAATAAGATATAGTAAATATCTTTTAGCCTTTCCTTATAATAATATAAGCCTAACTTATAACTAAGAATATATTATTTATAAAAAAAGGTATTAAGCTTAATTTTTCTTATATATATCTATATAATAATAAAACTAATATACTTAAATATAAATAAGAATAAAACTACTTAAACTAAATATTAAAACTATAATAGTTTATAAGTAAAGTAAATTATACCTTATTTAATATAGTATTATTTAGTTAATTTATTTATTTTCTATCTTATTATTAATCTATTTTATAATTACTTATTAAGTATTTTCTAATCTTACTTTAAAGCCTTTTTAGACTTACCTAGAAGGCCTTTATATAGATTAGTTAATAGTAGTCTTATTTATTATTATAGTTATTACTATTTATATTACTATTATTATCTTAACCTCTTTATTATTACTAGGACTACTCTAGCTACCTAGATAGATATATACTAAAGTTAGGCTACTACCTTACTTACTTTCTACCTTATTAAAGTTTAGTATTTTCTAGTTATTAAATAAAGATTAATTAAAAAAACCTTTAAAGCTTTTTTAATATAATAAGTTAAGATAGCTTTAAATACTCTTATAACTAGTTATAAGTATTATAGTTAAAGGTTATATAGAATCTAAATTAAGCTTATTATTTTATTTCTTTTTAATATATATTAATTAATTAGATTAAATATTATAATAAACTTAATACTTTAAAAGTATAGCTTTTATATATTCTTAACTTTAAACTTTTAGGCTTTCTTAATAGTTATATTTAAGGTTTAGGCTACTTTTATTACTTAGTTCTTAATTACTTAGAGTTATTTTTTTTACTTTAAGCTTAGTATTAATTAAACTTTAAAAAGTTAAGTTTTTTATTTTAAATAAACTATTATATTATTAAACTAGATTAAGCCTAAATCTAAGTCTTAACTATATTAAAAGTATATAAGATTAAACTTTAATATAATAAATTATAAGTTATTAACTTTTAATTACTTTTTATATATTTCTTATCTTTATTCTAATTATAAAATTATTATATTTATATTTAATTTAATATTAAATAGGTTAGTATTATTTATAAACCTAACTATTATTAGGCTTAATACTATTTTAAAGGTAGTATATAATAAGCTAATAAAAAGAATAAAGAGAATTAGTAAAAGTAGTAATTCTTAAGGTACCTTAAAAGAAACTAATCTAGGTTATATTAAACTACTATTAAGCTATAATTAAGCTAACCTATTAGCTAAAAAGGATTATATTAAGCTTAATACTTTAGCTAGAAAACCCTATTATTAAAGTATTTAAATAAAAAGGTTATAATTAATATTATTAAAGGTATTAATAATATCTAACTATAATAATAATATAGTACTACTTTAAGTTTATACTAATTTAACTATTTTTAAAATTATAATAATAGTAATCTTAATTAATCTTTTTTATTTATTCTTTATTTAACTATTAAATAGAAGTTAGTTTAACTTTATTATAGTTATAATTTTATTTATTATAATCTCTTTAAGAAGTTTACTTATAATATTAAGAAGAGTAATAAATTACTATTCTTTAGCTATATAAAGGTTTTTTAGTTATTTATTTAGCTTTTATAAGACTATAATAATATTAGCTTTATATTAAAATAAAAAGTAACTAACTTTAAGTAAGATATTATAAAGTAAAGCTAAGACTTAATATAATAGTAGTCTTAAAGCTTATAGAAACCTATAAGAAACCCTATCTAGGTTTAGGATATTTTAAGTTATATACTCTTTAAGTATTATTATAACCTTCTTTTTAGTAATTAACTTAAGAATCTTAATTATATTCTAACTTACTTTTTATAGCTTTATTTTAAATCTAGACTATTCTTAATTAAATAGTATAATATCTAGAAAGAACTTCTAACTAAATATATTAACTTTCTTTTCTTATATAATAGCTATCTTATTATTTAGTTTAAATAGAATTAATATTATATTAAAAGTATATTTAGCTATATATTCTTTTACTTAGTAAAAATACCTTTAAAGTTTAAATATATCCTTTAAGGAATTAAGGTACTTTTTTTAGCTTTATAGCCTAGCCTTATATAAGATCTTTATCTAAGCTATTTTTATTTTTATTATATATTCTTAATTTACTAATACTTTTATATATTATACTATTTATTATACTCTCTTTATATTCTTAATAATATTTATTACCTCTTAATTCTATTATAATAATTATTATAATTAGGCTAGTATTATAATAAAAATAGCTAATTAAACTATATTTTAAATAGTTATTATTAACTATTTATATATTATTTTAATCTTAAAAGGGTTATAAAGTATTACCTTATTTAAAGGCTAAAATTAGGCTATTACCTTAATAGTAACTATATTCTTATTTATCTTTTTCTAATTTCTAATTTATAGGGGTTTTACTTCTTTATATATATTTAAGGTTAATAGTTAAGAAATATAATTAAATCTAGTTAAGCTTTATAATATAATACTATATTATCTTTTTAAAAAAAGAAGAAGTTTAAAATAAATTAATTATATTTAAATATTTATTTTTTTTATATTATATACTTATTTTAAAAAGTATAACTAGCCTAACCTTAAGTTTATTTATATACTTTATTATAAGTTTAATAGTATTAAACTCTTATTTATAAAAGTTTTATATTAAATAGTAAATATTAAAGTCTTTTATTATAGCTTTTAGTATAAGCTTACTTATCTTTACTTTAAGTAGAAAAGTAATTAGGTTTAATTTAGGTTTAATATAGATATTTATAATAACTAATAATAAAAAAAAGAATTAAATATAATAAATATTCTTTAATAAAATAGTATTCTAGAAATTCTTTAATAATTTCTTATATATATAAATTATAATATAGCCTTCCTTTTAAAGCCTTTAATATAATATTAAAATTAAGATAAGAAAAGGCTAGCTTAATATTACTTTCTAAAAGGCTAAAATATTTAGACTATTAAGAAGGTATAAAGCTATTTAAATATTATTATTATTTTTATAAATATTCTATAAAAGAATCTTTATTTTATTATCTAAGCTAAACTAGTTTAAAGTAATTAATATTAAGATTAATATTATTACTATTATTATTATAAATTATCTAGTTAGGGTTTATAGTAGTAAAGGGGAGGGTAATATATTATTACTCTTTATTAAAGAAAACTATATTATATTTAATTATAATATATTTAGTCTTTTTACTAGGTTCTACTTAGTCTTAAGAGGTCTTCTTTATAGCTATAAGCTATTAATAACTCTTTTAAGTAGTAAAGAGGCTTTTAAACTTTAGAACCTATACTTAATTAGCTAATAGGTTTTAAACTAGGTAGGCTAGAAGTAATAAGCTTCCTAGGCTTAGATCTAGTACTTTTACTATATAGAGTAATCTTTAGACTATATTAAGTATTTTTCTTTATAATTAATATATAATTCCTTTAATATATTAATAGTAACTAAGTATATCTCTATATTAGTATAAGCTTAGCCTATATATTAACTATATTTATTTATTTCTATTATATAGAACTATATAATATATTTAAACCTATAGTATTTATAGTATTAAATAGCTTAAACTAATTCTATATAAAGTTTATATTTAAATACTTATAAATTAAAGTAAATACCTTATTAATATAGTTAATTAATTATAATTATATTATAAATACTAATAATTAATAATACTTTTATATTAAACTTAACTTAAAAGTAATATATTTTAATTATAACTATATTAGCTTTATTAAATATTATTAATATAATAATAAAATTAATAGTATTATTTAGTATTTTTATTAAAAGTATATTTTTTATTACTATTAAGTATATATAATAAGATAGTTATACTTCTAGCCTAAATATATTTTTAACTTAATATATATTATTTATAAATACCTTTATATTCTAGTAAAATAAAAGTACTATATTTCTAAATAGAAGCTAATAGGTAGCTATTATAGTATTCTTTTAAAGAGATTAGTTTATTATTATAACTACCTTTATTAGCTTTAAAGCCTATACCTTAATTTAGTAGTTCTTAATATTAATAATTAATTCTTTATTATACTAGGCTAAGATAAGCTTTATTTAAGTATCTTCTTAGATTCTTTTTTATACTATATTTATATAGGTCTTTTTTAATATAAAGCCTAACTATATAATTATTTTCTTTATAATATTCTAAATTACTTTAATAGTTATAAGTAGTCTTAGTTTAAGGTTAATATATACTTATAACTATTCTAAAAAGGCTTCTACTTAAGGCTTATTATCTTTATTTATTAAGAAGAGGAGCCTTTTTATAATAATTAATTAGGTTTTAGGTTTTTTTTAAGTAAGTATTACTTTAGGTTTAGTTAGTTAAGTTTTATTAGTTTTAATATATTTAAGTATATCTTTAGTAATCTTTTTATTATTACTTACTTTAACTATAATATAGCTTATATTTAGTATTATTTCTAAGCTAGGCTTAATATTATTTTACTTTTTATTTACTTTTTATTAATTTTATTAATATTATAAGCTTACTATAAGTATATACTAATTCTAGGTATATAATATCTAAATATATAAAGTATTAAAAATTAATATTAAGAAATAAAATAAGTTATTATTTATATAATTTTTATAATTCTTTTTTATTAAGAAATATAAATATTATATTAACTATAAAATTAGGTATAGCTAGGTATAGATAGGTACGATAAATTTAGGGCCGAACGGAACTTATGGTAACCGACCGTGTGACAACTTGTTATATTACCTCCTAATTTCTCCCTAGTTATTACCATAAACATTAACACCATCGAGCAGTTCCTGTCTCTACTGGGCTCTTTCTACACTATGGCTTCCAGTATCGTTTCATCTGCCGATGCTAAGGAAGCTGCGCTGTCCTTTATTTTGGGAAATAACTCAAACAAGGTAAAATGGGACGAATGCCAATTTATTTGGGACTCTCGTGAATTGATTGAATCTTCAGCTGATGGCCAGGTAAGAACCCACTGCTACAACCTAACTTTATCTTCAGTCAACTGATGTAGATATAACAGGTCGCAATCTTTGGGGCCAAAGGGAGAGTTGCTACGCCGGAAAACGAGCTCCTGCAATTTTGTCTTCGGCATTGCCTAGACTTTAGGCCACATCCCGAATATCGATTACACGCTGTGGTAGAGGAAAAGCCGGGCGGGTCTATGATGGAACGGGACTTCAGAAATCTGGAAACAGCATCCCGTGATGATGAGATATTTTTCCGGGAACGGGTTATCGAACTCACCGAGCAAGCCGCGATGCTGGGTCTAGGAAGAGCGATGCAGTCATTCTTGACCAGACCTGCAGTAAATGGACAGCACTAGACTTGTGGCCGATGGGTGGATGAGCATGGCGACATGGCACGGGAAATTAGCGCGTGACACTATAACTGAGATTAGGTAGTTATCTCCAAGTCTTCCATCGGGCACCAACAGGCCTGGGTTTATACGTCGACTGCCCTAAACCCATATTTTGTGCTTTTGTGCTGCGCCAGCCAAGTCACTTCAAGGTCACCCAGCTCCGCCCTCTACTAAGCATATTTTATCCGAAGCGGGACAAGGCTCGCATTCTTCCACCGGTCGGGGCCTAATTTTCTCCAACTATTTCGTTCACCCGCGGCCCCCTTGATGGCGTGATTGCCCACTAGATTAGCCACAACACTGGGAGGCGTCAGGTTGTCATTCCACCTGCAGGGTTGCAGGTCGCAGGTTGCAGCTTGCATCGTCAGACTGAACTATTGCTTTGTAAAAAGTGACCACGGCGCAACCAGATCCGGGTTGGATCTGCAAAAAATGGAGTCAGCGGAAGTGGCAGCCACTTGGCACTTTGCCATGCATGAGACTAAGTTAGTCGGCCGTTTCCTCCCGAGCTTCACGTCCCGTTCAGCCACAACGCCCACAACGCTCGCCGGGACCGCGCGAGCCGCCCCGCAGGCGGACAAACTATGCCAGGGGGAGCCAAACGTAAACCTTTGAACCTGTGCAAATATTGTCCACGTTGCCGCATTCCCAACGAGGGACTTTGGCCACTGTGATGCGTCAGTTTTCGTCTGCATGTGCCGCCGATAGCTTCGGGTATTCTATCCCGTAGTCATCCCCCTCTCATCTAATTGTCAGCCGCCACCAAGCCATATCACACATATCACACTGCCTTGCCTTTTGGGCCGCCTTGCATTCGCCACCATGTCACATCACACTGCCTTGCTTGCTTGCCTTTTGGGGTCGCCTTGCATTTGCCACGTCGTGTGACTGTCTCGGGACGCCCACGGGAGTCTGAAGGGAAACCATACCGCAACAGTGCGTATGAGCGACGGACCAATAGTTTTGGAGATCAAAGATTTACGACCGAGCAGGCCTCGCCAGCCTATTTATAACAAAATCAATTTTTTCCTCTTCCACGTTTCTCTTAATGCCTATTATACCTACCTCTAGCTTTATCCTTATTTAAAGTCTTTATAATAAGCTTACTTATTTTCTATTTTAAAAATATACTAATAATAACTAATAATAACTAATATAAAGTTATTAATATTATTATTATAATAAAAAAAGAATATCTTAATATATTAAGAATTAATCTTAAAGTATTTAATAATAAATATTATTATTATATTATTTTAATTAAATTAATTATTTTATTTAATATTTTTATAAATTATAAAAAAAGAAAAAAACTAAGATATTTATAAAGAAAGTCTTAATTTAAATATAAATATTATAAAAGTTAAGTTAAATTTAATAGAAAAATAGAAATAAAAGGATAATTTATATTTATTTATTAAATTATAATAATTAGACTTTATAATTCTTTTAGTATCTTAATAAACTTATAAAAGCTAGAAAAACTATAATAAAACTAATACTAGCCTATATCTAAATAAAAACTATCTTTTCTATATACTAATTTACTATTATATAATAATTCCTAATAGTATTTAATAGTATTTAGTATTTTTAGTAAGTATATTTTTAAGTTACTACCTTAATCTATATTTTTTTATATCTTTTATTATTTATTAACTATTTAAGTATATTAAATTATTATTATTATTATTATTATATTATATTAATTAGACTAGTTAGTCTATTTAGTACCTTTATAGCTTATAAGATAAGGAAAGAACTAGAGTACTTAGAAGAAAAACCCTAGCTTTAGTATAGGTTTAATATAATCCTAGAGTAATTTCTAGTAAAAAGTAAATATACTCTTTATCTTAATAAAAAATAATAATAATAAGTATAAATATATAAAACTTAATAAGCTAATAAACTTACCTATTCTCTATTTAACCTTTACCCTTTATAATTCTATTTTAGCCTAAGCTATAATAGGCTAGCCCTAGAGAGGCTTTAGTAGCAACTAGCACTATAGCTATTAAGGGCGTAAGCCTTAACCCCTTTAGCTATAAGGCTAAAAGGATTTATAATAATAATATTAACTTATTATTATCTAGTTATACTTATAAGGGGCCCCCTAGGGGCTCTATGCTGGCTACTCTAGAAGGACTAGGGTAGGCTCTATAGCCTAGCCCTTAATATACCTAGCCTAGCCCTTAATATACTCTCTCTCTCCCTAGCGTGCCTATAGATAGGCTATAAACCCCCTAGGCTCTAATCTATTAGCTTATAAGCCTAGGCTAAAACGCCTATATTACGTTTCGAACCTACAACCCTAGGTTAGTATTGTTATATATAATAGGCTAGTATTAGGATTACTATCCTAAGCAGGTAATAGTTATAAGATTATAGGTATAGAGTGCTTATAGAGGTGCTCTATAGGAATAGTTATATAATAATAATTCTTAATTAACTAACTAAATAAACTATAGAAGGGAGAGGTTATAGTTAAATATATAAATAAGTAATACCTTAGGTACTATTAGGAAATTATAAGAATAAAGGAATAATTAATAGTTATATATATTAATAGTTAATAGCTTATAAATAGTTACTTTACTTACCTATAGAAAGTAATAATACCTTTATAGTAGTCTAGCTTTATTAGCTTAATTACTTACTATAATAGCCTTTATAATACTCTATATTAAGGCTATAAGTATTAAGACTTCTTTATATACTATTATATAGTATAATTACTATATATATATACTATATAGTATAACTAGCTACTATATATAATTATATATAGTATAAATCTATCTACTATATACCTTTATATATAATATATCTTACTAAATATCTACTATACTTAGCTAACTATATCTACTATAATACCTATTAGTATAATACTAGTAGTCTTTTCTTTTAGCTAAGTTATATAGCCTTTAGGCCTCTTTATAGCTTCTATAATATAGCTAACCTAATCTTAAATATATAGTATTAACTAGTTACTATTAACTAGCTTTTATAGTATTTTATTTAAAATAGTCTTTATTAATATATTTATAAGGTTATTATTACTATTAATCTAGTAGATTTTAATAAGCTTATAGTATTTATAGGACTAATATAGTATTATAATATTAATTATTAAGTACTTCTTTTTAATAGTTTTAAGCTTTATTAGGTATTTATATAGTAAAAATAAATCTATATAAATTATTATTAGAATTACTATTAGGCTTATTAACTCTATAATCCTATTTAAAATAATAAAAAAAGTATAGTTTATATTAGTATTTAAAACTATACTATATAGCTTTAATATTAATATACTTTAAATAATATACTTACTTTTTATTAAGCTTTAAGTAATAATATTACCTTAAATAGTAATTTTAGTATAGTTAACTAGTTTTTTATTACTTAAAATAATTATATATTTTAGCTAAGAATTTAAATCTTTATTATTAATAAAAGAACTATTAATAAAAATAAATAATTTAATTATTTTTAATTAGATTAATAAGTATTAAAGGCCTTAGGTAGTATTCTTAATTTACTATTAAATATAGGTATTTAGGTACTTAAAATTATTTTTTTTAAGCTTTTTAAATTATATAGTAATAAATAGGTTAAATATAGCTTCTAATTAGTAAATAAAGGTTAAATAGGTACCTTAGGCTTATTACTTTATATACCCTTTTAGGTTAATTAGTAGTTAAAGCTTTTTTAATTATTCTTTTAAAACTATTAGAATAATACTATTAATACCTAAAAAGATATAATATCTATTAAATATTAATAGGTTCTTTACTATAAATATCTCTTTTAGCTTAGCCTAGAATCTAATAGTAATAAAGGTATTAACTTCTTATTTATTAAAAATAATAATATTAAGGCTAATTATATTATTAATCTATATACTAATAATACCTTAATTAAGGCCTAAAGCTAATAAAAAGTATTAATTATAAATAAATAATAATATTTTAAGCTTCTTAAAGTAGTAAATAAAGTATATTATTTACTAATAAGTATTAAACTTAAAAATATTATATAATAGTAAAATAACCTTAATAATAGTACCTTTAAGATAGAGATAGTAGAGTTCTAAGGGAATCTAGGTAAGAATATACTACTAGAGGTAGATTCTAGCCTATATATAGGCCTAGGTAATATCCTAAAGCTATAGTAATTAACCTTATTAGATTTAAATTAGTATAAGGCTTAAGATTAAATACTAGCTTATTCTTTAAATAGTTAGTAATTAAGTAAATAATATATCTTTACTATAGTCTTAATAACTATATAAAACTATATATATTTTCTTTATAGGCTTTTTAGTAGTATTAAACTTAATCTTATTAACTATTTAAAATTTAAATAGGTATTTATAATAAATAGTAAGGTTAAATTTAATAAATTAAAAGACTTTATATTCTAAAAGGCTTTATAACTCCTTTTTAATAAAAGTAAAGAATAAAGGCTTATTATTAAGAAGTATATTATCTTTTTAAAGCTTTAAATAGTATTTTATATTATTCTTCTTTTTAGTAAAAAAGAATATTTTATCTTTAGTTATTTTTAATAGAATTTAGTATTTTATAGGCTAGTATTTTATCTTTATACTAGGAATTACTTATAAATACCTAGGCTTATAAGGAATAATAACTTAGATTTATTTAATAGGCTTTAAAATAGCCTTAAAAGGCTTTAGAATAGTTTTAATAGGTTTTAAAGTAGTCTTAATAGGCTTTAGAAAGGCTTTAATAGGCTTTAAAGTAGCTTTAATAGTCTTAAAGGCTTAATAATTATAGTCTAGGTTATTATTAAAGTTATATTTATTATTAGTATTACTTTTAAAAGCTTATAATACTTTTAGGTCTATATTTAAGTCTTTTTTAATAAAGAATAAATATATAGTAGTTATATAGAAACTAATAGGGTTAAATAGTATTTTTATAATATATTTTTTAGTATTTATACTTATTAACTTATAAAGGCTAATCTAACTATTATTTTTATACTAAATATAGATATCTAACTATAATAATAAGTAATATAGAGAGCCTATATTAAGGCTATTATATATAGTTAATACCTTATATACTTATTATAAGGAGAGGGTTTTTTAAGTAGTATTAATTACCTTTTAAAGGGCTTTAGTATATTAGGCTACTAAAGGGTATAATAAGGAGCCTTTTAAGAGGTAGGGGTAGGTACTAAAGACTAGTAAGGTAGGTATTAGGCTATTAGGTTTAATAGAGTTATTTATAGCTTTAATAGTAAGTTATAAGTACTTATTAGTACCTAAAGTACTTTATAGCTTTTTATAAATAATATTATAAGTATACTAAAAGGGGGTATAATAGTATTCTAGCTTATTAATTATATTATAGGCTTTTATAAGTATTAAGTATACTTAAATATCTAGTTTTTTTATATATTTATAGAATTTAGTTAATAAAAAGTTACTTCTAGTATTATAAACTATTTATTTAAGGGGTTTAAGGTATATATTAATCTAGTAATATTAGAGTATATTTTAAAGGCTTTTAATACTTTCTAGGGGGTTTTCTATACTTTTATAAAGGAATTAAACTACCTAAAAGAAGGTAATAATATTTAGTATATATAGAATAGGTTATTAATTATTAAGATATATTATATTAGCTAGTATTTTATAGTTAAATTTATATTTATTTTTTAAAGTAAATTAGAACTATTTAAAAGACTTAGTATATAGCTAATATTACTTATAAGTAGTTATTAAGTAGTTTAATACTTCCTTATTAAATTCTTCTTCTATATATTCTAATATCTAGCTAAGATAGGCTATTAAAGAGTACTTAAAGTAATAATATAAGTATTAAAGCTCTCTTTCTATTAGGTAGAAAGTAGTAACTTTAGTAGTATATAGTATTTACTAAAAGTATCCTTAATATCTTATAATAAAGACTTTTAACTATTTTTAGTAAAGTATATTATTAATATTATTTAGCTAAATCTTTAAAGTATCTATATTTTTAATAGAAAGTAAGAATAGTATAATAGTTAATAGTATCTAGAATATAATTACTTTAAGTATTATAGGTACTATAATCTTATTAATAGAGATTATAAAACTAATATTAAAGTATACTATTATAATAAAAGCTAATTCTATAACCTAAAGGCTTAGAATTAGTTTTATTAGTATTTTTATTTATACTATATTAGTATTAAAAGTATTAATAATACTTATATTAAAAAGAATTTCTTTAAAAATATCCTTTATATATTATTCTTTATAGCTAAAGATATTAAAGATACTTTAAAATAGATCTTTAGTATAAATAGTATATTTAATAAAGATATTAATAAAGAAATATATAATCTTTTTAAAGAATTAGTCTTTTACTATAATAAAAGCTTTAATAGCTTTTAAGAAGAATATTTATATATTCTTTTATTTATTTACTAAAAAGTTATCTTTATTAAAAAATAAGGTAGTAATATAGGTACTAATCTTATTCTAAACTAATAGTATCTCTTTTAAGGTTCCCTTAAAGGCTATTAAGAAAGCTTAATACTTCTTATTATTTAAAGGCTTTTAGTAGATCTTATAGGTATTCTAGGTATTATAAGTACCTTTTTATTCTTTCTTAGTATAGTTTATTAACTAATAGCCTTCTTTCTAATATATAAAATAGTACTTTAAGGTATTATTTAAGCTATTAGGTTATTTCTTTAAAAGGATTTAGGTATTATAGAACTACCTATTAATATAGAAGTTTTAGTACTTTAAATAGGTTTACTTATATATATAAATTAATTATTAAAATATAGAAATTAAGTCTTTATAGTATTTTAAAGGCTATATAAGGGCTATAGTATAGGTTTTATTATTATATATAGTATTCTTTAGTATATTCTAAGTCTTAATAAGTATAATTATACCTTTTAATATAGAAAATAGTCTTTAATATAAGACTTAAATCTTATTAACTAATAATTTAAAATAGTTAATAATAGACTTTATAAAGTACTTCTTTATTAGCTTATCTAGTAAAAAGTACTTTTATTTATTTATATAAAGATTCTAGGTTAATAAGGGCTTAAATTAGTTATAAACTACCTTAATTATTTTATTATAAGTTATTTAGTAGTTTATAATTACCTAAATATAGTACTTTAAAACTCTTTTAATAAGTATTAATAAGAATATATATAGTAAGGCCTTTTCTAAAAGCTAGGCTTAATTATAGTAGTTAATAAAGTTATATATCTAGATATAGAAAAAGTTATACTTCTTTTTACTATACTTATTAGCCTCTTAGTATCTTTTAGTAATACTATTAATTTATTTTAGTATATTTAAGTTTATTATAAATAGCTTAAAGGGTTTATTTTTAGGCTATTTATACTCTTTATTATTAAAGTAATATAATAATAATAAAAGTAGTAGTAATAGTTTTAAATATAGTAGTAATACTCCTTATAGATATAATAGCTATAATAATCCCTATAATAGTTATAATAAGAGTATAAATAGTCTTAATAAGGGTAATAATAGCGCCTTATATTTAAAAGGTTATTAAATAGCCTACCTTTTATAGTATTAGTAAGTAGAGTTTCTTTAATATAGTTATAATATAAAAGGCTAAATATACTTATTATAGCTAGAGTTCTATAAGGTATTAGGTAGTATAAGGGTACTAAGTACTTAAGGGGTATTAATTATTATAAATAAGTTAAATATCTAAAAGGTATTAAGTATTAAAAGAAGTCTAGTTATATAAAAGTCCTAGTAAATTCTTATAGGTTTAGGTAAGGTATTTTCTATATTATATAGGTTTTCCTTTAGTATTTCTTAAGGTAGTTCTAATAGTAGTATATACTAAGGTATTAATACCTAGGCTATTTAAAGTAAGTTATTATTATTTAGATAGAAAAGAGTATAAATATCCTTTTCTTTATTATTAGCTAGCTTTAAAGGTTTATTAGCTAAAAGGGAACTAAATAGTAGCTTCTTAATAGATCTTAATTTAATAATAAATAGTTTTATTAAAAGCTAATTAGACTATATTAAAAGGGGGTTTTTTTTTAAAAAAAGAAAACGATAATTACTTTTATAATTAATATATTTATTAAAGATAGTTTTCTAAATAGTTTTAATAATTTATTATTCTTTATTAGTATATAAAGTAATTCTAATACTATTAAGATAATCTTTAAACTTATAAAAGACTTCTTTATTAACTATTTTTTAATTAGCTTTAATTTAATAAGTAAAATCTTTATAAAGGTACTTTTAAAGGTAGCTATTAAACTATTTATAATAAATATTATATATAAAGGTATAGAAAATAATTACTATAATAGTTTATTAATTAAGGTTAATAGCTTTTTTAATATTTTAAGTAAAAAAGTATAGTTAAAATAATTTCTAGTTAGCTAGGAGAAAATAGGTAAGATAAGTAAGACTTTTAAGTACCTTATTAAGAATTATAGCTAATAGGTAGCTTAAGATTTTAAAGGTAGTTATATAAAACTATATTAAAGATTTAATTAGAGGTTTTTTATTAGTTAAGTTATTAAGTATACTAGATAGTATATTAGGCTTTCTAGTAAGTATACTAGATATTATAATTAATAGAATAGATAATTCTAGAAAGTTATAAGGCTATAAAGGTATAAAAAGAATAGATATTCTATTAGAAATCTATAATTAAGGTAAAGGTAATTACTAATTAGTATTAAAATTACTATCCTAAATAGGTAATAGTTATAAGATTATAAGTATAAAGTGCCTATAAAGGTACTTTATAGGAATAGTTATATAATAATAATTCTTAATTAACTAATAAAATAAATTATAAAAGGGAAAGGCTATAGTTAAATATATAAATAGGTAGTACCTTAAGTACTATTAGGAAATTATAAGAATAAAGGAATAATTAGTAGTTATATATATTAGTAGTTAATAGCTTATAGGTAGTTACTTTACTTACCTATAGGAGGTAATAACGCCTTTATAGTAGTCTAGCTTTATTAGCTTAGTTACTTATTATAGTAGCCCTTATAATACCCTATATTAGGGCTATAAATACTAAGACTTCTTTATATACTATTATATAGTATAACTACTATATATATATACTATATAGTATAACTAGCTATTATATATAACTATATATAGTATAAATCTATTTACTATATACCTTTATTATTAAGGACTAGCCCTAGGGTATTTATAAATAGGTATTATAATAGTATTAACTCTCTTATAAAGTAAAAAAGAAGGAAAAGCTAGTCTATCTATCTACTATAGTATATAAAGGGGGTATACTAGGGGTATACCTATAGTAGCCTTAGGCTAAGTCTAGCTAGAATAGACTTAAGCCTAACTTCTTTATATACCCCCCCTCTTTAATAATACCCTAATTATATTAGCTATAATTACCTAAGCTAATATAGGCCTACTATACCTTACTTACCTAAGCTAGTATATATTTAATATATACTCTATACTTATATTAGGTTATTACCTAGGGTCTATACTCTTATAGCCTATATATATATTACTAAAGAATATTCTTATAGTAACCTTAGTTTACTTACTTTTTACTATAGCCCTTATACTTAGGAATTTCTTTTAAGTAGTCTATATATTATAATTACCCTTATTCTAAGCCTAGCTATTTAGGTAGCTAGTATTTACTAGCCTTACTTTTACTCTACCTATAGCTAGTTATATTATATTTAGCCTCTTAGTACTATTAGTTATTACCTAGGTATAGTAAATTATCTTTTTATTATTACTAGGTAAGGTATATTATATATATACTATATTATTAATATATTTAAAGTAAGGGGTATTTCTTAGCCTAATTAGCCTTTTTTTTTATAAATAAATTCTTTACTCTTTTTCTTAACCTATTTTATTCTTTTACTTTTTATAACCTTTAAATAACTTTATACTCTTAAAATACTCCTTCTTAAACTATAAATAATCTTATAATAATATATAAATATAATAGTAATAACCTATAATATTAGCTACTACTACTATACTACCTTTATTATTACTACCTAGTAATAATAAAAGCCTAAAGGGATATAAGAAAGGCTATTAAATAATTTATAGCTATACCTTATAAAGTAATTTTAATAATAAAGAGTATTAATTTAATAATAAGCTAGACTTTCTATATATTATATATCTTCTATACTTATATTAAATAATAGTATTAAATTATATTATAAATACTAATAGTAGGTATACTACTTATACTATAAGCTATTAGTCCTATATTTAAAAGCCTATCTTATTTATAAATAGTCTTAACCTATACTACTATATATATACTCTAATATTACTTATTAATAATAATAAGGCTATTATAATACTAATAATTAATACTATATATACTAAAGGGTATAAATATATAATTCTAATAACTATATAGGTATATATATAAGACTACTTTATTAGTACTTTAGCTAATATATATATAAACCTAATTAGTATACTACCTCTACTTAATACCTTAAGTACTATATTAGTTATTACTTTAGTTACTAATATTATAATAGTAATAATTCTTTAAGGCTATAATACTAGTAGTAGTTTTAGTAGTCCTACCTATATAGTATTAAGTTAAATTAATTAAAACTTTATTATACTTATAGTAAGTATATATTCTTTTCTTTCTAGTTTACTACTTATATCTTAATAAAAGATAATATAGGCCTAAGCTATATACTAAGAGGCTACTAATAATACTATCTTAGTAATATTATAATACCTAGCTACCCTTTTAATACCTAGCTACTAAACTATTAAGTACTATAACTTAAATTATAGCTACTTTTTATATTATTAGTCTAATAGTTATTATTACTACTATTATAATAACTTATATTATTCTTACTTATATTATTATTACTCTTACTTCTATTTATATTTATATTACTACTATTCTCTTTCTTATTATTACTCTTTTATACTTAATAATTACTTAATATTACCTATTTAGGTATACCCCCCTTTTTTTTTATTACTACCTTATAACCTAGTTAATAGTATTACTATCCTTACCTTTTTTAATCTAATAGTTATTATTAAAGATATTAATAATAGTAATAAAGAGCTTTTAGACTTTATACTATAAATATAAGTATATTATACTATCTTTTTCTTTTTACTTTATTATTATATAGTTATACTTTTAAAATAATATAGTATTAGTATACTTTTAGTTTTATATTTTTATACTTTTTCTTTTTCTTTTTTTTTTTTATTATACCTAGCTAGTATACTATAGCCTTAATATAATACTAATATACCTATAGTTTATATTTTTAATATTATTTTTTATTTTTATTAGTAATCTTTAATAGTTTAGGTTATATATACTAAAAGGCCTAATAGGGACCTAATAAAGCTATAAGTATAGAGTTATACTCCTTTAAGAATAAAAGAATTATTACTTCTTATTATCTTATAAGTCCTTTTTATTCCTAATATAATACCCTACTTTACTTATATAGGTATTATATTTTAATATTATACTTATTATAGCCTTAATTATTAATTAATAAACTATATTTATTTAGTCTTTTATAAATAGGCTATATATAGTTTATTATTATTTTAAGTATTACCTTATTATTCTTTAAACCTAGTAAATATAATATTATTCTATAGTACCTTTAGGGGTTTTTAGGTTAGGTCTTAGTATCTTACTTATTTAATAAGTACCTTTCTTTTATAGCCTTATTCTAATAGGTAGTAAATATATAGAATTTCTTTAATAGTATATTCTTAAGTTAGCTTTAAGCCTAGCCTATTTTTAATTAATACTAGCTTAAAGGCTTAGTTATTTTATAATTAGAATAAAAGGGGATTATTTATAGCCTATTTAATAAGATTAATATAGAATATTTTATAAAGGTTTTTTAATATATTAAAGGTTACTATTAATAGTATTAAAATTATTATTATTATATATTTTATTTAGACTTAATTAAGTTTTTTATTTAGCTATATTATTATAATATTATATAAAAAAAGCTATACTTTATCCCTTTTTTAAAAGTATTTTATTAGATATTAAGAGTTATTTATAACCTTTTTAACTTATTATTAAGTATATATAATTATAGTCTAAACTAGCTTTAAGCCTTTCTTAATATATTTAAAAAATACCTTTACCTTTCTTATAAAGGACTTAAAAGGTATTAATAGTCTTATTATAAGTTATATAGCTAGCTTATAATAATTATATAGTAGGAAGTTTAGGCTAAAACTTATAATAAATAAGTTTTAATTATTAAATATAAACTAGGCTATTAGTAACTAAGTAAGCTAGTTATACTAAGAGTATATAACTAGTATATAGAGTATTATCTATATTTCCTAATTTACTTACTTTATTTTACTATTTATCTAGAAGTAGAAAGCTATTAATAGGAGCTATTTAATACTAGTTAGGTAGTATAGTATTCTTTAGAACTTACTAACCTAGTCTAATTCTTTATTATTTATAATTTAGTTAAGGAATTTATAAAAATACTATTAGTATAAAAGGAACTATATTATATAGTTTTTTACTATTATAAAGCTTATTACCTTAAGCTAGATATACTTTAATAGTTAGTTAGTAATTACTATTAGGAAATATAGTTAGTCTTTCTTTTAAGCTAATAAGTTTATTATAAAGTTAATTAAGATTTATTACTAATATTACTCTTTAATAGGAATTAGCTATAAGAGTCTTTAATATAGTTTTCTTAACTTATATACTTTAAAATACTTATAGTTTTAAATATAGTATATAATATTCTAGGATATTCTAAACTAGTAGTAATTCTATATAAGTAGTAAGAATATAGTATTCTTTCCTAGGTATACTATTATAAGTAAAGAGTATACCTTCTTTATTAAGGTAGTTATTAGTAGTTCTTAGCTTAGAATCTATAAGTAGCTTTTAAACTAAAGCCCTTAGTAAGTAAAAATAGTATAGTTTATAACTTACTTATAAGTCTTACCTTCTTTTAAAAAGAACTAGGTACCTTAGTATATAGCTACTAGCTTAGTAAGATAGCTTAGGTTTAATACTATATTATCTTCTTATAGTATTAAGAGCTTTAGGTTTAAGAATAGTAATAAGTATTATTTACTTATACTTATTACTATAATTACTATAATATTAATTAGCTTTATAATCTTCCTTAAAAGTCTCTTTAGGTTATCCCTATATATTTCCTACTAGCTAAGAGTATTTAGTTATTATACTAGTAGTCTAGATTAGTAATATAACTAGAATTAAAACTAGAAAAGAAACTCTACCTACCTAGTTTATTATTTTAATAGTAAATATAGCTTTATAAAGTACTTAAGATTCTTATAATTAGTTAGGATTATAAAGGGGTTTTCTTACCTTTAAAGCTTAGGCTTTTATACTTTAAGGTATATAATAACTACTAAAAACTCTTTATTATAGATTATATAGTTCTATTTTATAGTTAATAGCTTAATAAAGTAATAAGCTATTAGTTAAAAGACTTTATCCTTATTAACTTATAATAAATAGCTACTTAGTTTTATATTAAAGGTATTTAATTCTATTAATATCTTCTTTATTAGGTCTTAAAGGCTTAGGTATAAGCTTAATAAGAATAATAATTTTAATATTTTAAATATAGTTATCTTTTCTTTATTCTATATAAATAGTATACTTTTCTTTATTAGCTAGGTAAATAGCTTTTATATAGTTAAGAAGTTTAGAATAAAGTTATAATAGAAGTTTATAAATTTATTAAAGCTTTAAACCTTTTTTACTAAAGTAGGTATTTTTTAATTATAAATTATATATATTTTCTTTAAGTCTAGCTTTAGTAAGACCCTTACCTATATAATAAATCTTAGGTATTTTACTATTTTTATAGAGAAGTTATACTTTACTAGGTTTATATAAAGACTAATATCCTTAAGGTAGCCTAAAATTACCTATACTTTTTCTTTATAGTCTTATAAAGACTTTAAAGTATAGATTAAGATATTATTAAGGTAGGCTATTATATATTTATTAAGAAAGTTATTTAATATATAATTAATATACTATTAGAATATTATTAATACTCTAGAAAGATTAAAGGGGTATATAAGCTACTTAAAGAGGCTAAACTAAGTCTAGAAAGCTATAAAC
Organism: Cordyceps militaris CM01; assembly: GCF_000225605.1. NCBI lineage: Eukaryota > Fungi > Ascomycota > Sordariomycetes > Hypocreales > Cordycipitaceae > Cordyceps > Cordyceps militaris. The sequence continues at coordinate 3,216,079 of NW_006271973.1, read as the reverse complement.
TTTTTAAACCTTATCTTTATTTATAGCTTATAGAATATTAAATAGATATTAAGCTTTATATACTACTTTATTATTAAAAAGGCTTATAATATCTTCTTAATAAGTAGGAATAAGTATTTATTATCTTTTAAAATTATATTAAACTCTTTATAATTTATATAAAAATACTACTTTCTATTTAACTTCTTTATTAAGAGTATTAGTATTATAGCTAAGAATAAACTTACTCTTATTTAGCCTTTATTTAATAAAGATATTAACTACTTTTATAATTCTAGTAACTAGTCTTAAAGTATATAGTAAAGATAGCTATATAATAGCTATTTTAGTATACTATCTAGCTTAGTTTTAATCTTAATCTTATAGTTAAACCCTTCTTAATAGGGTAATAATACTATTATATCCTTCTTTTAAAAAAGGTCTTTAAACTCTTTATATTACTAAAGGACTATTTATTTCTTAACTAGCTTTTAATAAAAGATAGTATTAATCTTATAGATATTTATTAATATAATCTATATTACTTTATAGTATTCTTTAAAGTCTACCTTAAGCTAGTAATAGAACTAGTTTCTACTAAATAGTATTAAGCCTTTTTTATTCTTTTTATAATTCTTTATATATATTTTCTAATATAGCTTTATCTTAAAGTAAATAAAGCCTTTTTCTATATTTATTATTAGCTTATAGTAAATAAGCTAAGGTAGCCTAAATATTATTAGCTTTAATAATATAGGTATTATATAGAGTAGGATTAAGAATACCTAGCTATTAATATCTACCTTAACCTTTATTATATTAAATACTATAAACTTTAATACTTCTTCCTTTATAGCTAACTTAATTCTTTATTTAATTAGTAATAAGATTCTTTTAAAGTATAGCCTATTTACTATTTCTTTTTATATTACTTTATAATATTTATAGTTTAAATTAATAAAGGTATTTATTAATATATATACTTTTAAGATAGTAAGGATAAGGAATAGTTTAGTATTTATTTATTTAGCTATTTCTTTTTAAACTACTTTATCTTACTTATTTATTTCTTTTTAACCTTTTACTATAACTAATATACTTAAAAGGAGACTTATCTTTAAGTATCTTCTTTTCTTAAGCTATTAAATTAGTCTTTTATAGAAATACTACTTATATAAATTAGTATTAAGAGTCTAGCTAACTTAAGTCTATAGGCTATAATTATATAGCCTATTTTTCTATAATAAAAGTATTACCTTACTTTCTAGTATATATTAAGTACTACCTTAAATACCTATATAGTATACTTTCTAGACTATATACTATTTAAGGTTATATTATTAGTAGCTAGTTTAATTTTAAGAGTATAAATACCTATTATTTAAATATCCTCTTTATAATTTATATACTATCTTTATAGTCTTTATTATAGTCTAGCTTAATATTACTTCTTAATTCTATATAATTTAAAGTTAATTATTACCTTTTAAAATATCTAAATTATATTATTATAGTTTATTTAAAAAATACTATAGCTAATTATAAGTATCTTTATTATAGCTAATAATATAAGATAAAGTTTATTTAATTTAACCTTATTTAACTATATAAGGCTATTAGTTAAGGCTAACTTCTATTTAAAGTATATATAGTAATAGTTAAAAGACTCCTTATTACCTTATAAGATTATATTAAGGTTTATTATTATTATAAACTATTAATAAAGGTTATTAAATACTATTTTAAGGTATCCTAGAAATTTATATAGGTTTACTATACCTTAAAAGCTATTTACTTTAAAGTATATAATAACTTTTAATTATAATATAGTATTAAGATTTACCTAAATATATATAAATTAAGACTTTAAGGGGCTAATAAAGTCTATATTAGTTTCTAGCTTATATACTATAGTTTACTTCTATCCTATAAATACCTTAAGATTACTATTAAACTTCTTTCTTATAAATAAAGGCTTTTACTAAACTATAGATAGGTTAGCTAGGAGAGAGGTACCTTTTAATATTACTATCTAGCCTTAAGGGTTTTATAGTTATTATAGCTCCTCCTTTAAGAATATATTCTATTCTATTATAGCTATAGTCTAAGCTAAAAGCGCCTAGTAGGCCTTAGTTATTAATAACTATTATTTAGGTTATAATTCTACTATTATTACTTTTATCTTATTAGTTTTTCTCTTAGCTAGGTAAAAAAGGTATTAATATAAAAGAGAGTTAATTATTAAAGACTAGCCTTAAGGTATTTATAGATAGGTATTATAATAGTATTAACTCTCTTATAGAGTAAGAAAGGAGGAAAAGCTAGTCTATCTATCTACTATAGTATATAAAGGGGGTATACTAGGGGTATACTTATAGTAGCCTTAGGCTAAGTCTAGCTAAAGTAGGCTTAAGCCTAACTCCTTTATATTTATATATAGTATATCTTACTAAATATCTATTATACTTAGCTAACTATATCTGCTATAATACCTATTAGTATAATAACTAGAGGGCTATTAATATAAAATACTATTAATAACTAATAGTTTTTACCTAACTATAGAAAATCTAATACTTATTATATTCTTTTTAAACCTTATTATTAAATAAAAGAGGCTTAATAGGCTAGGTAAGCTAGTTAGTAGATAATACCTTATTAAACCTATTAGGTTAATAAGCTTTTTTCTTAATTTTAAAAAAGCCCCCCCTTTAGATTCTTTATTAAAAGCTAAAAGAAAGACTTCTTAACTTACTAAATAGAATTAATATTATTTTTAAGTTTAATAGGCTAAATATAATAATAAGTAAGTTATTTTCCCCTTTTTAATAAGTTATATTAATAAATTAAACTTAAAGTATAAATAACTTTATTAAAAAAGTATAAATAAACTCTTTTTTTATAATTTTAACCTTTTTCTTATTAAAAGCTAATATAGCCTTAGTTATAAGCTTTTCTTTAAACTCTTTATAAATAGATATTAATATAATACTCTTTTTATTAAAATTAAATATTTAAAGTAAACTATTATTAATAATAATAAACTAACTAACTAATAACTAGCTAGCTAAGAACTTATAAGTAGCTACTTTAACTACTATATTTATTATACTTATTATACCTAGCCTCTTAATAGAACCTAATAAGACCTTATAAGTAATTACTTAAAAGCCTATTAAGATAATAAAGAATATTAATATTATAATTATTAATAAAAATACTATTATAAAATATTAATAAAAATAGTATTTAAATATAATTAGTATTTTATAATAAATCTAAACTAGATATTATTATTATAAAAGAAATATTAAATAATAAATTACTTTTAGTTTTAATATTAGCTTTATATTAATACTTTTAAGGAAATAAGAAGATAATAACTTATATATATAAAAGAATAAATATAAAAGACTATATAGTCTTTTTTAAGAAAAATAGCTATTATATTATCTTTTTTAACTTATTAGTTTATTTTTTTAATATTTACTTTAAACTTAATATAAATTTAATATAACTTTTTTCCTTTTTAAATAAGAAGTTAATATATATTATAATAAAGAATTTTAATATTTATTACTCTTTTTAAGATATTTATAAAAGAACCTTATTAATATTAAAAAGGACTTTATTTACTTTAAAGTAACTTAAAATAATACTAATTACTCTTTAAAGAATAATTATAAAAGAAAAGTTTAATAAGAGATTAAGTATATTAGATTTAATTTAATACTTTCTAGACTTTAAAAGCTAAATACTAGATTTTTTAAAAGACTTAATAAAGTCTAATTACTACTTTTAGCTAGTAAAAATTAACTTCTTTATTCCCCTCTTTATAACTATATATTTAGCTTAATATAAAATAAATATAAACTTAGTATAAATAAAGACTATAATTAGGTTTTCTTTAAATCTTAATAAACTATATTAGCTATTTATTTTAATAGAAATTAATATTATAATTAAGAATTTAAATAAGATTTTAAAAAAAATCTTATTAATAAATATTCCCTTTTAAATACCTTTATAAGGCTAGATAGCCTTTTAATAAATACTTAAAGTTATAATAATAATAAAAAAAACTTAAAAGCTTTATAAATAAGCTTAAAAGGTTAAAATAAAAAGAAATTAAAAAAAAGTATATTAAATAGCTATTACCTAAAATAGAATAGTTTAGAAAGTAAGAAATTAGGTATAAAAGGTTTACTTAAATATAGTTACCTAAATACTAAATAGGCTTTAAAGGTATTATTAATAAGTAAAAAAGTATACTAAAGGTATAAGCTTTAATATAATTTTATTATTTAAAAGAGAAAAAGACCTTTTAGTAATTAAGATAAAATAAAAAAGGTTAAAGTTTTAATAAAAAAGTTCTTTTTTAACTTTTTAATAAGCTTTTATAACCCTTAATTACTAATAAATAAGATTCTAAACTAAAATATAAGTATAATATTAAAGAATATTATTATAAACTAAATAAGGTTTATATTAATAAGGTATATATTATAGAATACCTTAAGCCTTAATAGAATTCTTTATAAATTCTTTAAGATATTAAGAGAATTATTATACTTTTATTTTATAATACTTTATATAGCTTATATATAAATAAGATATTTTCTAAAAAGGTATTAAATAGGAATAATAATTATTATATAGAAGTTAAGTAAGATAAAATAGGAATATAGAATAGTTAAAGAATAAAGACTAATTACCTTTTTAAATATTATAAAAAAGCTTTTTAAAAAGATTATAATAAACTAAATAATTAAAGTAGTAAAATCTTATAAGCTTTTTCTAAATAGCGAAATAGATAATTAATAATAATAGTTAATAAAGATAATAATTACCTTAATAGTTAAACTTATCTAAATTACTTAATACTAAGGTAGTTTTACCTTAATACTTTAATTTAATATTATAAATACTTTTAATAATATAGTTTATTTAGTAATAATAACTACCTTTTAATACTTAAAGTTTCTTTTTATTATCTTTTCCTTATTAAAGATTTATCTTTAAGATAAGATAATATAGATCTACTTAGATAGATCCTTATTAAATACCCTTTAGATCTAATAAAGAGTTTTATAAGGCTTCCCTTTATTATTAATTCTATTTTTTTTTTTTTTCTATATTAAGCCTTAATTAAGGTTTAAAGAATAATAACTATAAGGTTTATTAATAATATAAACCTTTTTAGTATAATAGTATTTTAAAACTAGGTTATAACTTAACTTTAATAAGTATAAACTATTTATTCTAAGTAATTAGTAACTTATACTTTAATATTCTTTATTTTAAAATTCTAGCTTCTTTACTTTTAATAAGGTTAATTTATAGTTCTAAGGAGCCTTTAGCTTAAAGACTACTAGCTTATATTATAAGTAGTAATTTAACTCTTAAGAATCTAGTTTATACTATTATTAATATAGATAGTATATATAGTTAAAATTAAAGTAAAAGTTCTCTTTATTTAATAAGCCTTTAAAGCTTTTATTAAAATAACTTAAAGCCCTTAATTAAAATATACTACAGAACTTTACCTTTATACTATCTAACTAATTATAACTTATAACCTTATTATTTAATATACCTTAAAAGATAAACTAATAGGCTTAGTTATTATCTTTAATACTTTTTAGGTAATATACTTTTATATAATAGTAAAAGCTTTCTAGGCTATAACTACTTATTATATTAAAGTTAAACTTAATATTCTCTTTATCTACCTTTACCTTACTACCTATAAAGCTTAGACTTTAATAAGATAAAAAGAAAATAAAGTAATAACTTAGCTTTAATATATAATAACCTAGGTTATATTATAAATCTTAATTTTAATAATATAATATTATAAGATTTAATAATAAAGGCTACTTTTTATATATTTTTTAAAAAGATTATTAATAAATATTAACTAAATAGTAAAAAGTAATAAAAAGAAACTAGGTAAATAGCTTTAAATTATATAAAATAACTACTAAAAGAATATAAATATATACTATTAAAAGTAAGTTAAATAACTATAAATTTACTTAATATATTATTTACTATAAATCTAATATAAAAAAAAATTACTTTATAATTTCTTTTATATTATATTAGTTTACTAATTATATAACTTTATATAGGTAAGATTAGGCTAATAGTCTTTCTTTATAATAAAAGAGTTTTTAAATTCTTTTTATTAATATATTAATATAAAAAGGGATTTAAAGATCCTATTTATATTATTCTTTCCTATTTATTATTATACTTAGGCTTAAATATAACCCTCTTTTAGAATTAAAGAGATATTCTTTTAGCTTTTAACTACTTAAAGTATATAATAACTATTATAATATAGTTCTATAAATAATAATAATTATAATACCTTTAAATATAAATAAATAATAAAGAATAATAAACTAAACTAGGTTTTAATTAGGTCTTAATAATAATATAGGTAAAGGTAGGTTTAAAGTATAATATTTTATTATTTAATTAAAGCTTTTTATAAATTTTTATTTATTAATATAATAATATTACCTATTTATAAAAACATTATATACCTAGAATTAGTATATACTTATAGTAAGCCTATAATATTAATAAAATTAATAAAAAGTAAATAAAAAGTAAAATAATATTAAGCCTAGCTTAAAAATAATACTAAATAAGAGCTATACTATAGTTAAAGTAGGTAATAGTAAAAAGACTACTAAAGATATATCTAAATATATTAAGACTAATAAGACTTAACTAACTAAACCTAAGGTAATATCTACTTAGAAGAAACCTAAAACCTAGTTAACTATTATAAAAAAGCTTTTCTTCTTAATAAATAAAGATAATAAGCCTTAAGTAGAAGCCCTTTTAGAATAGTTATAAGTATATACTAGCCTTAAGTTAAAACTACTTATAACTATTAAAGTAATTTAGAATATTATAAAGAAAATAATTATATAGTAAGGCTTTATATTAAAAGGGACCTATATAGATATAGTATAAAAAGGAACCTAAGAAGATACCTAGGTAAAGCTAGTCCTAGCCTAGTATAATAAGGAATTAATTATTAGTATTAAAGACTATTAGGCTAAGGTATAGGCTATAAAGCTAGTAAAGGTAGTTATAATAATAAACTAATCCTTTTAAGAAAATACTATAGTAGCTACTTATTAGCTTTTATTTAGAAATATAATACTTTTATTCTATTAAGATATAAAGGTATTTATAAATAATATATATTAGGTTAAGAATATATTTAGGCTAGAAGTATAGCTATTCTACTATATATACTTAATAGTAGTAAAAAGTATACTTTTAGCTAAAATACTAAATAATACTATTAACCTTATTATTATACTAATAATATTTAATAAGGCTAATATAGTTATAGCTAAGGTATATTACTTTTAGGTTAAATCTAGTATAAAGGTATTATTAGTTATTAGTATTTATAATATAATTATAGTTAACTAACTATATTAATAAAGTATTTACTTTAATTTATAAGTATTTAAATATAAACCCTATATAGAATTAGTCTAGACTACCTAATACTATAAATACTATAGGTTTAGATATATTATATAGTTCTATATAGTAAAGATAGATAAATATAGCTAATATATAAGCTAAATCTATACTAATATAGAGGTATACCTAACTACTATTAATATATTAAAGGAATTATATACTAACTATAAAGAAAGGTACCTAGTATAGTCTAGAGACTACCCTATATAGTAGGAGTACTAGATCTAAGCTTAGGAAGCTTATTACCTCTAGCCTACCTAGTTTAAAACCTATTAGCTAACTAAGTATAGGCCTTAAAGCCTAAAGGCCTCTTTAATAATAGGCAGCTCTAAAGCCAAAAGAACAATCTCCTATTACCTAGTATATTTAGTACTTACCTATACTATATAACTAGATAGAAGTTATATAATATAATAATTTTACTTCTTACCTTATATATACTTTATTAGTCTTAATATTCTTTACTATTTAAGTAAGTTATTAGTAGCTTATAGCTATAGGAAAGACTTCTTAGGACTAGGTAAAGCCTAGTAAAGAGACTAAATATATTATAGTTAAATATAATATAGTTTCTTTTAATAAAGAGTAATAATATATTACCCCCCCCCCTTACTACTATAAACCTTAACTAGATAACCTATAATAGTAATAATAATAGTATTAGTTTTAATACTAACTACTTTTAAACTAGCCTAGCCTAGATAATAAAATAAAGATCCTTTTATAAAATATTTATAAAAATAATAATAATATCTAGGTAGCTTTATACCTTTTTAATAGACTAGATATTCTAGCCTTTTAAGAAGTAATATTAGGCTAACCCCTCTCTATCCTAACCTTAATATTATACTAAAGGCTTTAAAAAGAAGGCTATATTATAACTTATATATATAAAAGATTATTAAAGAATCTTTAAAATATTACTCTATTAAAAGATACTTATTATATTTAATTCCTTTCTTTACTATTAGTTATTATAAATATTTATATTAAACCTAAGTTAAACCTAATTACTTTCCTACTTAAAGTAAGAGTAGGTAAGCCTATACTAAAAGCTATAATAAAAGACTTTAATATTTACTATTTAATATAAAACTTCTATAAATAGGAGTTTAATACTATTAAACCTATAATAGAATATATAAATAGGCTTAAAGCTAGGCTAATTATACTTTTTAAAATAAGTATATAGTATAAAAAGAATAAATACTTAAATATAATTAACCTATTTTAAGCTTCTCCTTTTTTAAAAAGGTAATATAATATTATACTATAAAGCTTAATTAAGTCTAACTATATCTCTTAACTATTAATACTAAATATATATAAAGAAGTAAAACCCTTATAGACTAGAAATTAAAAGAAGATAGATAAGAATATAGTTACTATTAAGATAGTAGCTTAGCTTTAGCCTTTAAATAAGGTAATACTTTATAACCTTTTTAAAATTAAAATAGTATATAAATAATTAGTAATAACTATTTAAAATATAATCTAACTAGTTATTATTATTATAACTTTAATCTAATTATAATAACTATTATAATAAAATTAGAAAATAGTAAATATTATTAATAATATAAAAAGGGTATAATAAATAATATAGTATATAAGAGTATTAGTAAATTAAGAATATATAGTTAAGGTAAAGATAGCCTAGGTAAGGACCTTATATAAGGCTAGGCTATAAAGCTAGAAGGAGTATTTAGATTCTTTAGGGGATATATTTAGGCTTTAAAAGTACTTTTACTAAGTAAAAGAATATATAGTTAGATATACTTTTAATATAATATTAATCTTAACTAGACTAAATAGTAAGATAGTTATTATATAAAAAGAGAAAGCTAATATATTTAATTAAAAGTTCTTTTTAAATACTATATTACCTAATTAAGAATAGCTTAGGTTTAAAATAAAGCTATAAAGGGTAAGCTAGAATATAACTAAGATCTTTAAGCTAATTACTAAGAAAGAGGTTATAATAATACTTAAGAAGTATATAACCTAGAATACCTTAAGGCTAGATAGGGTTCTTTATAGGTTCTTATAAGCCTTAAGATTATTACTTTATTAAGTCTTAACTTTACTTTATAATACCTTATTTAAAGCTAGTTACTTTCTATTCTAATATAAGGCTAATACTACTATAGTCTTATAAAAGCTAGATAAGTAACTAAAGGACCTTTATATAGCTAGGGGATAATAACCTATTACCTTTCTTAATACTATAAGTAAACTTCTTAAAAAGATTATAGTAAATAAGATTATAATTATAATAAAGTTAAACTAGCTTCTATTTAATAGCTAAATAAGGAATAAGTAAAGAAGGTTAACTAAGATTATTATTATTATAATTTTAAAAATAGTTAAATTAATATAAGCCTAAAGTAGTATTATATTATTACTATAGCTAGATATTATTAATACCTTTAATAATATTAATTATAACCTTTTTATTTAAATACTTTAATAATAGGGTTTTCTAGCTAAGGTACTAAGCCTAGTATAGTTCTTTTTAGTTAATAGGTTAGCTTAGTTAAGGCTTAATAGTAGCTTAATATAGGCTAGGTTAGTTCTTTAAAAGGTACTTTAAGAATTACTACTTTTATTAATTCTCTTTATTCTTTTTATTAGCTTATTATATACTACTTTTAAAATAGTATTAAACCTAATAATAGTTAGGTTTATAAATAATACTAACCTACTTAATATTAAACTAAATATAAATATAGTAATCTTATAGCTAGAATAGAAATAGGAAATATATAGAGAGTAGTTAAAAGTTAATAACTTATAATTCTTTATATTAAAGTTTAATTTTATATACTTTTAATATAGCTAAGGCCTAGACCTAGGCCTAATCTAGCTTAATAATATATTAGTTTACTTAAAATAGGAAACCTAACTTTTTAAAGTCTAGCTAATATTAAGCCTAAGGTAAAAAAAATAACTCTAAGTAGTTAAAAACTAAGTAGTAAAAGTAACTTAAGTCTTAAGTATAACTATTAAAAAAGCTTAAAAGCTTAAGGTTAAAAATATATAAAAGCTATACCTTTAGGGTATTAAGCCTATTATAATATTTAATTTAGCTAGTTAGTATATATTAAAAAAAGATAAAGTAATAAGCCTAGTTTAGACTTTATATAACCTTTAAGTATAATATTTATAACTAGTTATAAGGGTATTTAAAACTATCTTAACTTACTATATTAAAAAAGCTTTAAAGGTTTCTTTAATTAACCTTTACTTAATAACTAAAAAGTACTAAATATTAATAAGGTAAAAAGTAAGTAGGGTAATAGCTTAGCTTTAGTATATATCTACTTAAATAGCTAAAGTAGTCTTAATAATAGTAAAAAAGCTAAGGTAATAATAATAATATAAATAGTAATAATTATAATAATAAATAAGACTATTATTAGCTAATCTATATAAAGGTTTTCTAAATAAGTTTAAAAAAGCCTTAAAGTAAGACTAGAAAATACTTAATAAATAGTTATAAAATAGATTAATAATAAGATAAAAAGTAGATAAGTTAATTAAATAATACTATATTAAATAGATTATAATCTACCCTACTTATAAGCTATTATAGCTTTAATACCTTACTTAGGTAGTTTTATTCCTATTTATACTTAGGTATATTAGTTTTATTATTATATAGATATATATAGAAAAGATTAGGCTTAATACCTTCCTTTATAAATAATATATTCTTAATTATAAATTAAGCTTATATTATTATAAAGAAGGGCTAGAAGATATTTACTATATCTTATTAAGTTATTTAGTATACTAAATTAAGCCTAGGCTATTAAAGAGGTAGTTTTAAGATAGATAAAATATACTATTAGTATTAAACTATTTAAAGGATTTAGTAATTATTATTAAGTAATTATACTTATAAGGTTAACTAATATATATTTAAACCTTATCTAGATTAATATTAAACTAAGGTTAGGTTAGGTACAATATAGTAATAATATAGATATATAGTAAGATAGGAATAGACTAAGTATATACTAATCTAATATAAGTATAAAAAGTAATTAACTTTTAATTTTAAAATTTAATAAATTAGGCTATTAGTTTACTTTTATTTTAATATAGTCTAGACTTAATATTAACCTAATTCTACCCTTTTTCTTAAATATAAAATAAAAGATTTAAAAAAATAAGTATAGCCTAGGCTAAGCTTAATACTACCTTAACTTTATTACTTCTAGTAAGTTAAAAAATATATAAAAAACTAAAAATAATTTTAAATAGGTATAGCTTAAGTTAGGTTTAATACTACCCCTCTTTACTTTCTTCTTTTCCTACTCTTCCTTCTCCTTCTTACCCTTCTTCCTCTTAGTTAAGGTAGCTAAGTCTAGGCCTTTATCTAGCCTAGGCTTAGGTATAGTTACCTCCTAGGCCTTTAAGGTAGCTATAATAACCTAAAGTAAGCTAGCTAAGGTATATTACTATTAGGCTAGCTAATAAATAACCTTAATCTTAGCCTAATCTAAATATATTAATACCTTAATATTAATATAAATAGTTATAATTAAAGCTAAATTATAACTAATAAAGGTTAATATAATTATAATTTAAATTAAATTAATTATATTTTAAATATAATAAGTATTACTTTTAATATTTATATTATTAATTTAGTTATAAATATAATAAATAACTACTATTAAGTAGTTAAATTTAATATTATTTAGACTTAAAGCTAAACTATTTTTAATATAAATTAAAAGCTAATTTTAAGTAGTAATAACTATAAGCTTAATACTATTAATAAGCTATTAATAGGTTAATTAAGATTAGATTTAATTAGGTTTTAAATTAAAATTAAAAAGACTTATTAGTATATAAATTTTATTATTTTTTATATATTTAATATATATAAATATATTAAGATTTAAGACTAGATTAAGATAAAGGCTATTTTAATATAATATTAAAATACTTATTAGCTTACTTAAAGTAAGTAATAATATTAATATTATCTATATACTTAAGGTATTAACTATAAAGAATTAATACTAACTTACTTATAATAATAACTTAATATAGATATTTAGTAAGGTAATAAAGAGGTAAAAAGAGTAATTAGCTAGATTAGTATTAAAATAAGGATAAATAATAAATAAGTAAAAGTTACTTATATTATTAGTAATAATAGTAATAGTATTAAACTAATAGGGTTAAGAATAAAATAAGGTTAAGTATATACTAAAAATAAGGTAACTTATTATAGTAATAATAGTAATAATAATTAAAATTTTTATTTTTTTAGAAAGTATTAATAATATTAAGATAAGGCTAAAAGTAGTTTAAATATAGCCTAAAAAGGTATATAAAAATAAGAAAAAAAAGAGTATATAAGTATAGTAATAATAATAATAAGAAACTAATAAAAAGAAGAGTTAATATAGTTTAGTAATTAAAGTAAGAATAGCTTAGCCTAGGTAGGGGTAAGGGTAATAGTAAAGTATAATATATATATTAAAAGTAAAGAAGATATATAATTATATATTATTAAAAAAGAAAAGAAAAGAGTAAAAATTAAAGAATTTAAGGCTTTTTAAATATTATAGTAAATAGGCTAATTAGCTAAGTAGTAAGCTAAAAATAATAATAATTAAATATATATAGCTATAGCTTTTTCTTTACTTAATATAGTAAATATAATAGACTATATAAAGGCTAATATTAATCTAAAGGCTTTAAAAAGGTATAAAGATATAAATAAAGTAATTATAAAGTAAAAAGTAAAAATAGGTATAGAAGTATATAAAAGTAAGAAAGTAGTAAGGCTATTCTAACTAGTCTTAAGTTAAGTAAGGCTTTATAAGGAGTAAGGTTCCTATCTATTTAGTATAAATAATATAGAAAATAAACTATAAAAGCTAAAGTAAGAATAATAAAGGTAGGTATTATAGCCTTTTATAGCTATTATTATACTTATCTAAACTTTAAAGTATTTAGGGATTAGGATTTAGAAGGGACCTTAACTATATATAGTATCTAGCTTAGGCTAGGATAGGGCTATAAGGAGAGAAAGTTAAAAAGGTTAAGTAGAGAATAAGTAGGTCTATTAACCTACTAAGTTTTATATATTTATACCTATTATTATTATCTTTTATTAAGATAAAGAGTATACTACTCCTTATTAGGAATTACTCTAGAATTATATTAAACCTATACTAAAGCTAGGGTTTTTCCTTTAGGTACTCTAGTTTTTTCCCTATTTTATAAGCTATAAAGGTACTAGATAGACTAGCTAGTCTAATTAGTATAATATAATAATAATAATAATATAATAATATTTATTAAAAGTTAAAAAAATAAAATTAAAGTATTTCTTATTAGATTTAAAGGTAAAAGTAGTTAAGACTATCTTAACTATTTTAACCTCTTTTTTAATAATATTCTTTTTAATTACCTTTTTAATAGTCTTTTTAGGCTTTTTACTTTTATTTAGAAAAAGCCTTTTTTCCTTTCTTTTATTCTTAATACCCTTTTTAATTAAGCCTTTTCTTTTTTTATTAATAAAGGCTTTTTTAGCCTTTTTCTTTAAAATCTATTATACTAAAAATAAACTTATAATAATAATATAATTAAAAAAAGTTTAAAATAACTTAAATAGCTTTAACTTATTACTATTAATAACTTTATTATAAATAATAAAATTAAACTTATTAAAAAGTATAAAAGTATTATATTAAAACCTAAAATAATTAATTAAAGCTATAAATAAAAAGTATATTATATATATATTACTAGTAAATTCTTTAAAAATATTTACTAATCTACTTTAAACTATAAATATACTTAAAAATAAATATACTTTATATATTAAAATTAGGTTAAAAAGTATAATAAAAGTAATTATATTATAAATATACTTTTTAGTTATATTATTTATAATATAATATTAATAAATAACTATATTATATAATTAAATATATTTTTTATTCTTTTTATTAAAGAAATTATTAATTATATTAAAAAACTAAGTTAAAGCCTTAAAAATAAATTAAATAATTAGTTAAAACTAAATAATAATAATAAACTTAATAATAAATATATAAATATAAAAATAAAAAAGCTTTTTTTTTATATATTAAAAATAAAAGTTTAAATTTAAAACTATATTAGTTAGCTTTTAAATAGAAAAATAAAATAAAAAGATTTACTTTTTAACTTATAATAAACTAACTACTTTTTATTTATAAAAAGTAAATAATTTATATAAAGAACTTATATAAAATTAATATTTATAAAAGTAAGATAATATATTCTTTTTATTAGTTTTTTTTTTAAACTTTATTTATTTTTTTTTTATTTTTTTTAAGCTTTTAAATTAAAAAAAATAAAATAAGTAATATAGTCTTTATAGCTTTTATAAAATTAATAAAAGAAAAAGAGGGAATTTTAAAGATAATAATATAATATTAAAAGTTATAAAAAAACTAAAAAGAAAATAAAAAGTTAATAAAAAGTAAAAAAAAAAAAAGAAAAATAAAAAATAAAGTAAAAGCTAATAAAGACTTATAAAAAAGATTAAACTATTTAAAATAAACTAAAAAAACTAAATAATAAACTAATAAATTATAATAAAATAAATCTAATTAAAAATACTTTTTATAAAGTATTTTAAAACTATAAACTTAGATTTATATAAAAGCTTTAATATAAAAAAAGATATAATACTTTATAAGTTTTTAATTATTAAGTAAAATATATTAATAAGTATAAAAAGTAAAAAGAATAAAAAAAAGTATATATAAAAGTAAATAAAAGCTATAATATTAATAGTTAAAAAATTAAAAAAATTAATAAAAGAATTAAAAGCCTTTTTTTAATTAAATATAGAAATAAGAATTAATAAATAAGATATTATAAAGTAA
>NW_006271973.1:3191210-3200572 GCF_000225605.1 Cordyceps militaris CM01 | reverse complement strand
TTATATAAAGTTAGTTAATAAAGAATAATAGAATTTAATAAAAAAAGGTTATAAATATAAAAGAAAAGAATATAAAAAGGAAGAAAAAGGTAGAAAAAAAAGAAAAAGAAAATATACTAATAAAGATAAAAAAGATAATATTAATAATAAAAAAGAAAAAAAAAAAGAAAAAAAGAAAAAAAATACTTTTTATTCTTTATTAGCTATTAACTAATAACTAATAAAACTTTAAATTACTTATTTATATAAAGTCTTATTAATTATAAATAAAATTAAAATAATAACTTATTAATTATATATTAATTAATAAAAAATAATAATAACTATAAATATTTAAATAAAATATAATTAAAATTACTATTTAGTCTTTATTAAAAGCTAATAATTATAAAAAAAATATATTTATTTATTTATTAAATCTTATTATATAATATAAGCTAATAATAATAAGAATTAAAAGTAACCTTAAAAATATAACTATAATATTTTTTATAAAATATACTTTAAACCTATATAAATAAAGTATAAAGTATTAAAAGTAAAAAAAAATAATAAATAAGAATAGAAGTTAAAGACTTTTAAAAAAGAAAAAAGGTAAAGGTATTATAAAAGCTAGAAGGTTATAATAGTAATTAAGCTTAACTAGCTTAAAGACTTATAAGGCTAGATATAACTTTCTTTAATATAAATAAAAATAGAGAAAAGAAAGGAAAAAACTAAAAGGTTAAAAAGTTAAAAGGATAATAGGCTTAATTAGTCTAAAAATATATAAGATTAAATATAACCCTTTTAATATAAATAAAAACCTAAAAGAAAGGAAGGTAGTTAATAGGCTTAGCTAGCTAAAATAGTATAAGCTAAATATAGGCTAAAATATAAATAAAAACCTAGTATATAGTATTAAAAGGGGTTTTACTAGACTCCTATATACTTTAAAATAAGACTATAAAGAATCCTATAAATATAGATAAGGTTTTCCCTTAAATACTCTAGTTTTTCTTTACTTTATAATTAGTAAAAGTACTAAATAGGTTATTTAGCCTAATTAGTATATAAGAATTATTATTATTATTATAATTAATAATACTTATCTTATAAACTTTAATAATAAAGATAATTTTTAATTTAGCTTTTAAATAGGCTTAAATAGCTTTAATTAATATAATATTTACTTTATTAGTAATTAAAAGCTTTATAATAAGGTTAAAAGTATTTTATAAAATCTTTAAGATAAGTACTTTTTTAACTATTATAATATATTTTTATTAAGTAAAGTATACTTTCTTAGTATAAGCTATTTATTTTTATAAGTAGATACTAGGCCTAACCTACCCTATACCTACTTATAAGCTAAAATATAAAAAATAAGTTTAGTAAGTAAGTTAACTTAATAACTAATTAGTTTATAAATCTAGAAAGTACTTAACTTATAGGTATAATAATTATAAATAGAAATATTAAAAATATAGTTATAAAACCTATCTAAAGGTAATACCTATATATAGATAATATATATCTAGCTTAGCTTTTATTAAGAATCTTTAAAAAAGACTTAAAAAAATACTCTTTTTAATACTATAAGAAAGTCTTAATAAGATATAAAAACTTATAAACTCTATCTATATTATATAAAAAGAAATAGCTATTATAAATATAAAGCTTATCCCCTTTAAGGCTATTTAATATATTATAGTAAAGGCCTTTTAAGAATACCTAGTAAATAATCTTTAGCCTACCTTTTATATAGAGGTAACCTAAAAGCCTTTAAGCCTTTAGGTAAAGCTAGTTTTAGCCTATTATAATATTAAGTTATTAGTTAGCTATTACTTTTACTTAAAAGAGATTTAATTTCTTTATTTATAAAAGCTTATTATTAAGGCTAATAAGGCTTTAAAGATAGATATTATTATAATTACTTATTAACTTCCTTTTAAAAATATAGTCTTTTCTTTTTATAAAAAAGTAAAGAATTATATTAAGAATAATAAATAGGTTAAGATAGTTTATACTAAGAAAGTATACCTTATTTAATAAGAATACTTTATAGTAATTAAAAAAGTATTTATTTTAAAAATCCTATAAAATACCTTTAATCTTATTATAAAGCTTTTAGCTACTAATAAAATAAATATTATATTAGTTAAGACTATTTAAGCTTATTTAGAAGCTAAATTAAAGATTATCTTTATTATTAAAGTTTATAAAATAAATATTATTAACTATTTTTATAATATTAAAGTATTCTTTTAAATATAAGCCTTTATTTATAAACCCTTTTTAAAGTCTATTTAGCTTTATTAGTATTATAACTACTATACTATAAAATATATTACTTATTATTATAATAAAAAGACTAAGTATAATTAATACTTTAATAATACCTATTTAGAAAGAAAGGCTTACTTAATAATAGTTAACTTAAATAAAGAAAGATATCTAAACTATAAAGGTTAATACCTAGCTTAGGCTTAAACCTATTTAGTTTAAATAAAATACTAAAAGGCTATTAATATAGAATATTATTAATAACTAATAGTTTTTACTTAGCTATAAAAGATCTAATACCTATTATACTCTTTTTAAGCTTTATTATTAAATAAGAAAAGCTTAATAGGCTAGGTAAGCTAGTTAGTAGATAATACTTTATTAAACCTATTAGGCTAATAAGCCTTCTTTTTAGTCTTAAAAGAGCCTCTTTTTTAAACTCCTTATTAAAAGCTAAAAAGAAGACCTTTTAGCTTATTAAATAAAATTAATATTACTTTTAAGTTTAATAGACTAAATATAGTAATAAATAGGTTACTTTTTCCTTTTTAATAGGTTATACTAATAAATTAAACTTAAAGTATAGATAACTTTATTAAAAAAGTATAAATAAACTCTTTTTTTATAATTTTAACTCTTTTTTTACTAAAAGCTAATATAGTTTTAATTATAAGTTCTTTTTTAGACTTTTTATAAATAGATATTAATATAATACCTTTTTTATTAGAATTAAATATTTAAGGTAAATTATTATTAATAGTAATAAACTAACTAACTAATAACTTACTAGTTAAAAACCTATAAATAGCTATTCTAGCTACTATATCTATTATACCTATTATATTTAACCTTTTAATAGGACCTAGTAAAACCTTATAAGTAGCTACTTAGAAGCTTATTAAAATAATAAAAAATATTAATATTATAATTATTAATAAAAATACTATTATAGAATATTAATAAAAGTAATACTTAAATATAATTAGTATTTTATAATAAATCTAAACTAGATATTATTACTATATAAGAAATATTAAATAATATATTACTTTTAACCTTAATATTAGCCTTATATTAATACCTTTAAGGAAATAAGAAAATAATAACTTATATATATAAGAAAATAAGTATAAAAGACTATATAGTCTTTTTTAAGAAAGATAGTTATTATATTATCTTTTTTAACTTATTAGTTTATTTCTTTAATATTTACTTTAAACTTAATATAAATCTAATATAATTCCTTCCTTCTTTAAATAAAGAGTTAATATATATTATAATAAAAGATTTTAATATTTATTATTCTTTTTAGAATATTTATAAAAGAATCTTATTAATATTAAAAAGGACCTTATTAATTTTAAAGTAATTTAAAATAGTATTAATTACTTTTTAAAAAATAGTTATAAAAGAAAAGTTTAATAAAAGATTAAATATATTAAACTTAATTTAATACTCTTTAGACCTTAAAGACTAGATACTAGATTCTTTAAAGAACTTAATAAAGTCTAACTATTACCTTTAGCTAATAAAGGTTAGCTTTTTTATTTCTTTTTTTATAGTTATATATTTAACTTAATATAAAATAAATATAAACTTAATATAAATAAAGACTATAATTAAGTTTCTTTTAAATCTTAATAAACTATATTAATTATTTATTTTAATAAAGATTAATATTATATTTAAAAACTTAAATAGAATTCTAAAAAGAATCTTATTAGTAAATATCCCTTTCTAAGTACCTTTATAAAGCTAGGTAGCCCTTTAGTAAATACCTAAAATTATAATAATAATAAAGAAGGCTTAAAAGTTTTATAAATAAGCTTAAAAGGTTAAAATAAAAAAAGACTAAAAAAGAGTATACTAGGTAGCTACTATTTAGAATAGAATAATCTAGAAAATAAGGAATTAAGTATAAAGAGTTTACCTAGATATAATTACTTAGATATTAGGTAGGCTTTAAAGATACTATTAATAGGTAAAAAAGTATACTAAAGGTATAGGCTTTAATATAGTTTTACTATTTAAAAAAAGAGAAAATCTTTTAATAATTAAGATAAAATAAAAAAAGGTTAAGATTTTAATAAAAAAGTTCTTTTTTAACCTCTTAATAAGCTTTTATAACCTTTAACTACTAATAAATAAGATTCTAGATTAAGATATAAATATAGTATTAAAAAATATTACTATAAACTAGGTAAGGTCTATACTAGTAAGGTATATATTATAGAATACTTTAAGCCTTAATAGGATTTTTTATAGGTTCTTTAAGATATTAAAAGAACTATTATATTTTTACTTTATAATACTTTATATAGCTTATATATAGATAGGATATTTTCTAAAAAGGTATTAAATAAGGATAATAATTATTATATAGAAGCTAAGTAAAATAGAATAGAAATATAGAATAGCTAAAGAATAAAAACTAATTACCTTTTTAAATATTATAAAAAAACTTTTTAAAAAGATTATAATAAACTAAGTAACTAGAATAATAGAATCTTATAAACTCCTTCTAAATAGCTAGATAAGTAATTAATAATAATAGTTAATAAAGATAATAATTACCTTAATAATTAAACTTATTTAAATTACTTAATATTAAGGTAGTTTTATCTTAATATTTTAACTTAATATTATAAGTATTTTTAATAATATAGTTTATTTAATAATAATAGCTATCTTTTAATACTTAAAGTTCCCTTTTATTATTCTTTTTTTATTAAAGACTTACCTTTAGAATAGAATAATATAAATCTACTTATATAGATTTTTATTAAATACCTTTTAAATCTAATAAAGAGTTCTATAAGGCTCCCCTTTATTATTAATTCTATTTATTTTATTCTTATTATCTCTATATTAAGTCTTAATTAAGGTTTAAAGAATAATAACTATAAGATTTATTAATAATATAAACCTTCTTAGTATAATAATATCTTAAGATTAGGTTATAATCTAGCTTTAATAAGTATAAACTATTTATTCTAAATAGTTAATAACCTATACCTTAATATTCTTTATTTTAAAATTCTAACTTCTTTATTTTTAATAAGGTTAATTTATAATCTTAAAAAGCCTTTAATTTAAAAACTACTAACTTATATTATAAGTAGTAATTTAACTCTTAAGAGTCTAGCTTATATTATTACTAATATAAATAGTATATATAATTAAAGTTAAAATAAAAGTTCTTTCTATTTAATAAGCTTTTAAAGCTTTTATTAAAATAACTTAAAGCTTTTAATTAAGATATACTAAAGAACTTTACCTTTATACTATTTAACTAATTATAGCTTATAGCCTTATTACCTAGTATACCTTAAAAGATAGACTAATAAGCTTAATTACTACTTTTAATACCCTTTAAGTAATATACCTTTATATAATAGTAAAAGCCTTTTAGGCTATAACTACCTATTATATTAAGGTTAAACTTAATATCCTCTTTATTTACTTCTACTTTACTATCTATAAGGCTTAAACCTTAATAAAATAAAAAAAGAATAAAGTAATAACTTAACTTTAATATATAATAACCTAGGTTATATTATAAATCTTAATCTTAATAGTATAATATTATAAGATCTAATAATAAAGGTTACCTTTTATATACCTTTTAAAAGGATTATTAATAAATACTAATTAAATAGTAAAAAATAATAAAAAGAAACTAGGTAAATAGCTTTAAGTTATATAGAATAACTATTAAGAGGATATAGATATATACTATTAAAAATAAGTTAAATAGCTATAAATTTACTTAATATATTACTTATTATAAGTTTAATATAAAAAGAAAAAGAATACTTTATAATTCCCTTTATACTATATTAGTTTACTAATTATATAGCTTTATATAAGTAAGATTAGGCTAATAGCCTTTCTTTATAATAAAAGAGTTTTTAAATTCTTCTTATTAATATACTAATATAAAGAAGGATTTAAAAATCCTATTTATATTATCTTCTTTTATCTACTATTATACCTAAACCTAAATATAACCCTCTTTTAGAATTAAAAAGATATTTTCTTAACTTTTAACTACTTAAAATATATAATAACTATTATAATATAGTTCTATAAATAGTAATAACTATAATACTTTTAAATATAAATAGGTAATAAAGAATAATAAGTTAAACTAAGTCTTAATTAGGTTTTAATAATAATATAAATAAAGATAGATTTAAAGTATAATATTTTATTATTTAATTAAGGTTTCTTATAAATTTTTACTTATTAATATAATAATATTTATTAAAAGTTAAAAAAAAATAAAATTAAAATACTTTTTACTAAATTTAAAAGTAAAAGTAATTAAAATTATCTTAACTACTTTAACCTTTTTCTTAATAATATCCTTCTTAACTACCTTTTTAATAGTCTTTTTAAACTTCTTACCTTTATTTAGAAAGGGCTTTTTCTTTTTTCTTTTATCTTTAATACCTTTTTTAATTAAGCTTTTTCCTTTTTTATTAATAAAAGCTCCTTTAACCCTTTTCTTTAAGATTTATTATATTAAAGATAGATTTATAATAATAATATAATTAAAAGGAGTTTAAAGTAATTTAAATAACTTTAGCTTACTATTATTAATAACTTTATTATAAATAATAAAATTAAATCTATTAAAAAGTATAAAAGTATTATATTAAAACTTAAGATAATTAATTAAAGCTATAAGTAAAAAGTATATTATATATATATTATTAATAAATTCTTTAAGAATATTTATTAGTTTATTTTAAACTATAAATATACTTAAAAATAAGTATACCTTATATATTAAAATTAGGCTAAAAGTATTAAAACTAATAGAGTATATATAAGGTAAAAGGTAAAGTTATTATATTATATAACTTTTATCTAGTTATATAGTATAAGTAAGTACTAAATATATTAGGTAATAGGAGATTATTCTTCTAGCTTCTAAGCTACTTATTATTACTCTTACTTAATCTATATTAACTAGGAAAAATAACTAATAGAATAAAATAATAACTATAAAGAATAAAATAATAATTATAAAGAAAAGTAATAACTACTATAGCTACTATAATATACTATAATAATAGCTTAATTCTCTTACTTACTAATAAATATAATAATACTTATTAGTATATATAAGTTATCTTTTTCTTTTAAATATAAGGTAGCTTATAATTATACTAGGTATAAGGTAGCTTATAGTTATATTAAGTATAGAGTAGCTTATAGTTATATAGAAGGCCTTATTATTATATTAAAGGCTTTATAACTACTATATTTTCTACTTTTTACTTATAAGGTAATTTAATTTATAAATCTATATAAATAAATTTTATAGAAAATAAAAGTTATATTATAAACTATATTTAATAAAAACGCCTTATCCTAAAGACTATAGAATATATAAGGGACTACTAGCTAAAGTATACTAGGTATTATACTAATACTAAGTATACTATACTAATACTATATTAGTACTATACTAATACTAAATATACTATACTAGTACTATACTAATATTATATTAATATTATACTAATACTAAGTATACTAATTAACTATAATAGTTCTAAAAGTAATAAAATAGTAATAAACTTATAAAGGCTTAGGCTTCTATAAGATTATAACTATAAAGAAGTCTTAATAGCTATAAGACCTATAAAGCCTTATAACTTATAGCTATAAAAGGCTTACTATAATATCTTTAAAGGGTAATACCTTAAAGGTATAATACTAATTAGCTTATAATAGTTTTAAAAGTAATAAAATAGTAATAAACTATAAAGAAGCCTTAATAACTATAAAACCTATAAAGCCTTATAACTTATAATTATAAAAGGCTTACTATAATACCTTTAAAAAGTAATACCTTAAAGGCTTAATACTAATTAGCCTATAATAGTCTTAAAAGTAATAAGATAATAATAAGCTATAAAGGGAGCCTTAATAGCTATAAGACTTATAAAACTTTATAACTTATAATTATAAAAGGCTTATTATAATACCTTTAAAGAGTAATACCTTAAAAGCTTAATACTAATTAGCTTATAATAGTCTTAAAAGTAATAAGATAATAGTAAGCTATAAAGAAAGCCTTAGTAGCTATAAGACTTATAAAGTTTTATAACTTATAATTATAAAAAGCTTATTATAATACCTTTAAAGGATAATACCTTAAAGGCTTAATACTAATTAGCTTATAATAATTTTAAAAGTAATAAGATAGTAATAAATAGAAAGCTTATTAGTCTTTAAAAGGTAATACCTTAAAAGCTAATACTAATAAAGGTATTAATAGAAAGCTAGCTAGCCTTTAAAGGGTAATACCTTAAAGGCTAATATTAATAATATTAATAAAAAGCCTATTATAATACTTATAAAAGATAATACTTTAAAGGTATAAAGCTAATTAATTATAATACTTATAAAATAGTTTTAATAGGTAATACCTTAAAGACTAAAGGCCTTAAAAGTATAATACTTTTAGAATAAACCTTTAAAAAATTATAACTTAAAAGGTATTTAGTATAGTTTTAAATAATACCTATACTTATAAAAGGCTAACTTTAATAATAGCTTAGTTATAATATTAATAGTATTCTTAATATTTAGAATTTAATTAAAGCTTAATTAGTATAGTATATTCTTATTATATAATTAATAGTATTAAATATCTATATACTTTATATAAAGGTATTTTTAGATACTAGAAGCTTAGGTAATAATACTAAAGTTATTAGCTTAAATAGTAGTTTTTGTTAAGGGCTGGGCTACAGAGCCCGCCCTGGTCCTTCCAGAGTGGCCGGCGCGGAGCCCCCTGAAGGGGGGCCCCTTATAGGTGCAACCAGACAACAACGGGTCAGTATTGTTGTTACGAATCCTTTTGCCTGGTCGAGTGGTAAGAGGGTTGTGCGCCGTAAGGCCACTAATGGCCGCGGGGCTGGTTGCCCCCGAAGCCCCTCTGGGGCCAGTCCGTCACATACAACAATACTACCCAGGGTCGTAGGTTCGAACCGTGGCGTGTGCAGTCATGCAAAAGGGGCTGGCGTACACGGTTCAACCTAGGCTCACAGACGGCGGCTCGTCTGGGGGGTTTGTGG
>NW_006271973.1:3173408-3191110 GCF_000225605.1 Cordyceps militaris CM01 | reverse complement strand
CGTGTGCAGTCATGCAAAAGGGGCTGGCGTACACGGTTCAACCTAGGCTCACAGACGGCGGCTCGTCTGGGGGGTTTGTGGCCTATCTGTGGGCGCGCTGGGGAGAGAGAGGGTATGTTAAGGGCTGGGCTACAGAGCCCGCCCTGGTCCTTCCAGAGTGGCCGGCGCGGAGCCCCCTGAAGGGGGGCCCCTTATAGGTGCAACCAGACAACAACGGGTCAGTATTGTTGTTACGAATCCTTTTGCCTGGTCGAGTGGTAAGAGGGTTGTGCGCCGTAAGGCCACTGATGGCCGCGGGGCTGGTTGCCCCCGAAGCCCCTCTGGGGCCAGTCCGTCACAGTTTTAATATAGATAGGCTTTTCTTTAAAGGTTTTTATAATAATATAATAAAACTATTAAATCTAGATAACTTCCTAGGCTATATTATATTAAGAGATATACTTTACTTTAATAGTTAAGTATATAATAATATTCTATAGCTTTAAGTACTAAGATATAATATTATAGCTATGGTTTTCTAGTGTCCTGGTATCCGGGAATAGGGGTATTACAATAGTAAGGCGTGCGAACCATGTGTATAGGGCCCCTATATAGACCAACCTATAAGGGCGTTATTATAGACATATAGAAATATATTATAGATATAGTGGCTATAGCTTTTATTTTAGCTAGGGTATAAGACCCTATCTATAATATTAAAAAAGCTTGCTATAGTGTCTACTGCCTAGTAGCCTAATTTCTCTTTTCCTAGGATAATAAAAGGGGGTAGTAGTACCCCTTTTCTCCTATAGTTATTAGGATACTTTCTATATAATATATTACTATTAACTATACTAACGTTCTAGTACTTCCTACTACTACTACCCTTACTCCTATTATTCTTAATACCCTTAATTTAGATATACCTTATATATACCTACTATCCGCTTTACTAGTAGCTACTACCGCTATTACTACTAGCTAATATACCTTATAGGTACTATAGTAGCTATTACTACCTACTTACTCCTAGGTAAGGCTATAACTATTTTATAGTAGATATAGTATAGGCTATATAACTAAAGAGGTATTTTATATACTATACTAAGTCTAACTTATATTATATATATACTAAATATAATAATATAGGATTATTACTCTTAGGGATAGAGATTTATTACCTTAAGGCCTATACTATAGGTATTACTAAGGTATTTATATAGGCGCTTAAGTTAGAATTTAATATATATATCTTATATACCTATACTATATAGATTCTTTATTTAAAGCTAAAGAGCTTTATAATAAACTTATTTACTATCTAGAAGTTAGGTATATTTATACTAGCTATCTTTATAGTAACTATATTAAACCTAAAGCCTATTACCCCTATATAGTTTAGTCTAGTTAGTAATACTTTTATAATTATAGGTTCCCTAGTAAGGACTAAGTTTAATATCTTTAATCTTAATAATATATAGCCTTTATTCTACTAGTCTATTATAAAGAGTTAGGTATTACTTAACTAGATATATACCTTTAATATATTATAGAAGCTATACTTTAAGAAGGTTTCTACTTTTATAGTCCTTAGTTAGAAGGTATCCTATTTTAATAGGTTATCTAGTAGTATTTATAAGTATAGTAAGGATAATATATATCTAGATTATATATTTATAATTATTTTCTATATTCCTATATTTTTACTTAAGTATAAGATATATATATCTATAGAAGTACTATATCTACTATAGAATACTATAGAATACTATATAGGGTATTAAGATAAGGAAGGGTTAAATACCTTTACCTACTAAATAGCTAGTAGAGGGTTCTATAGGGGAGGAGGAGGAGACTAAGCCTTAGGAGTTATAGTTATTACCTATACTTAAAGTTTATAGGCTTTATACTACTATATTTTAAAGGGAGAAATATCCTAGTAGTTAGCTAGAAGCTAATATTATTATCTATCTTATTTAACTTTAACTAATCTAATTCTAGCTAATCTATATTATCCTTTTATACCCTTTCTATATATAGTAGTACTTATAGGTCTATAAATATATAGTTACTATCTATCTACTTATAGTTAATACCTATATAGCTATAAGGGTCCTTATTAGATAGATATATATAAGGCTTACCTTAAGTAGTAAAGTTAGTCTTTTTTATATACTTATCTATTATAAAGAAGTTATTTTAGTACTTAAGTATTTACTTATAATACTTTTATATATCCTTTTTAGAGAAAGGGATATTATTAATAATAATATAGTCTTTATTACTATTAAGTAGTAATATATTCTAGTAGCTACTTATATAGTAATAGGTATTAAGCTAATAGGCTTATATAGTCTTATAAAGCTATATCTTACTAAAGATATAAAGGGACTTAGGATATATTAGGTATAAGGATATATAGAGGTTTTCTAATAGCTAGCTCTTAATTTCCTAGGGTAGGACCTAGGCTCTACCTATTAAAATAGGTAGTATATAGACTAGTATAGGTAGCTAGAATATATTATCTATATAGGCCTAGATATTCCTATAGTAGAGAATTAGATTATATAGTGCCTTACTACTAAGATATAAGAAGAAGCTAGACCTATCTTTAAAGGCTACTATATCCTTCTATATTATAGACTTAGCCTCCTACTAGAGAGCCTTAGGCTCCTATATATTATTACTAATATACTTTATACTATACTTATTAAAATACTACTAGATAGTAAGATAGCTTTTTATTTTTTAAATATTAAGGTAATATTAACTAATATTAAAGAACTTAGTATTCTTAATATTATACTTCTATAGCTACTTACTAATTATATAGAAGTATAGTATTCTATCCTTATACTCCTTTTATACTATATAAAAGTACTTAAAGCTAAAGGATTTAATACTATTAAGGAAATCCTATATAAGTAGGAAGTATTTAAGGTATATAAGGAATACTAACTTTACTACTAGCTAAAACTAATATCTTATAGACTCTATAGGTATTAATAGTATATTATTATTATTATTAAAGGTTCTTAAGATTATTAGGCTTAGTACTTCTTTAAAGATATCTTTAAGCTACCTAGCTAATAGTAGCTAATAGTCTTATAACTAGTTATAGTCTTATAACTAGTTATATAATAGTATTATATAAAGAGTTATTAATAGCTAGTCTAGCTATATAGAGGAGATATTATTAAATATTTATATAGGGTCTATAGTGGTTATTATAAAAGAAAGAGAAGGGATAAAGAATATAATAGGATACTCTAATATTAGTATCCTAGTCGTCTTATATATTAACTATTGCTGCTAGTATAACCCCATCTGAAATCAGGCTGCTAGGTAGTGGATACTATAGTAAGCTTTTTTAATATTACTTAAAGCTAAGAATAAAGGTATTTTAAAGAGGTTAAATAGTATCTTATTAATATTAATAGTAAAAATAAAATATAAGGTTAATTAAATATTTAATAGTATTAGTTTAAATTTATTATTACTTAGTATATATAGATAGCTAATAAAGTTATTATTATTAACTAGGTTATAAATATTATTATCTTTATTAGTAATTCTTAATACTATTAATATAAAGAATATAAAAGATATTATTTACTTAAGCCTTATAGTTAAGATAGTAAGTATATTATAATACTTTACTATAAAGCTCTTATTAATAAATAAGTTATAAGTAATTAGAGTAATTTCTATATACTTTTATTTTTTACTAATTACCTATTAACCTAAAAAGTAGTATATAGTTTTATTTTTATAGCTTAAAGTAAGGTTATTTTATTAAAAAAGGTTATATTTAAAATCTTTAAATAGCTAATTAGACTATTCTTAAAAGATAATATTATTAGTAACTACTAATTTATTAAGTCTATTAGTATTTAAGATAATATAGTTAGTTTAGCTTTTATATTTAATTAAGATATATAGAATAGTTTTAAAAACTATTCTTAAAATATAATAAAAGGTTTTTTACTACTTATAATTACTTATAATTTATAAATAATTAAGGTTAGGTTTATCTTTAAACTATAGTTTATAAGGAGTTATTAGTTTATTATTCTTTATTATAAAGGTATATTATTAAAAAGTAATATAAACTTATATTATAACTAGTTAGAATTTAATTAGTATTTTTAACTAATATATAATAAAAAAAAGCTTATTTTATAATATTCT
This sequence comes from Cordyceps militaris CM01, assembly GCF_000225605.1. NCBI lineage: Eukaryota > Fungi > Ascomycota > Sordariomycetes > Hypocreales > Cordycipitaceae > Cordyceps > Cordyceps militaris. The sequence goes on along the minus strand of NW_006271973.1, from coordinate 3,186,940 downwards.
ATTCTTAACCTTAAAAATACTATTCTATTAATACTAATTAGTAGTAAAATACTATAAATATATATTTAAAGAAATATAAAAGTTCTTAAACTAGGTTATAATATTCTTCCCTTTTTAATTTAGCTAAATAAAGTAGTATTTATATTCTAGATATTCTTATATTTTTAAGAAATTTAGTATTATATTAAGTAATTAAGATTTCTTTTTAATAAAGAATAACTAGTATATTTTAATATAATTATTAATAATAATAACTTAATATTAATCCTTTTTTTAAAAGGTAGGTAAGGTATTAATAATATTAGTATAAAGGCTTTTAAAAAGATATATTCCTTTTTAGAATAAATAAATATAGGGGTTTTTTTTTTATCTTCTTATAAGATAGTTAATATAATATTTATATTAGCTAATAGGCTTTATACTAATAAAGATAAAAATAAGTTTAATAATATTCTATTCCTTTAAATATCTAAGTTAATTATACTATAGTTTATATTTTAGGTTATTTATTATATAAGCTAATATATTAATATTTAAAGTAATATAGTTAACTATATAAACTTTAGTAATTTACTAGGTAGTAAGAATAACCCTTTAGTCTTTTATTATAACTATTTTTTCTTTATTAAAAACTATTATAGTATTCTTTACTATTAGGTAGCTAATAAAAAGTAGGCTTATTAAGGTACCTTCTTATAGAATACTATTATATAATTCTAAGGTAGTCTTAAGGCTCTTTATAGTAATAATAGCTATTCTATAAATAGTAGGTTTTAAGATAATATTAGTAAGACTTTAAATATTAAAGCCTAAATAAAGAAATAAGTTCTTTATAAGTTCTTTATAATTTAAAATATAGCTAAATATATTAAAGTTAAGTAGTATTAGTTTTTAATATAATATTATAAAAAGATTAAAATCTTATTTAGGTTTAATACCTATAAAAATACTATCTATTTTAAATTAACTAAAATATTATAAGCTTTAAAAGATAATAAGAATAAGTTAAGCTAGCTTAAAGTCTATAAAGGGACTTATATATTATTTAAAGCTAACCTTTTTATACTTATATTTATTATTATATTTTTTAATTAAGTATTAATACTTTCTATTTTATTAAAATAAAAAGAGTAGGTTTATTAAATAAAGTTTAGAGTATAACTTCTAGTATTACTTATTAAAATAACCTTAAAATATAAAAACATCTTTATAAGTAGATACTAGGCCTAACCTACCCTATACCTACTTATAAGCTAAAATATAAAAAATAAGTTTAGTAAGTAAGTTAACTTAATAACTAGTTAGTCTATAAATCTAAGAAATACCTAGCTTATAGGTATAGTAACTATAAGTAGAAATATTAAAAATATAGTTATAAAACCTATCTAAGGGTAATACCTATATATAGATAGTATATACCTAGCCTAGCTCCTATTAAGAATCCTTAAAGAAGACTTAAAAAAAATACTCCTTTTAATACTATAAGAGAGTCTTAATAAGGTATAAAAACTTATAAACTCTATTTATACTATATAAAAGGAGATAGCTATTATAAATATAAAGCTTATCCCCCTTAAGGCTATTTAATATATTATAGTAAAAGCCCTTTAAGAATACCTAGTAAGTAATCCTTAGCCTACCTTCTATATAAAGGTAGCTTAGAAGCCCCTAGGCCTCTAGGTAAAGCTAATTCTAGCCTACTATAATACTAAGCTACTAGTTAGCTATTACTTTTACCTAGAAGAGATTTAATCTCTTTACTTATAAGAGCTTATTACTAAGGCTAATAAGGCCTTAAAGGTAGATACTATTATAACTACTTACTAACTCCCCTTTAAAGATATAATCCTTTCTTTCTATAAGGAGGTAAAAGATTATACTAAGAATAATAAATAGGTTAAAGTAGCTTATATTAGGGAAGTATACCTTACCTAGTAAGAATACTCTATAGTAGTTAAAAGAATATTTATCTTAAAGATCCTATAAGATACTTTTAACCTTATTATAAAGCTTTTAGCTATTAATAAAGTAAATATTATATTAGTTAAAGCTATTTAAGCCTATTTAAAAGCTAGATTAAAGACTACCTTTATTATTAGAGTTTATAAGATAAGTATTATTAACTACCTTTATAATACTAAAGTATTCTTCTAAATATAAGCCTTTATTTATAAACCCTTTTTAAAGTCTATTTAGCCTTACTAGTATTATAACTACTATACTATAGAATATATTACTTACTACTATAATAAGAAGGCTAGGTATAGTTAATACTCTAGTAGTGCCTACTTAAAAGGGAAGGCCTACCTAGTAGTAGCTAACCTAAGTAAAGAAAGGTACTTAAACTATAAAGGTTAATACCTAGCCTAGGCCTAAGCCTATTTAGTCTAGGTAAAGTACTAAAGGGCTATTAATATAAAATACTATTAGTAATTAATAGTTTTTACCTAGCTATAAAAGATCTAATACCTACTATACTCCCTTTAAGCCTTATTATTAAATAAGAGAGGCTTAATAGGCTAGGTAAGCTAGTTAGTAAATAATACCTTATTAAACCTATTAGGCTAGTAAGCCCCCCCCCCTAGTCCTAAGAGGGCTCCCCCCCTAAACTTCTTACTAAAGGCTAAAAAGGAGACCCCTTAGCTTACTAAATAGAATTAATATTACCCTTAAGCTTAATAGGCTAAATATAGTAGTAAGTAGGTTACTTTCCCCCCTTTAATAGGTTATATTAATAAATTAAGCCTAGAGTATAAATAACTTTACTAAGAAAGTATAAATAAACTCCTTCTTTATAATTCTAACCTTTCTCTTACTAAAAGCTAATATAGCCTTAATTATAAGCTCCTTTTTAAACTCTATATAAATAGATATTAATATAATACCCCTTTTATTAGAATTAAGTATTTAAAGTAAGTTATTATTAATAATAGTAAACTAACTAACTAGTAACTAGCTAGCTAAGAACCTATAAGTAGCTACTCTAGCTACTATATTTACTATACCTATTATACCTAACCTCCTAATAGGACCTAGTAAGACCCTATAAGTAGCTACTTAAAAGCCTATTAAGGTAATAAAGAATACTAATACTATAACTATTAATAAAAATACTATTATAAAATATTAATAAAAGTAATACCTAAATATAGCTAGTACTTTATAATAAATCTAAGCTAGATATTATTACTATATAGGAAATATTAAATAATAGACTACCCCTAGCCTTAGTATTAGCTTTATATTAATACCTTTAGGGAAATAGGAGAATAGTAATATATATATATAAGAGGATAAATATAAAGGACTATATAGTCTTTTTTAAGAAGGATAGTTACTATATTATCTTCTCTAACTTACTAGTCTATTTCTTTAATATTTACTTTAAACCTAGTATAGATCTAGTATAACTCCTTCCCCCTCTAGATAGGGAGTTAATATATATTATAGTAAGGGATTTTAATATCTACTACCCCCTTTAGAATATCTATAAAAGGACCTTATTAATATTAAAAGGGACCCTATTTACCTTAAAGTAACTTAGGATAATACTAATTACTCTTTAAGGAATAGTTATAAAAGAAAAGTTTAGTAAAAGATTAAGTATACTAAACCTAATTTAGTACTCTCTAGACCTTAAAGGCTAAATACTAGATTCTTTAAAGGACCTAATAAGGTTTAACTACTATCTTTAGCTAATAAAGATTAGCTTCTTTATTCTTCTTCTTATAGCTATATACCTATCTTAATATAAGATAAATATAAACCTAATATAAATAAAGGCTATAATTAGGTTTCCCTTAGATCCTAATAAGCTATACTAGCTATCTATTCTAATAGAGATTAATACTATATTTAAGAACTTAGATAGGATTCTAAAAAGGATCTTATTAGTAAGTATTCCCCTTTAGGCACCTCTATAAGGCTAGGTAGCCCCCTAGTAAATACTTAAAGTTATAATAGTAATAAAGAAGGCCTAAAAGCTTTATAAATAAGCTTAAAGGGTTAGAATAGAAAGAGACTAGAAAAGAGTATACTAGGTAGCTACTACCTAGGATAAGATAGTCTAGAAAATAAGGAACTAAGTATAAAGAGTTTACCTAAATATAGTTACCTAAATACTTAGTAGGCTTTAGAGGTATTACTAATAGGTAAAAAAGTATACTAAAGGTATAGGCTTTAATATAGTCTTACTACTTAAAAGAAAAGGGGACCTCCTAGTAGCTAAGATAAGATAAGAAAAGGTTAAGGTTTTAATAAAAAAATTCTTCTTTAACTTCTTAATAGGCTTTTATAACCCCTAACTACTAGTAGGTAAGATTCTAGACTAAGATATAAGTATAGTATTAAAGGATATTACTATAGACTAGGTAAGGTCTATACTAGTAAGGTATATATTATAGAATACTCTAGGCCTTAATAGGATCCCCTATAGGTTCTTTAAGATATTAGGAGAATTATTATACCTTTATTTTATAATACTTTATATAGCTTATATATAGATAGGATATTTTCTAAAAAGGTATTAAGTAGGGATAATAATTATTATATAAAAGCTAAGTAAGATAGAATAGGAATATAGAATAGCTAGAGAATAAAGACTAATTACCCTTTTAAATATTATAAGAAAACTCTTTAAAAAGATTATAATAGACTAAGTAGCTAAAGTAATAGAATCTTATAAGCTCCTTCTAAATAGCTAAATAGGTAATTAATAATAATAGTTAATAAAGATAGTAATTACTTTAGTAGTTAAACTTATCTAAATTACTTAATATTAAGATAGTTTTACTTTAATACTTTAATTTAATATTATAGGTGCCTTTAATAATATAGTTTATTTAGTAGTAATAGCTACCCTTTAGTACTTAAAGTTCCCTTCTATTATCCTTTCTTTACTAAAGACCTACCTTTAAAATAAGATAATATAGATCTACTTAGATAGATCCCTATTAGATACCCTTTAGATCTAATAAGAAGTCCTATAAGGCTCCCCTTTATTACTAATTCTATTTATTCTTTTCTTATTATCTCTATACTAAGCCTTAATAAAGGTTTAAAAGATAATAACTATAAGGTTTACTAATAATATAAACCTTCTTAATATAGTAGTATCTTAAGACTAGGTTATAGCCTAGCTCTAATAAGTATAGATTATTTATTCTAAGTAATTAGTAATCTATACCTTAATATTCTTTATTCTAAAATTCTAGCTTTTTTACTTTTAATAGGGTTAATTTATAGTCTTAAAGAGCCTCTAGCTTAGGAACTACTAGCTTATACTATAAGTAGTAATTTAACTCTTAGGAGTCTAGCTTATACTATTACTAGTATAGATAGTATATATAGCTAAAGTTAAGGTAAAGGTTCTCTTTATTTAATAGGCCTTAAAAGCTTTTATTAAAATAGCTTAAAGCCCTTAATTAGGATATATAAAAGAACTTTACCTTTATATTATCTAACTAATTATAGCTTATAGCCTTATTACCTAGTATACCCTAAGAGATAGACTAATAGGCTTAGCTACTATTCTTAATACCCTTTAGGTAATATACCTTTATATAATAGTAAGAGCCTTCTAGGCTATAACTACTTATTATATTAAGGTTAAACTTAATATCCCCCCTATTTATCTCTACCTTATTACCTATAAGGCTTAAACCTTAATAAGATAGGAAGAGAATAAAGTAGTAGCTTAGCTTTAATATATAACTACCTAGGTTATATTATAGATCCTAATCTTAATAGTATAATACTATAAAATCTACTAATAAGGACTACCCTTTATATACTTTTTAAAAGGGCTTTTAATAGATACTAACTAAATAGTAAAAGGTAATAAGAAAAAACTAGAAGAGTAGCTTTAGGTTATATAGAATAATTACTAAAAGGATATAAATATATATTATTAGAAGTAAGTTAGTTAGCTATAAATTTACCTAGCCTACTACCTACTATAGGTTTAATATAAAAAGAAAGGGGATACCTTATAATTCCTTTTATACTATATTAGTTTACTAATTATATAGCTTTATATAGGTAAGATTAGGCTAATAGCCTTTCTTTATAATAAGAGAGTCTTTAGATTCTTTTTACTAATATACTAATATAAGGAGGGACCTAAAGATCTTATTTATATTATCTTTTCCTATTTACTATTATACCTAGGCCTAAATATAACCCCCTTTTAAAACTAAAAAGATATTCTCCTAGCTTTTAACTACTTAAAGTATATAATAACTATTATAATATAGTTCTATAAATAATAATAACTATAATACCTTTAAATATAAATAGGTAATAAAGAATAATAAACTAGGCTAGGTCTTAGTTAGGTTTTAATAATAATATAAATAGAAGTAGGTTTAAAGTATAATATTCTATTATCTAACTAGAAATTCTTATAAATTTTTACCTATTAATATAATAATATTTATTAAAAGTTAAAAAAGAATAAAACTAAAGTATTTCTTACTAAACCTAAGGGTAGGGGTAGTTAAGACTATTTTAACTACTTTAACCTCTTTTTTAATAATATCTTTCTTAATTACCTTTTTAATAGTCTTTTTAGGCTTCTTACTTTTATTTAAAAGGGGCCCCTTTTTCTTTCTTTTATTCTTAATACCCTTTTTAGCTAAACCCTTTCCCTTTTTATTAATAAAGGCTCCTTTAGCCCTCTTCCTTAAGATCTATTATACTAAGGATAAACTTATAATAGTAATATAATTAAAAGAAGTCTAAAGTAATTTAAATAACCCTAGCTTATTACTACTAATAACCTTATTATAGGTAATAGGATTAAACCTATTAAAAAGTATAAAAGTATTATATTAAAGCTTAAGATAATTAATTAAAGCTATAAATAAAGAGTATATTATATATATATTACTAGTAAGTCTTTTAAGAATACTTATTAGTTTACTTTAAACTATAAATATACTTAAAGATAAGTATACCTTATATATTAGAACTAAGCTAAAGGGTATAGTAAGAGTAACTATACTATAAGTATACTTCTTAATTATACTACCTATAATATAGTATTAATAAATAGTTATATTATATAGCTAGATATACTTTTTATCCTTCTTATTAAGGAAATTATTAATTATATTAAAAGGCTAAATTAAAGCCTTAAAAATAAATTAAGTAACTAGCTAAGACTAAATAATAATAATAAACTTAATAATAAATATATAAATATAAAGATAAGAAAGCTTTTTCTTTATATATTAAGAATAGAAGTTTAAGTTTAAAGCTATATTAGTTAGCTTCTAAATAAAAAAATAAAGTAAAAAGACTTACTTTTTAACTTATAATAAACTAACTACCTTTTATTTATAAAAAGTAAATAATTTATATAGGGAACCTATATAGGACTAATACTTATAGGAGTAAGGTAATATATTCTCTTTATTAGCTTTTTTTTTAAACTCTTATTTATTTTTCTTTTTTTCTTTTTAGGTTTTTAGATTAAGTAGGATAAAGTAAGTAATATAGTATTTATAGCCTTTATAAGATTAATAAGAAAAAAAGAGGGAACCTTAAAAATAATAATATAATATTAAAAGTTATAAAGAAACTAAAAAGAGGATAAGAGGTTAGTAAAGAGTAAAAAAGAAAGGAGTAAAAGTAAAGAGTAAAGTAAAGGCTAATAAAGACTTATAAAAGAAATTAAGCTACCTAGAATAAACTAAGAAAACTAGATAATAAACTAATAAGCTATAATAAAGTAAATCTAATTAAAGATACTCCCTATAAGGTATCTTAGAACTATATATCTAGACTTATATAAAAACTTTAATATAGAAGGAGATATAATACCTTATAAGTTCTTAACTATTAAGTAAGGTATATTAGTAAGTATAAGGAGTTTAGGAAGTAAGGAAGAGTATATATAGAAGTAAATAAAAGCTATAATACTAGTAGCTAAGGAACTAGAAAGACTAATAAAGAGACTAAAAGCCTTTTTTTAGTTAAGTATAAAAATAGGAGTTAATAGATAAAATATTATAGAGTAGCTATATAGAGTTAGTTAATAAGGAATAATAGGATTTAGTAAGGAAAAGCTATAAGTATAAGAGAAGGGGATATAGAAGAGGAGGAAGAGGTAGAAAAGGAAGAAAAGGAAGATATACTAATAAAGATAAAGAAGATAATATTAATAATAAAGAAAGAAGAAAAGGAAAAGAAAGAAAAAAAAAAAGGTGTCTTTTATCCCTTACTAGCTACTAACTAGTAGTTAATAAGGCTCTAAATTACTTATTTATATAAAGTCTTATTAACTATAAATAGAATTAAAATAATAACTTATTAGCTATATACTAGCTAATAAAAAAATAATAATAACTATAAGTATTTAAATAAAATATAGCTAAAATTACTACTTAGCTTTTATTAAAAGCTAATAGTTATAAAGAAAATATATTTATTTATTTATTAAATCCTATTATATAATATAGGCTAATAATAGTAAGAATTAGGGGTAACCTTAAGAGTATTACTATAATATCCTTTATAAGGTATACCTTAGACCTATATAGATAAAGTATAAGGTATTAAGGGTAAAAAAAGATAATAGGTAGGGATAAGAGCTAAAGACTCTTAAAGGAAAGGGGAGGTAAGGGTATTATAGAAGCTAAGAGGCTATAGTAGTAGTTAAGCTTAACTAGCCTAAAGACTTATAAGGCTAGATATAGCTCCCCTTAATATAGATAAAAATAGAGGGAAGGGGGAGGAACTAAGAGGTTAAGAGGATAAAAGGATAATAGGCTTAACTAGTCTAGAGATAGGTAGGATTAAATATAACCCCCTTAATATAGATAAAAACCTAAGGGGAGGGAAGGTAGTTAATAAGCTTAACTAACTAAAGTAATATAGGCTAGATATAGGTTAGGATATAGATAAAAACCTAGTATATAGTATTAAGAGGGGTTTTACTAGACCTCTATATACTCTAAAATAAGACTATAAAGGATCTTATAAATATAGTAAAGGTTTTCCCTTAGGTACTCTAGTTTTTCCTTACCTTATAATTAATTAAGGTACTAGATAGGTTATTTAGCCTAATTAGTATATAAGAATTATTATTATTATTATTATTATTATTAAAATAACCTAAAAGCTTATAAAAAGAATAGAAATATTTAATAGTATTAGGTTTTATTATACTATAAAAAGAATACTTTTTAATAATTATTATAATAATTAAAATAATTTACTATTTAGACTTTTTATTATTCTATTATTTAAACTTAATAAGGTTAATTATAATTATAATTATTTATATAAATATAATTATAAAAGCTATAATAGTATTATTAGTTTATTTTAAAATAAGATAAAAAGTTATTTTAATAATATAAAAGTTAAACTTTTTATTAAGATTATTAATAAAAAAGTATATTATTAAAGCCTTAAGAACTTTAAAGTCTTTATTAAGAAATTACTATTTAGCCTAAGTATTAATAAATACTATAGTAAGTTTCTTAATAAATCTATATTAAGTAAAGATTAATATTAAAAGATAATTAACTATAATTTAGAAAATAATAATACCTTTTAGTTTAAAATACTTCTTTAAAGCTATAATTATATTTAATATTATAATCTTATCTTTAATAAGATTATAAGTATATTCTTTAAAGTTTATATTAATAAAAATAATAGTATAGACTTAATTCTATATTTATTTTTAGATAAGATTCTTTATAATCTTATTATTATAAGTCTTAATTAGGATAAAGCTATTTCTTTAGCTTTTTAATAGTAATTTATTAAGATTATTAAGTCTTAATATATTAATTATCTTTAGTTTCTATTTAACTTAATTACTTTTAAATTTAAGCTTTAAGATATTTAATACTTTCTTTAATATTAAAGATATAATATTAAATAATAAAGTAAATAATAAAGTTATAAAAAAATCTTAACTTATATATAGGAATTAAATTACTAATAGTATTATTTATTAAGAAAGTAGAACTTTAAGATAATAAAGAAGATAATAGGCTAAATATATAGTTTCTTTTTTTTAAACTAAATACTTTATATTTATTTAAAAGTAAAAAGTATTTAAATAAATAATAAAAAATTCTTCTTACTAAGTAAGTAGTTACTATATACCTTTTATAATAATTAAAACTATAAATTATAATAAATAATCTAATAAGTATATTTAGAATTATAAATTATAGTAAATAATCTAATAAGTATATTTATTTAAAAGCTATAACTATACTAAGTAAATTTATATTATAATATATATAAAATAAGTATATAGAGTTTATATATAAATTACTAGGTAAGGTATAGTAGTAAAATTTCTTTTTCTTTATATAGAATTTTTATAGTAAATAGACTTATTAAATATACTTTAAATTAGCTAGAGTTTAAAGTCTTTCCTCTTCTTATATATAAGGAGTTATAAATTTCTTAAGTTTTATAGTAAATATTAGCTTATATAGATAATAAGTAAATTTAATAAGAAATTAATACTTTCCTTTATTTTATTAATAGCTTTTATAATATAAATACTATTAGGCTTATAACCTATTAAGACTAATAGGGTATATATAAGGTAAAAAGTAAAGTTATTATATTATATAACTTCTATTTAATTATATAGTATAAGTAAATACTAAATATACTAAGTAATAAAAAATTATTCTTCTAGCTTCTAAGCTATCTATTATTAAAAAAGTATAATAAAAGTAATAATATTATAAATATATTTCTTAATTATACTATTTATAGTATAATATTAATAAATAATTATATTATATAATTAAATATATTTTTTATTTTTTTTATTAAAGAAATTATTAATTATATTAAAAAAGCTAAGTTAAAGCCTTAAAAATAGATTAAATAATTAATTAAGACTAAATAGTAATAATAAACTTAATAATAAATATATAAATATAAAAATAAAAGAGTTTTTTCTTTATATATTAAAGATAAGAATTTAAGTTTAAAGTTATATTAATTAGTTTTTAAATAAGAAAATAAAATAAAAAAACTTACTTTTAAACTTATAATAAACTAACTACTTTTTATTTATAAAAAGTAAATAATTTATATAAAGAATCTATATAAGATTAATATTTATAAAAGTAAAATAATATATTTTCTTTATTAACTTTTTTTTTAGATTTTTATTTATTTTTCTTTTTTTCTTTTTAGGTTTTTAAATTAAAAAAATAAAGTAAATAATATAATCTTTATAGTCTTTATAAGACTAATAAAAAAAAAAGAAACCTTAAAAGTAATAATATAATATTAAAAGTTATAAAAAAACTAAAAAGAAGATAAAAGGTTAATAAAAAATAAAAAAAAAAAATAAAAATAAAAAATAAAATAAAAACTAATAAAGACTTATAAAAGAAATTAAATTATTTAAAATAAACTAAAAAAACTAAATAATAAACTAATAAACTATAATAAAATAAATCTAATTAAAAATACTTTTTATAAAATATTTTAAAACTATAGGCTTAAACTTATATAAAAACTTTAATATAAAAGAAGATATAATACTTTATAAGTTCTTAATTATTAAATAAAATATATTAATAAATATAAAAAGTAAAAAAAGTAAAGAAAAATATATATAAAAGTAAATAAAAATTATAATATTAATAGTTAAAAAATTAAAAAGACTAATAAAAGAATTAAAAATCTTTTTTTAGTTAAATATAAAAATAAAAGTTAATAAATAAGATATTATAAAGTAGTTATATAAAGTTAATTAATAAAGAATAATAAAATTTAATAAAAAAAGGTTATAAATATAAAAGAAAAGAATATAAAAAAGAAAGAAAAGGTAAAAAGGAAGAAAAAGAAGATATATTAATAAAGATAAAAAGATAATATTAATAATAAAAAAAAAAAAGAAAAAGAAAAAAAAAATACCTTTTATTCTTTATTAATTATTAATTAATAACTAATAAAGCTTTAAATTACTTATTTATATAAAGTCTTATTAATTATAAATAGAATTAAAATAATAACTTATTAATTATATATTAATTAATAAAAAATAATTATAATTATAAATATTTAAATAAAATATAATTAAAATTATTATTTAGCTTTTATTAAAAGCTAATAATTATAAAAAAAATATATTTATTTATTTATTAAATCTTATTATATAATATAAGTTAATAATAATAAGAATTAAAAATAACCTTAAAAGTATTATTATAATATTCTTTATAGAATATACTTTAGACTTATATAAATAAAGTATAGAATATTAAAAGTAAAAAAGATAATAAATAAAGATAGAAATTAAAGACTTTTAAAGAAAAAGGAAGGTAAAAGTATTATAAAAGCTAGAAGGTTATAATAGTAGTTAAGCTTAATTAGCCTAAAGATTTATAAGGCTAAATATAACTTTTCTTAATATAAATAAAAATAAAAAAAAAAGAAGAAACTAAGAGGTTAAAAGGTTAAGAAAATAATAAACTTAATTACTTTAAAAATATATAAAATTAAATATAGCCCTTTTAATATAAATAAAAACCTAAAGAAAGAAAAAATAGTTAATAGGCTTAGCTAGCTAAAGTAATATAGGCTAGATATAAGCTAGAATATAAATAAAAACCTAATATATAGTATTAAAAGGGGTTTTATTAAACCCTTATATACTTTAAAATAAGATTATAAAGAATTCTATAAATATAAATAAGGTTTTCCTTTAAGTATTCTAGTTTTTCCTTACCTTATAATTAATAAAGGTACTAAATAGGTTATTTAGTCTAATTAGTATATAAGAATTATTATTATTAATATAAGCTATTTTAATTTATTTATTATTCTTAATATAATTTTTTACCTTTTTATAGAAAGAAAGAATTATATCTTTAAAAAGAAGTTAATAAGTAGTTATAATAATATCTACCTTTAAAACCTTATTAGCTTTAATAATAAACTCTTATAAATAAAGAGATTAAATCTTTTTTAAATAAAAGTAATAATTAACTAATAGCTTAGTATTATAATAAGCTAAAACTAGCTTTACTTAAAAGCCTAAAGGCTTTTAGACTACTTTTATATAAAAGGTAAACTAAAGATTACTTATTAAATATTCTTAAAAAGCCTTTATTATAATATATTAAATAGCTTTAAAGAAAATAAGCTTTATATTTATAATAACTATTTTTTTTTATATAATATAGATAGAGTTTATAAGTTTTTATACCTTATTAAGACTTTCTTATAGTATTAAAAAAAGTATTTTTTTTAAGTATTTTTTAAAGATTCTTAATAAAAGCTAAACTAAATATATACTATCTATATATAAATATTATCTTTAAATAGGTTTTATAACTATATTTTTAATATTTCTATTTATAATTATTATACTTATAAGCTAAGTACTTTTTAGATTTATAAACTAACTAATTATTAAGTTAACTTACTTATTAAACTTATTTTTTATATTTTAGCTTATAAGTAGGTATAAGGTAGGTTAGGCTTAGTATTTACTTATAAAGATAAAAGTTAATTAATAAGAAATAATAAGA
>NW_006271973.1:3105192-3173308 GCF_000225605.1 Cordyceps militaris CM01 | reverse complement strand
AAAAAGAAAAAAGAAAAAAAAATACTTTTAGTTTTTTACTAATTACTAATTAATAACTAATAAAGCTTTAAATTACTTATTTATATAAAATCCTATTAACTATAAATAGAATTAAAATAATAACTTATTAATTATATATTAATTAATAATAAAATAATAATAATTATAAATATTTAAATAAAATATAATTAAAATTATTATTTAGTTTTTATTAAAAACTAATAATTATAAAGAAAATATATTTATTTATTTATTAAATCTTATTATATAATATAAGTTAATAATAATAAGAATTAAAAGTAATTTTTAAAAGTATTATTATAGTATTCTTTATAAAATATACTTTAAATTTATATAAATAAAGTATAAGATATTAAAAATAAAAAAGAATAATAAATAAAGATAAAAGCTAAGAATTCTTAAAAAAGAAAAAAATAAAATATTATAAAAACTAAAAGGCTATAATAGTAATTAAGCTTAATTAACTTTAAAACTTATAAGGTTAAATATAACTCTTTTTAATATAAATAAAAATAAAAAGAAAGAAAAGAAATTAAGAAGTTAAGAGGTTAAAAGAATAATAAGGTTAATTAATTTAAAAATATATAAGATTAAATATAACCCTTTTAATATAAATAAAAACCTAAAAAAAAGAAAGGTAGTTAATAGGCTTAGCTAATTAAAGTAATATAAGCTAAATATAGGTTAGAATATAAATAAAAACCTAGTATATAGTATTAAAAAAGGTTTTATTAAACCTTTATATACTTTAAAATAAGATTATAATAAATCTTAAAAAATATAAATAAGGTTTTCTTTTAAATACTTTAGTTTTTCTTTATTTTATAATTAATAAAATAGGTTATTTAGCTTAATTAATATATAAAAGTTATTATTATTAATATAAATAATTTTTAAAGATTTTTTATAAAACTTTCTTAAATTAACTATAAAAGCTTTTTATAAATCCCTTTTTTATTAATTATAAATTTAAAAGTTATATTAATTTAATAATTTAATAATATTTTAAATCTAAATATTTTAAAAAAGGTAATTATTTTTATTATTTTCTTTTTATAATAAATAACTTTCTTTATTTAGTTTATTTTTTAAAAGTTAAAGCTTTTCTTTTAAGGTATTTTTTTATTTAACTTTATAGATTTATTATTAAATCTCTTTTTTTTCTTTATTTAATAAAAAAGATATATTATTTATAATCTTTTTAAGGAAATTATTAATTTCTTAAATTATATTATTCTTTATTAGTATAGTAAAGAAATATTTTAAAAAAGGTTAAAAAGATAAAGAAGTTAAAATACCTTTTTCTTTTTATAATTTAGTCTTATTTTTAATAAAGGCTTTATTTTCTTTTTAAATAATTTTTTAATAAAAGCTTTAAAATTATAATAATTAAGTTAGATTAAATAGAAAAGTAAGAAAGGAAAAAGGTAACTTATATTATTTATTAAGATTAAAGTTTATTTATTTTTCTTTTTAAAAAATATTTTTTTTATTTTATAATAATTAAAAAGAAAATAACCTATTCTTTTAATTAAAGTTTAAATATTATTTAAATACTAATTAAAACTTATATAAACTAGTCTTATTTTTATAAATTTATTTAAAATCTTAATTTAAGCTTAACTTACCTATAAGTCTTATTAATCTTATAACTAATTCTTTTTTAAGGTAATTCTAGCCCTTTTTACTTTATAACTAATTAGTTATTTTATATAATTTATACTTACTATAAATTCTTAGCTACTATATATTTAGTATTTATAGTATATTATATATAGCTTTTTAAATATTAAGGTTTTTTATTATTATAAATATTAAATTAACTTTAATTTAAATTATATACTTAGAGTATTATACTATACTATTTTAGCTTTTAATAAATAAAATAAAGTTAAAAACTATATATATATTATAATATATATCTATAAATAGGTATTATAATAAAAAACTATTTTACTATTTAGATATATATATAAATAGTAAGTAATTTAATATATCTAAATAGTTAATAAATAATAAAAAAAATAGAATAATATAGATTAAGGTAGTAGCTTAAAAACCTACTTATTAAGAATATTAAACTCTATTAAATACTATTAGGAATTATTATATAATAGTAAAATAGTATATAGAATAGGCTAGTTTTTACCTAGGCTAGGATAGTACCTAGTATAGTAAGGTATATATATAAGTTTACTATTATAGTTTTTCTAGCACTTATAAGTTTTTTAAGGTACTAGAAGGACTATAAGGTCTAATTAGGGTAATTTAATAAATAAACTTATTTAAATTAGTAATATAATTTAATTTAGCTTTATACTTTTGTTTTATAAATTTGCTTCTTATAATTAATCCCCTTTTTTCTCTACGAAGCCTACCCACGATTCATCCATCATACCTCGCTTTTGTCTCTCTTCTCAAAACCCCTCCGAAACCGCCGAAAAATGGGTGGCAAGAAGCGCAAGCAACAATTGAAGCAGCAGGCCGCCACCAGAGCGCGCGCCGCCTTTATCCCCCACCGGCATTCGGACAAGCCGCTCGCCCCCGCCGGTCCTCTGAGCGGCGCCAACACGACGCAAAAGAAGCAGGCGCCGCCGCCGAAGCTGAGACAGGAAAGCAAAAAGACACAGGAGCAGCGCCAGCGCCAGCAACAGAACAGCCGGGAGAACCCCACGATCCCGTTTGACGCCGATGACCGCATATTGCTGGTGGGCGAGGGCGACGTCAGCTTCGCGGCGTCGCTCGTGAGGCACCACCGCTGCCGGCACGTAACGGCGACGGTGCTGGATAAAAACTATGCGGAGCTGGTGGCCAAGTACCCGTCGGCGGAGGCCAATATCGCCTCGTTCCACGGGCTCAAACCGGAGCCGAAAAAGGGCGGGCAAAAGGACGAAAAGGATGAGGGTAGTGCTGCGACCGAAGGCGGCGACGCGGCCGAGGAAAACGAGCCGAGCAGCAGCAGCGGCGCCCCCGAACCCGCTACGGCCGCGGGCGACGAGAGCGACAGCGACGCCGACTACGACGCCGACGGCAACCACCGGCCGCGTGCGCCCAAGACGAACCGGCTCCTGTACGCCATCGACGGGACCAAGCCGCCGCCCTCTCTGACGCGCGGCGCGCCCTTTGACCGGATCCTCTTCAACTTCCCGCACGTGGGCGGCAAGTCGACCGACGTGAACCGGCAGGTGCGATACAACCAGGAGCTGCTCGTCGGCTTCTTCCGGCAGAGCGCGCTGCCGGCGCTCGCGCCCGGCGGCAGCGTCGTCGTCACGCTCTTCGAGGGCGAGCCCTACACGCTCTGGAACGTGCGCGACCTCGCCCGCCACGTCGGCCTGCAGGCCGACACCAGCTTCCGCTTCCACGCCGCCGCGTACCCGGGCTACCGCCACGCCCGCACGCTCGGCGTCGTCCACGGAAAACCGGCCGCTGCCGCGTGGCGCGGCGAGGACAGGACTGCGCGCAGCTATGTGTTCGTGCGCAAGGGCGACACGCTGAGAAAAACGAGGGGCCAACAGCAGCAGCAGCCGCGGAAGAAGAAGCGAAAGAGGGACAGTGATGACGAGGATGAGTCGAGTGAGGATGATTTGGATGATTGAAAAATAGTGTGGGACAAAAAGCGCTTGATTTTGGCGTTCAGGGAGGGGGGCCTTTGGAATATAAGCACATGTACGGACGGCGTTTGTTTTATTGGCTGGTAGAGTATATACAATAGATAGATCCTGGCAGAAGTTTGCCCATGTTTACTCCCGACACTCCCGATATACTGGTATTTTGTGCATCATGACAACGGCATCGTCGCCTCCCTCTTTCCCCTGCAGGTCCAAATAATGTGTTAACTATACGAAGATTCTTTCGAGTATATAGCAAAAGTCAAGTTGAAAAGACAGACGTTTTTTTGGCATCGCAGCAGTACCGTCAGCATCCCCAACCAGCAGCAGCCCCCTCTCGAATAGAATGCCAGCAACAAAACGCCTATTTTTTTGGTAGAAAAAAAGAAAATAAATAGAAACAAAATGTCACATATGGATAACCCATTCGCCCACTGTCATCTTCTGCCCCCTCTCCCCGCCTTCTCTTGCTCCCTCGTCACTCCGGCTCTGCAACCGAATACAGGGTTTCTCTACTTTCCTTTTATTCTTTCAGCACCTTTCCCCACGCAAAGAATAAAAACCAACGTCCGAGTAGAGTTCCTCGGCCAAAAAACAATAAAAATTACTGCAAGTCAACCAGGAGCGCCTCAGCTCAGTGGCTCAGAACCTCCTGTTTTCGATTCTGCTCCTGTTCTCCATTGGCCCTCTGCGCTTCGTCCTCTAGCCACTGGGCCTCTTCGTTCTCGCGCTCCAGGGCTCGTTCCTGCTCCCGCAGCGCCTCTTGCTCCTCCGTGAGCTCGGGGTCCTCGTCTTGCGGAGGCGGGGGCGGAGGCGGGGGCGGGCTCGGCGTTGCCGCCGTGCCGACTTCGTCTTCCTTGAGGCGCTTCATCTCGGGGCCATCCGCGGTCGGCGTCGCGTCCGGTAGGTCCGTGTCGGCGGCTTCGTCAAGCTTGCGCTTGCGGCTCGCCGGTGAGTCGTCCATGTCCACGTCCACATCCACGTCCACGTCCATGTCGCTCAGCTCGGCATCGTCGCCCCTGTCGGTGGCGCCGGTAAGCTCCATCGCCGTCGTTTCGGCAGAGCCGCGGGCGAGGCCGGAGGCATCTGCGTCCTTCTTTTGCACCGCGTATTTTTGAACTGCTCGGTCTAGAAAGTCCTTGGCGTACGTCTTGATCTTGTAAATTTGCTTATCGCTCAGCTTGGCTGTCGGGTCTGTGACGCGGCCATTCTTGTAGTCGGAAGCTACCAGCTTTTTGGCGAGGTCCTTGCCCAAACGCTTCAAGTCGTCCTTTGGCAGTTTATGGCGGAATTTATCCAGAACATGTTTGATATGAGGGAAAAGCTTAGGAGCACTGTCAGTAAGAAGCTTGATAGGCGTTTTTCTGGAAATAGGCTCGTACAGTGTTTTCATAAATCTTCATTTGCTTGTCTTGGGGCAATACTCGCCACTTGTCTGATCGGGCATCCTTGCTGGGGGTATCCGAGGACTGTGATTGCGACTGTTGTAATGGTGTCGGTTTCGGCGTGCCCTCTTTTGTTACCTTCGCGATGATGTTTTGGATCAACTGCTGCTCCTGCTGAGCCTTTGACTGCACCTTCGGTGTCTGGTCGGCGGGCAGAGTCGGACGCTGCCACGTTGTTGTGCCCTGTTTATCATAATAAT
This sequence comes from Cordyceps militaris CM01, assembly GCF_000225605.1. Taxonomy (NCBI): domain Eukaryota; kingdom Fungi; phylum Ascomycota; class Sordariomycetes; order Hypocreales; family Cordycipitaceae; genus Cordyceps; species Cordyceps militaris. The sequence continues at coordinate 3,168,034 of NW_006271973.1, read as the reverse complement.
ACATGTTGCCGCTGGCATCTTTGGCAGAAAACCAGCCTTGCGGTAGAGGCCCATTGTTACCGAAGCGTTGCCGTTGCCGCGAGCCATTTCCAGCTTGGAAGTTGCTGTTTCTTTGTGGTATGTTACTGCGAGGTCCTTTGGGTGCATCAATAGGCCGGGATGCGGCTTTACTCTGAGGAGTCTGCGCGGGTGCAGCCAATTCCCCTTCTCTCGCCGCGCCTCTGCGATCCTCGTAAATACTCAGAGTCTGCGTGCCGGGCTCAAACTTGCGCCGGAGAATGCGATATGCGATTTTTAGTTTGCTCCAGTCGTCCAAGAGCCTTGTCGACTTTGATGCAACGTCTTCGTGCTCGGAGGTAGCAAGTTCCTGAATAGTAGCCTCGATATTTGAGTCTTGAATCTTGTTCCTCGTCAGACGCGGGAAAGCATCCAGGATGGAGAGCACCTGCAAGACAACGTTGTGATCGTCACCAAACGCATGCAGGGTTGTCTTGAAGATTTGATATGCGTGCATACGCATAACAGTGAGGATCACACGCTCATCTTTGGATTGCTGAATACGATCAAGAAGTCTGACAGCAATCCATTTCTCCTTGCATTGCATGAGTGTGGCCATGACTTTGCGGGCGTCGTCCTGGTCAAGGGGTCGGGCCTGTAAACTGTTGACGTAGTCCTCGTCATCCTCATCAACACGCTTCTTACGCGCCTTTTTGGCAACAGTCGTGTCCCAGCCATCGCCAAGATCGACACCAAGTGCTTCAATCGTAGCAGGCGGCAGCTTTGTGGCGCGTTCCGTCTGCGTCTTGCCGCCAATGAAGCCCACACAAGTGGGCTCACCGCAATAGCACGGCTGAGGGTCAGCACCGTAGCGATCGACGTTGTAGTTGAAGACGAGCTCTTCACCAGCACGAATTGTACGCAACGCAAAGATGCCCATGCGCAGCTTGTCGCCAATCACCCACTTGTCAACGTAGCAGTTGGGGACACAAGAGTGGTTGCAAAAGCGGCCTAGGTTACCTTTGCGCGTGGCATCGACAAATTCGTTTTTGCTGAGAGACATGAAGTAAAAATGCTTGATGCCCTGTTGATCGTACTGGAGCATGCGCCGTCGAAACGTGGCCTCGTTGATGACCTCGCCAATGTACTCAAAGATGAAGTCGTGCGCGCTGAGCTCCGCGTCGGTACGAAGACCATATCCCTTCTTCTCCGTCTTGATGACGCACACGTCGGCATATTGTTTTCGTTGAAAGCGTTGGTTCTGACATCCGCCACCGCAGTTGCCTGCCGTCTCGCTGCACTCCATTTTCGTCGCGCGGTTTATGCAATCCGAGTCTTCGCCGCACGCCATATTGACGCCATCGTCTGCAGGTCCAAGGGAAAAAAATCATCAGCATACCATGTTTAGCAAGCTGCGCATCCTCTGCGTATTCTGCAATGCTGATGCAAGCCAGGTTAGGGGGCTGGTGGGCCGACTTACGCCAATCTCCTCGACATTCGCAGTCAAACGCGTCGTTCTCGGTCGAGCCCAGGTGCTTGGAGCCGTAAAGACAGTCGGGGATGACCTGAAAGGAGCTGCATGCCTCTGAGGTCATGTTCGGTAACCTATCGAAGAGGGGCGGTTCTCGAGTCGGCGTGTCCTTTCGGGATGACTTGCGCGACAGGCGCGGGCGCGACGAGTTGGGGGTTCCATTGCTGTCGGTTCGGGATTTGCCCCCTTCTGTGGACGGCGATGGCGAGCCCTCGAGTTTGATACCCTTTGTCGCGTCCGTCACTGCGGTTGTGATGAGATCTGCGGGCTGCTGCGGCGAGGCGACGCCGTTGGTTCCGTCGTCGAGCTTTATTTTCTGCATCCTGGCCGTCGCTTTGTCGTCATCCTTCATGGCCACATTGACGGTGGGAGCAACGGGTAGGAAATGGCGGCGACCCGAAAGCAGGCGATGCAATGGAGTGGCGCGGAGCTGTGGACGAATGCGTGGGCGTTCTCGCGTCGATGCAGAACAGAGTCGTGCTTGACCAAACGAGTTATGCGGGTGGTAGAGGCGGTGTTCGAGAGGACTGCAGGCGATCAATGGTGCAGTCTGGAGGGGATGCAAAAGTCGCTAGTTTCGGACGGCGCTATGCGGAGCAGTGCTTCCTTTGCAGCGTCAGATGCGCCGGATGAGCCAATGGCTGGCAGTCAGTCCTTTTCTCTCGACGCGGCGCGAAGGAGATGGGAGTTGCGATGGGACGTGTGTGACTGGGATTTCGGACGCACGCTCCGGTTTTGCAAAACGACCCGAGCAACGCGCTTTTCGACATGAGGCCAGCCAAAAGCTGGGGTACTTTGTCATGTCAGGGCGCCGTAGCGCAGCAGCAGCACCGCGTCACGGAAAATTCGTAAGGCCGTGCCACCGATCCAGGAACGCCGACTGGTTGGCTATCAGGACACGGCAACGTTGAACAACAGAGCAGTGTTGCCTCGAGTTGCTTTTTTAGTAGGGTATTCATCCCAACAAACCAATCCATCTTCTCCCGTCTACGGGCCGTAGTGTAACGCTGCAGGTTGTGTTCCCCAGACGCGCTGGTATCCCTGCTGCTCCTCTGTTATAAGCCTATAAGCCTATAAGCATTCAGGTATAACCACCGCCGGGTGCTGCACCACTAACTAGGTAGTTAGAAGTTGGATATTCTCCGCTTGGATATCTCATTGGCGGATCGAAGCGAAATAAACATGGTTCATCGCAGCAGATTTGCATAGACCAGCTACTGTTGCTTACCTAGGCAGCGCAGCGATCGAGTGGTTCTCGCTGGGCCCAATGCTAGGCCTCAAGCGGCATTGCAGTTCAAGCCGACCTATGCAGGGCCTCTCTCAAGGCCTGACCGCCAATCATCGCTGGGGGCCATCATCTTGACCCAATCTGCACCATTCCACTCCGTCTGGAAGACCTAGTTATGTACGTAGACTCGTAGCAGATCACGGCCGGCATAAAAAAGTCGACGCTAGTTCATAAGTAAAGATACAGCCACAGAGAAACAAAGGACACCCCCCCGTTTCAAGGCCTCTCTGGCCGGACTCTCCCGCAGCACGCACAACATTCCCGGCCCGTTACACGGCGTTGGGCTCAGACTCGTCCAGAGCCTAATTCAACCGTCAACCGTCAACAATACAGGTGGGGCTCTCTGAGCTGTTGCCAGCACATTGTGCAGTTCCTTGCTAGAGGTTAGTGTAAGCGAGGACGTTTTGCTATATAAGAGTCAGACAAGTCCGTCGGTGAGAGCAGAGGCGCATCATGTTCAAGGCAGGTGCAGAGAAGCGGATGCCAGTCCAGATGCAACACGCCGTCGAAAGACACTGCCCAGGGGGCCGGCCCGGCCTGCCTTGACGCCCAGGTAGGCAAGCTGGCTGGCTGCCGATGCAAAGATGTGTGTGCTGCATGTCTCTTCTCTCCACTGGCTGTGTCACCTGTTTGCAAAAGCCCGTTGCGAGGTCGCCACTGCCATGCCTTTTGCTCCCGTCGTCGCAGGCTCGAATCTGGCCCCGGAAACAAAGCGCGTCTGGTGATTGGTACACAGCTGCCGGTGTGGCCGCAGGCCAGAAGGGAGTCCGTCATCCAAGCCGGCCGCCGACAGAAACGATGTGAGCACGAGGTACAATGCCCCATTAAGGATGCCACACTGCGCGACGACGCCGCCAAAGGCAACCACGTCACGCGGACCTGCTAACCTACTTTTTTTATCTGCATTTTTGATCGCGCTAGGTTGTCGGCGCGGGCGAAACAAGGAAGCAGAGCGCCGTCTTTTCTTTTCGTGGCTGCTGCTTGAAGTTGTTCATCCGCAGGCCGAGTCAGGAGGGGGTTATCGAGAGGCGCTCCGTCCAAGACATGGGTGGGGGCACAGACCGCCGTGGCGGCCTCAAAGACTATTTTGGTAGACATGGCTATCGGGCAGCTCAACCTGGGTTGCTGGTGGCCAGATGAGACAAGGTTGACAAGCGGTCTTGTCGCTTGAGTCTTGAGTGCCGCCAACAATAGGCCTGGAGGAGATGGTGGCTACTGGTATGGATATGTGCAGCTGCACGTCAATGTTCATCGGTGCGACTGTGGAGGCTTCCAAGCGTCAACGGATCTGACATGGAGGGGGTGCGGCACATCATCTCTGCGCGGGCAAGCGTCAAGTCATGCACTTGTTCCTTGTTCTTTTTCCCAGATTTCCTCCGCCGGGAGGGGAGAATTCCAAGCTCCAGCGCGGCCGCCGAGTCAGTCGCGCAACAGCTGAGAAGACAACGTCCAGACTCGACATCAGCGCGGCCTGACCAACGGTGGCAAAACCGGGCGGACTCGATCCCATGGCATGCACACCAAACGCGCAGCACCCTCAGTTCTCTCGCATTCTTCCACTTCCACTTGCGCTGTGGCGGGCCGCTAGCACTTCGCAGCCACAAGCTGATGCATCCTTACCCAGAGAGAGAGAAGGGCCCCCGCACTTTTACGAGAAAGGAAGTGGCATAGCTGATGGAGGCAGCCCGTTACGACGGTCTCTGATGCGCCAGCCATGTACGGAGGGAGTACCGTGGTCGTCGATCTGTCTGTCAAGATCCTCCCGTGTCACCGAACAGGCTTGTGCGGCCTAACTAATAGGATGTCGCGCCGGAGCGCGCGAACCGGCAGCACCGCCTGACAAGCAGGTGGCACGCGCCATGGCCGCCAGATGGCTGTCAAACTGTCTCGCGTGTGCGCCCAACAACCAAATAGGCGTCTGCTGGTGGTGGTGGTAGCTGCGTGCTTTTGCTTTTGCTTTTTGCTTGTGCTTGTTTGTCAAGGTCCCTTCCATGTTGGAGCCTAGAGCCTAGAGCCTGGAGGGCAGAGGAGGGGAGTGTGCGTCGCCATGTCTACCAAAAGGTACGGGTAGGGTACTGACTGGTCTTAGTGAATGCGCTAAACGGGCCATCATCGTGTGTACCTTGCAGGCAGCAGCGGGTAGCGCAGTGAGTGACTGGGAACTTGGCTTGCAATGCTGCCATGGAGAGACAAAGTCGCTTGGTCAGTCGCCCAGCTCGACAGGGTATTTTCGTCTCTCTCTCTCTCTTCTCGATTTCTTGGACGTGTGCTGGGGCATCAAGGACCCTCCACAAAACAGACTAGCCGTTCAGCTGATCCGGCTCGATGCATCAACGAAGCGTTCTTGGTGGACTTGGTGGTCAACCACTCAGAAGACGCGATGACGGATGACGGGAAACACACAGAGCCCCTGCTGAGCCATCCCATCCCCATCCCTTGCAACGCCGACGGCTCGCCAACCAACCACCGGAACAAGGCCCGATGCCGCCCGCTGGCTAACAAGGGGCGACTCGGACTGGGCGAGAAGAGAGAGATTTTGGAGGGGCGGCAGGCCCGTTTTCTCTGGCGCCCTGCGGCACTGGCGACACACACACTCTCTACAGAGTACTACCCTTTCTCTCTCTCTCACGCACACCACCGGGACGGACAAGGTGGGCTGCCGTCATCGCCATCATGTGCTCCTGTGGTGGTGGTGGTGGTGGTGGTGCTGCTGCTGCTTGTACGTACTGATGTAGTTACCAGGAACTGACTAGTTATCTGGTCAAGGGATCGAAGCTCTGTCTGGCGCATTCTGTCAGTCGGAATCAGTCACTCCCTCCAGTCACTCAGTCCCGTCAGGGTGCCAATCAACAGAATGTCCCCGTCCCATCCATCCATGATCCCACACACACGCTCACACACACCACACGGACAGACAGACAGACGACGAACTAACTAGTCTCGATGGTTGTTGCCGCCCGTCGTTTCTTTTTCCTTTTTTTCCTTTCCCTTCTCGCCGTTGCTGCCGATGTCTTGGATGCTGATGCCAAAGTAGCGTCAGTCCATGTCTTATATTGCTTCTTCTCTGTCCGCTTTTATCAAGTCGGTAGCGAACCGCTGCCGCTGTCGACAGCCACTCTAGTCTTTTTTTATTTTTGGCTTCCCCAAGCCACAACCGTTCTTGAAAAGCCCGTTCGACCGCAAAACTGACGACCTGCGGCCATTCCAAGCGGCCAAGCGCAAAACCGTGCTCTTCTTCTTCTACTTCTTCGTCTTTTCTCTTCCTCTGCGCTCCTCTTTTGCTTTTTCTTCTCTGCTATACTATACGTTGACGAAACTTGGCCCCCTCCCAACCGACAACCGGCGACAGGTCGTAACTATCGACTATCGGTACTGATAGTCTCCCACCAGCCATCGTGGTACCAGGCAGCCGCCCCCCTTCGACCGCAAACGACGGACAAGTTGAGCAACCAAACGCAACGCCCGGCGCTCTCACGTACCACAAACGCGGCGCAACCTCGACGTTTGATTTACCGTACGATTTTTTTGCAAAGAAAAACAAACAGGAGCACGGAAATCCCAGACGTTGTTTTATGCTGCTCCCACCACGCTCGGTTGACAGAGTCGTTTGTTTCTGGTTGTCATCGCTGGACAAGTCGTGACAATACTGGTTGGTATACCAGTCAGCGTTGCGCGTTCCCTGGTCGCAACCAGCTGCCACGCTCATCTGACTCGAGCAGCTGGCAACATCATATTCAACCTATGAGCACGACACTGTGGCAATAGAGATTTTTTTCCCTATTTATTTCCTTCGGTTCCGCGACATTATTCTTATCCCTACGCCTCATGCACGCTTGATCTGCCCCTAATACACCTGAACCGCTTCCCCTGTACGCCATCTCTCCGGCTCCCGATGCCTCGCTACCGACAAAGCCACGTCGTTTCTCCTGGGTTATCTATCTGTCGCTGTTAGAGTCTTCTGTTCAGTAGACAGAGCCCCTCTCTCTGAGATGGACAACCCATTCACCAGCAAAGAGCATGTAAGTCGCGCTGTGGGTAATTTTTGCGCGCCGCCCATGTCCAGCCGAGTTGTCCTTGAACAAGTGCTGACGCATGTCAATGTAGAGATTTGTCCTCGCAGAGATGATCAAAACGAGCTCCGTCGACGTTTATCAGCTGGAAACCTTTGTCAAAGCCCATGGCATCGTACCAGACTGGCTAAACATGCAACTGCCGCGAGGTAAGGCACTACCAAGATGGGCGCAAAGCTAGACACTGACAACCCCCCGAATGCAGGTCGCAATATGAACGAATGTATGCTCGCAACGAAGCAGCTTTCCGTCCCTTACCACAGCCGCGAGCGAAACTCTTCTAGCAGTAGTCACGGCGACTACCCCTCCATCAGCCAGGCCATGAGATCGCCACCGACCTTGCAACCATCCATCCACCCACCGCAGCCGCCCTCGTATCAAGGATCCTCTGCCATACTACCGCGTCCTATGCCAAACGGCATCCTGCCCGGCGCGGCGACGACCACGGCCGCCATGGCGGTGCCCGCAGGCCGCAGTCCGCGTGCCAAGCCTGTGCCCGGCGCGGCGGACATGGCCAAGCCGCCGCCAAAGAAGCGCGGCCGTCCATCCCGCGCCGACCGGGCCAAGCGTGAACTGCGGCCGCTGCTTCCGCAGCACCTGATGCCGCGCCCGCCGCCCGCGGACCACCATACGCAGCACCAGCCGCACCAGCCACAGCATGTCTATCAACATGGCATGTACTATCCATCGCAGCCGCTGCCGTCACCCATGACGCTGCAGGATGCGCGCCCCGCGCATGGGCAGTCACCGGAGCCTAGCCGGTCGACGAAGAAGAGACGGAGAGGCAGCACGCCAGACCGGCTCCCGCCCGTGGGCGACATTATCGGAACCCCCAAGTCGAGGGAGGAAGACTAATTTGATTATTCTTGATGGGGGCTGATGCGGGGAGTTTTTTTTTGTCTTTTTTTTTTGGTTCGACAACGTTGACGTTCTTGGCATGTTTTATTTTTACCGATCGGGCATTGGGCGGCGTCATGGTTTGATTTGGGTGACTTTTTTCAACGCAGGCTACGAAGCAAATCTCTTGGCGGCTTTTTTACCCCCTCTGGCATTTCTATGAAAATTGCGTTTAATACATAGATGGACAATATAAACTGCTTTTTGACTATAGATGTCATATACTTACGAGGTTCATGTTCGAAGACGCTGCTATGTTGGCATGATTTCGAAAGCGAGACATTTCAGGCACAAGATGCAGCAGCAGTTGTCATGCATGTATTAATTAAATCTCATAGAAAGACCGCAGCTCATTTTTTTTTTAAGAATCGACATTCCGCGCCCTCATCCTAGCAAGTCGAAGCGCAGGCGTACTCGCAGAATGCCGTATAAAACATAACTCCAAACAGAGCAAAGTCTGTCAAAATACCCCTTCCGCGTAGGAAATAAACCCTTGCCGTCTCTTGTTCGTATTTATAGAGCCTTGACAATCTTCTCCATACCCTCGACCAGGATGTCGCAGTGGTGCTCCTGCAGGGTCAGCATGGGGCGGAGGCGAACAGCAGACGCGCCGGAGCCGCCAATGTTGATGCCGAATTCCTTGGCCTTGGCGAGGAACTGGTCGCGCTTGGGGCTGTCAAAGGCGATAAAGGTGCCTTGGCCCTTGCCGCGGAGGTTCTTGAAGTGCTCGGGGTACTTCTTGGCGAGCGTCTCGAGCTTGCCATAGAGGTAGTCGCCAACGCGGGCGGTGTGGTTGACAAGGTCGAGGCGTTCAATCTCCTCGATGATGGCGCGGAAAATCATGGCGCGCGCAGGGTCGCCCATCCAGGTGTTGAACTGACGGTAGGCCTTGTTGGGCCGCAGGGCGTGGGAAGCGTAGTAGTAGCCGGCTGTCTGGGCCTTCTTAGAGAAGGTGACCATGTCCGGGGGGTCCTCGAGGTTCCAGTGCTCGTGAGCCCAGAACTTGCCGGTGGCGCCGACACCGGTCTGAACCTCATCGGCGATGAGGAGAACGTTGTACTTGCGGGTCAGGGCTCGCAGCTTCTGGAAAAACTCGGGGCTCGCGTGATTGTCGCCGCCTTCCGACTGGATAGGCTCCACCATGACGGCGGCGGGTGGCAAGTGCCAGTTCTGGATGAGGTGCTCGACCTCGTCGAGCGAAGCCTGCTCGGCCTTGCGGTTCTCCTCAACGTGCTCCTCAAGAGGGTACTTGAGCAGCGGGAAGGTCGCCTGAGGCCAGTCAAAGGCGGGGATATCGAGCTTATGGATAGGCTTGGAGCGGGTGGTGGACAGAGAGCCAAAGAGGCGGCCGTGGAAGGCCGACTTGAAGGACAAGATTGACAACTGTGCGGCGCCGGGCGCTTGGTTGTTCATCGACGAGGCGATCTCCTCCTCGCTGAACTCCACATCCGGTCCGCCACGCTCAAGCTGGCGGCGGTAGATAAAGGCGGCTTTGTAGGCAAGCTCATTTGCATCAGAGCCGGCCAGTGCCGTAAAGACGTTGCTGAGGCCCTTGGGGGCGACCTTGAGGATACCCGTCTTGAGAATCTCACCCCAGTCGCTAGAGGGGAAGTTGCCCAGGGCAGGGCGGTTAATGAGGGCGTTGACCATCTGCGGGCTGGAGGCGGCCTGTGCGAGGTGCGCGTTGTTGTAGCCAACGGGAATGGAGGCAATTTGGGCATAGCTGCGAGATCAATTATATTAGCGATGGCTTCTTCTTGGATCCCGTGCAATGAATGCAAAGCATCATATTTGGGTAACATACACATCAAGCATCATGTTGCCATCAGGATCGGCAATGTAGTTGCCAATGCTCTTGCTGTAGTCGGACAAAAAGTTGACGCTGCGCGTATCAAACACCTGGTCGAGCTCCGCGATGGCCTTTTTGCCGTTTGGGCCAGGAACGGCTGTCTTGACGACGGGAGCCTCGGGCTCATTAGGGAAGAAGCTCTTCGTCGAAGCGTAGCGCACTGAGGCTGGGATGGCTGCGGCGGCAGCGATAGAGCCACGACCAACCGCGGATCTGATGGCGGCGGCCATGATAAAAAAATGGGGTATCTTTTTATTCAAGTAGTTTAACCCTGATGTAGCAAAAGCAAGTTGGGTTAGCAATACATCGAATCGTATCAGTAGGCGCTGAGGCTGTGAGTGGTTCAGATCGTTGCCAGTCTGGCAGGTGGCGATAAAAACGGGAGGTCGGCGGCGGCATAGAGCTTACGTTGGCAGAGTTCAGACAAGAGCACCAAGGGCTCGCAATCGTTTTCCGGTCAGTCACCAACGAAAAGTCGCGGGCTGTTTCTTCGTCAAATGGGTGCTGGAAGAAGGGATGGAGATGCGAAGGGGGAAAAAAGGTTGCTGTTGCAAGAGATATACGACGAAGATCTGGAGGAACACACGGCGGAGACGGAGGGGTTGGGGTGGGTGACACGTTCTTTAATAAAGCTTCCCCAGGGCAGGCACGCTCGGAAACGGATTCCAACGGCTCGTGTGGTTGAGCTCTGTGTGGGGAAGTTCTGGAACCAAGACAGTTATCAACAGCCACTCACTATGACGGTGGGCTTGTCATTTGGCTTAGATAGGGCGCTCAGTGTCCGTCCTTGATTATGGAATTCTCAAGGGAAACCTACATGTCGGCTCGCTGCCGGAGGGCGGCGCACCGAACAGGCTGAGTGGATGCCGGGGCAGGCTTTTGGTGGGGTTTGTTGGAGAAGTAACCCCGCGCGAAGCTTTCTAGTGGACCCGACAGGCCTGTGGACGATCCATCTCGCGGTCCACGGCCACCGAGGCCGCCCACGTCTACGCCGACCCAACGCCGCTAAGTCGCGTCTTGTTGACCTCTGTTCGCTCTGCCTCGACAGGTGTAGATCAGTAAATAATATCAGACTCATATCCACAGAAATTCAGTCATCTTGACATCGGCCAGAGTTTTTCTCTCTCTCTTTCCTCGAAGTGTAGTTCCTCGTCCTCGCAGTATCACCAATTACAACCTGCTACGCCGGAGTCACTGCTCTACTCCGGCTGCTCCATCTTAGCGCAAGCCGCGGGCCCCTGTCGCGGCGTCGCCCCTGGTCCTGTGGGTACGGGCTCTTCATTCCTGAACCAGATGCGCTCGTCTGTCACAAGACTACCTACTGACAAGGTTGATGCTTTTCTACATTTCAATCTCTTTGACTTGTATTGACTAGTATTGACAAAAAACCAACCATCATCCAAGCATCGCAGCCATCATCCACCATATGGGCAGTTGGGCTCGCTCACAAACTCAGGACAGGCCTGCATCGCAGCCCGATGTCGGCAGAAATTCCACCTCACCCATGCTCATATTCCATCAGATGACTTTCCAGCAGGGGACCCTAGAGACCATGGCCGATTCAACATGCTACGTAATAACTGACAATTCTGCCCGGTAATATCCCTTGGACAACATCTGGCCCTGAACGTTGCTGCCTCACTCAATAAACATCACCAAGGCAATAGCTCAGACGCTTCTGCACCAATGAAATACGATCCAATTCAATCTCAAAGTGCATACCTCGACAACGTAATGCGATGCTGAAAATCAATACTCGCAATAATACACACCCGTGAAAATGCAACAATTGTGGTAGCTCCAGCAGGCCTACTCCTCCGACATGTCAACTCTTATTCTGACAGTATGCTAGCTCTGCTCCTCTTCCTTTTCACGCATGTGTCTCACAAATGTCTTCTTGTGAATCATACCAGCGTATCGGCCGTCCTTAGTCGCACAAATGTAGCGCAGACCAAGCTTCACAAAACATTCGTAAACGAGATCTGTCGGAGAGCGCAAGTCAAGCGCCACCGGGGCCTGGTCAACTATTAGTATAAGTTCAAAAAACCAAGGTAGAATCTAGTCACATACGGGGTCAATATACGGCGTGAAGTCGGTAGGGTCCACCATATCGCCCTCATCCTCATCAATGCTCGGTACTCGGTCCATCAGACAAAGGCTGGTCGTCTCATCCTCAAGTTGATCGAGTGCAAACTCCAAATCTGGCGCTGGAATCAAACCAACTAAAATGTCATGGCGTAGAATTGGCAGACCTCCATCAAGTTCTCCAGCCCGATGCAGAATTTCTAGCTTCAACCTAAGCTTGGTCGCTGCTACAAGCGGCGAGTTGGTAATGTCGATAATTCGCTCCCGCCGAAAGCGTGTAATGATATCAGCCAAGTCGCCGGTGAAAATGGGCTTGTGCTTGTTGTCTAGGAAAGGGTATGCGTTCATAGAAGTCAAAAGGTCCTGTACACGATTAGCAGGCTGTTCCATGTCCGAGAAGGAGCAAACAGAGCCTCCGCTTACATATATGCTGTTTGGCTCAATAGCGTCTGCCGTCCATTTGGCCACCAAGATGGTCAGTGAGAATGGTAGGACATAGTCCAGGCTGCCCGTCAATTCAAACAAAATGACGGCCAGCGTCACCGACAGACGCGTGACGCCACACATTGTCGCGCCAGCCGCAATCAACCCATAGACACCAGGTTGGACGCAGGTGCCGTCGGCTGCTGTTGCGCAGTTTCCCCATAGGGCCCAGCTTGGTGCCGCCAAGACGAGCCACTGAATCAAGTGACCAACCATGCGGCCCATCAGACCACCAACAACCATAGAGGGAATGTAGATACCAGCGGGTACCTTGATACCAAACGTAATCACTGTCAGAAATCCCTTGATCAAGAAGGCAACCACAAGCATCTTGAGAATGCCTGGAATGTCATCAATGGAGTCGGGGCACAAGCCTAGCTCATCTCGGTTCGCATCAGTCGAGTCGTCACAGGGAGATGCGAGATTGAGGAGCAGCTTTGCCACAGGCAGTTTAGTCAATGCATTCCAATAACTCAATAGTCCCGTCATCAGTGCGACAAGGAACACCTCAAACATGGGATACTTTTTGATCACCTCGAGACGGCGAAATGTGTGCGCCCAATACTTGGACGCTTTGATGAACATCGCACCAAGTGCGCCGCCAAGAATACCCACCAGAATAAAACTCCCCAACTCAAAGAATTGCCAATCAACCAGGTATCGAACCTGAAACATGACAATCTTGTGCGTTCCGTATGGGTTGAGGAATTTGAGGGATAGGGCAGCAACGATGCAGCAGAAGAAGGTTCTGAAGAGTGTCTTTGCGGGGAAGAAGTATGAGACTTCTTCTAAACCAAACAAAACTCCACCGAGAGGAGCACCAAAAGCAACAGCAACACCAGCTGCGGCAGCCGCAGAAAGAACTTCTCGTCTTTTGGCATCATTGCGGTCATACTTTGAAAAGAGACGGCAAGCAATATTTCCAACACAAGCAGCCATGTGAACATAAGGGCCTTCTTTACCTAGGCTAAGCCCGGAAGCGACCGAGAATACCAACGCAACCATCTTGATAATGAGCGTCTTCAATCCAAGGAAGCCGTGCAAGACAAATCCGCTCAAAATGACTCGGACTTCGGCAACGCCACTTCCTGCCGCGGCGTAGTATATCATCGGGGGGTTCGGGTCCGGTACATCATCCTCGGGAGCTGGACTAGAGCTGTCGTCGGGGTTGATCCCAGTTGCTGGTTGTGGCAGCTGCTCTGCTGCCAAGTTTTCGTCCAAAGTAGTGAGCTGATAAGATGAGGCGACGACCGTTTTAGTCCATAGGGCGATCCAGCATGACAACATAGCCAGAGTTATGACAAGGAATAGGTAGACGAGATAGTCGGTCCAGTGGGCTGCAAGCGATTGGATTTTGAACGCTTGCGACCAGCTTTTCCAGTCTTCACAAGGTCCTCTAGGGCAGCATTTCTGTGACGGTATTAGCATCGCTCGAGTACATGTTAGACCAGGAAGAAGAGCTTTACCTTTTCATCTAGATACCAAGCTCTGGCACAAAACCCGTCTTTGAAATCAAAGACTGTAGACTCTGTAACGTCAACAGCGTATGCAATCAATGCAATGATGACGCCGCACAAAGCGCTGAGAAACCATCCCTGCGCGCCATCGAGAGCATTTAAAATGCGGCCACGCAAATCTTTTCGGGCGCGAAGAGCTTTGACTCGGTGTGAATCGGCGATGGTATCGTGGACCCAGTCGGTGCTGGTAAATTGGTCGTACCAGACACGCTCCTCAGGGAAGATGGAGCTTTTCGATTCCGACAGGCTGCTTCTGCCCTCCCCAATAGCAGAAATCAGGCGCTGGCCCCACGATGCTTGTCGACTATGGTGTCTCGTACCGCGAAGACTTCCTGTCCGTAGTAAATTTGTGTTAGCAGGTCACAGTTGGTTATTTGGGTCCAAGATGACGAACCCGTGTGGCTCTGGTGGCGAGACAGGCGAGCAACCGGTCTAGGGGAGCGACCGCCATTGTCTATACGGATGCGGGATCTAGATGTAGTGAGGAGGGGAGATGTTTCGCTAGGTTCGGCAGTCGAGTGATACCGTCGGTGGTGAGGCCGACGAGAGGCTCGTGGCGAGTCAGGCTGCTGCTGGGTGCCATAGTCGTCGCTCTGCTGGGAATCCATACTCTTTGGAGTTGCGTAGCTTCCGAATGCAGCTGAAGGTCGTCGTATCGGTAGCAATAGCCTGAATAAATGGAGAGGGGGACAGGAATTCACAACTCGGACCCCGTCGGGAGTCCTGGAGCCACTTTGGTCGCGTTGTTGCAATGGCGAACAGGGCGTGCAGGTGGTTGGGGCAATAAGTACCAGCGCATCAGGACGTTGGATGGGGCGGTATGAATATCATGTGTAGCATAGTATGTAGGCAGGAGGATAGGGAGGGAGGAGGAAAGACCTGCAAAGATTGGGTCGCGTCAAAGCTTCCCGTGCTTTGCAGATGCACCAGACCTTGAGAGGGGAGGTGTGGCCCGTATCCCGCGTATGGATGTAGATGAGGTTCACGTGGACTCGAAATGTGTCTCGAGTCTCTCCACACTGGTCCCTTTGAAGTGGCCCACAGGGCCACAGCAGACGACTGCAGCAGGACCAGGATTGGGCTGGAGAAGCGAGATTGCAAGACTTCTCGATGTTGTAGTCTGCATAGGTATGAAACAAAAGATGAGCCACGTTACACGGGATTCTCGAAGAATGCCGTTTTGAACCAAAACGAAACGGCCTCGAGGCTGACTCAGTGACACAACCGCTGGCAGAGGTACCTGACAAGCAAGCTTTCAGCCACAGTATCGCCGTTGAAAGGTACGGGTCGTGCGACGATACAGGCGAGATTCAGCATGACACAGCGCTGGGAGATGGCGCCATGTTTATTTGGGTATTTTGTGTGGCTTCCCTCACCAGCACTAAATTCCAAGCCCTTCCCGACCTCAGCGACGCCAGTGACCCCTGGGACCGTCTCGAGGGAGGCTTGCAAGCCTGATGCTGCCACAGTGACAGCCACACTACAAATAAATTACCATCCATCTCTTTGGCGGGGAGAGTCACCAAGCCTGCCAAGCTGCGCCTTGCAGCTTGACCAGTCTCTCGAGTATCACCTGCACCACTAACCAGTCACCCGTCCATAGCCAAGGCGTCGTGCTATCCCATGCTCTCAAGACGATGCAGATGATTTGCTCTCGCGCAATCTTCAGATGATTAGAACATTTTTTTTTCTCGAATATACCTTGCTATTTTCGTTGCGGCGGGATGCAGGAGCAGCCCTTTGGCTACCTAGGTACCTACATAGGTAGGTATACCGGGGCCCCACATTCGTCGTCTTATCTTATCAGCAACCAAAAATTTCCTGTCGCCAGACAAGTCCAACATCGTCTTTGTGACTTTTCTTGACCCCCTCGCCGTACAACTACCACAGGTTTAAAATGGGCAAAAAGAGAAAGGCCTCCGGCCGTAATACCGACCCCAAAGGACCGCGGGATTTTGATCCCAAGGATTCCCGCCTCGGCCCCATTAGCACATATGAAGATGTCGCCAATTCAGAAGACGAACACTTTCTCAACCAAGACACTATAATGCTCGACGATGAGCCTGGCAGTAAGCGTCGCCGCCAAGATGACGACATGGAGCTTTCCGACGAAGAAATTCTCGGCTACCAAGATACTGAGTCCGAGGCCGAATCAGACGATGCTGCCCCCGTGTCTGGGAAGAAGGCTTCCTCAGCCTCCGCGAAGAAGGCTGCCGACGACGAAGACGATGATGAGGAAGGGGGTGATGGAGATGCAGGATGGTGGGGCTCATCCAGAAAAGAATACTACGATGCCGACCGAATTGAGACGGAGGCCGATGCCCAAGAAGAAGAGGTCGAAGCAAAGCGCATTCAGAAGAAGAAGCTAGCCAAGATGCAGGAAGAAGACTTTGTCTTCGACGGCGATGAATGGCTAGCGGCTGATGGCGATGCAGAGGATGACGAAGACACTGTCACTGAAGTTCTCAAGGAAATCGAAGTAACTGACGATATGACGCCCAAAGACCGATACCAGCTACTTGTTTCAAGATACCCAGAGTTTGAATACCTTGTCACCGAATTCGAAGCCCTACAGCCAACGCTGGTCACGCTCAAGGCTGCTGCCAAGACAACATCACCCCAATCGCTCGAGTCTGTCAAATACTGGGTTCTTGGATGTTACGTCGCTGCCCTGGCAAGCTACTTTGCTATTCTTGCAGCACCGGCTCGAGACACCGGAAAAGTCCAGAAACCAGCCGACCCATCTGAACTGCGCGATCACGAAGTCATGGAAACACTTGTACAATGTCGCAGTGCGTGGACCAAGGTTCAGAACCTGCAGTCTGTACAAGTCGTTGCCGAAAATGACGATGACAGCATCGATGATACCGCCGCTGCCGAGGATATTGCCATCGAGAAGCGCAGTAAGAAGAAGTCAGCCAAGGACAAGGCTGATGCAGCCAAGAAGAAGGCCAAGTTGGCCAAAGCCAAGGAGATCGAAGCATCCGTTGCTGATCTATACAACCTGCCGCTGTCCAGTGGCAAGCTGAATAAACCATCGAGGACAGTTGGTCCCGCAACGGATGACAATTCCGACTTTGGCGAAGAGGATGCCCTTGATGCCCGCACTGCCGCCGACAAGGCTGCTCGCAAGAAGACTCTCAAGTTCTACACATCTCAAATTGCCCAGAAGGCGAACCGCAGAGCTGGTGCTGGCCGTGACGCTGGTGGTGACGAAGATATTCCTCACCGCGAGCGTTTCCGTGATCGTCAAGCGAGACTGCTCGCCACAGCCAAGAAGCGTGGTGAGCGAGACTCCAAACACGGCGCCGACCTGGACGATGACAGCGACGACGACCAGGATGCCACGGCGAAGGCGGTCCGCGGCGAAGAAGACGAGTACTACGACATGGTTGCCCAGAAGGCCAAGGAAAAGAAGGAAGACAAAGCCGCCCGCTACGCCGCCTACGCGGCCGCCAGCAAGGCCGACCGCGTGGTCGAGACGGAGCAGATTGGCGAGGATGGCAAGCGCAAGATCAACTACGCCATTGAGAAGAACAAGGGCCTGACGCCAAGGAGGAAGAAGGACGTGCGCAACCCGAGAGTCAAGAAGAGGAAGCAGTACGAGGCCAAGCAGAAGAAGCTGAAGAGTATGAAGCCTGTCTGGCAAGGCGGCGAGCCCAAGGGCGGATACCAAGGAGAACGGTCGGGTATCAATATTGGTGTTGTCAAGAGTACAAGATTATAAAAGCTTTCATGTCCGGAATAGAAAATCATTACCTCATGAAAAATTGCCGCCTTTGGTTGACAGATTTGTTTCCTATATATACATCCGTTATGCAGACATCGTTATAAAGCTGTCACTGTCGCCCAGTCTCGAGGTTTGGATCCCACGCCGCACATGGGGACAAGATGAACCTCGACGTAAAGCGAGCCAACATCACGAAGTTATTCAAGAACAACAATGCCAGGGTAATACACCTATACGCCCAGAATATACAAAATCTTTATTTTTCCAATGAAAAGGGAATGAATTACATTCTCCAGCTTTTTGATAACTATCTCCTTGTACTAAAGAACACAAGAAATGGCAGACAAAGTACCGTTCATCGCATACTACAAACTAAATGGATATATCAAACATAGCTACAGCCTGAATGGCTGGTGCAACTATTCCTCCACCGGAAGCTCTTCCTCAAACTCCTCGTCATCGTCATCAGCAGTTGCATCTTGATACTGCTGATATTCAGAGATGAGGTCCTTCATATTAGATTCGGCCTCGGTAAATTCCATCTCATCCATGCCCTCGCCCGTGTACCAGTGCAAGAAGGCCTTGCGGCGAAACATGGCGGAGAATTGGACGTCGACGCGCTTGAAAATGTCTTGAATAGAGGTCGAGTTGCCAATAAAGGTGGAAGCCATTTTGAGGCCTTTCGGGGGTACAGTGCAGAGCGCAGTCTGGATATTGTTGGAAATCCAATCAACAAAGTACGTAGAGTTCTTGGTTTGGACCTTGCGCATCTGGTCTTCTACTTCCTTCATCGCTACTTTGCCGCGGCTAGTGATTTGTTAATAAGATACGTCAGTTGGCACCGGGTAAAAAGTAAAAAACATACAAGATGGCGCAGCAAGTCAGGAAGCGACCGTTGCGAAAGTCGGACGCCGCCATCATATTCTTGGGATCAAACATTTGCTGCGTAAGTTCAGGCACGGAAACAGCCCGGAACGAATGGGAACCCCGGCCAGTCAAGGGAGCAAAGCCAACGGTAAAGAAATGGAGGCGAGGAAAGGGGACCAAGTTGACTGCCATCTTGCGCAGGTCCGAGTTGAGTTGGCCAGGGAAGCGGAGGCACGTTGTGATGCCCGACATGACAACCGACACCAGATGGTTAAGGTCTCCGTAGGATGGCTCAGAAAGCTTGAGCGTGCGCGAGCAAATGTCATAGAGGGCCTGGTTGTCGATGCAAAACGTCGCGTCGGAATTTTCCACAAGCTGGTGAATGGAGAGCGTCGCGTTGTACGGTTCGACGACGGTATCCGAGTTTCCAGGCGACGGCACGACTGAATACGTCGCCATCATGCGATCCGGGAATTCCTCGCGAATCTTGGCAATCAGGAGGGTGCCCATGCCCGATCCCGTGCCACCGCCGAGCGAGTGCGTGATTTGGAAGCCCTGGAGGCACTCGCAGCCCTCAGCCTCGCGGCGGACACAGTCGAGGACCTCGTCAACCAGCTCGGCGCCTTCCGTATAGTGGCCCTTGGCCCAGTTGTTGCCGGCGCCAGACTGGCCAAAGACGAAATTGTCAGGGCGGAAGAGCTGGCCAAGGGGCCCGGCGCGCACGGCGTCCATGGTGCCGGGCTCAAGATCGATGAGCACCGCGCGCGGCACATAGCGATCGGAAGCCTGTCGTGGGCAAAGGGGTTAGCGGGGGTGAGTAGAAGGGTGCACTCGTGCGTGCGCGCGCGTACCTCGTTAAAGTAGACATCCATGCGTTCGAGCTGGAGGTCAGACGAGCCGTGATAGGCACCGCTGCTGTCGAGGCCATGCTCGGCAGAGATGGTCTGCCAAAAGGCACTACCGACTTGGTTGCCCTATTACAAGCGCGCTGTTAGATGTATAGACTGCTGGTGCGTATCGATGTTGAATGGTACTCACGCACTGGCCGGTCTGCAGGTGAATCTGTAAAAAATGAGAGGGCGATTGTCAGCAGCGTCGGCCACCACGGTCAGCTGGCCATGGGCAAGAATCAAACTCACAATCTCGCGCATCTTGACGACAAGAGTGTTTTGCAATCAAATTCAATTGTTTTGGATTCGAAATGATTGGCGAGGTGACAAAACGGATTGAAAGGGGCCTGGTGTGGAGTTATTACACGAGGTCGGATGTGTAACTTTGGCACTGCGGATATTGTTTTTCTGCTTTGCTGGAGTCAGCTGACTTTTTATCTCGCGTCGGCGGCCAAAAGGACATTGACAATATTGGGCTCTTTTTTGTTTTTTTGCCTAGGCAGAGGCATTTCTCAACTGGCTGATGCTGGCCGCCCACCAATATTGACACCGACCAGACTCCGGCCTTGGTAGCTCAGATCACCCCTCTCCGTGGTTCCACCCCCCTTTCTCTTCTGTCAGGCAGCTATGCATCGCGGTGGCCAGAGCAAGAGAAGAGGTCGGAAGCTTCCGGCTGGCAGGGAAACTCTCCACTAGCTGGCTAGGTAGGTATCGTTAGCTTGGCCTGATCTCAGCTTGTTAGTTGATAAATCCCCGTGCGTGTGGATCGTCAATCTCGGGCGAACAGGCGGAGGCGTCAAGGATCGCCCTGTAGGCTGTCATTAGCAATAGGCAAGCAACAGGCAGTAATTCTGCTGCCTGCAAGGCTGCAACCTCAGCAGATTACAAATTAGAGAGTGCCAGAGATTTCCAGGAGACCATGGCCCCTATGTACGCCTTGACGACTTGCTCAACAAGTTCATCTGGGGCTACGGAGTACTGGAGCCGTGTTCGCCAGCTTTTCATTGTTTATTATGTCGTATATTCGCGCCATGATAGTAGAGGCCCCTGTTGTTAAACATCATCACATGTTGAACACCCCACATCCCAAACCGCCGTTCACTAAGCCTTACTGGTAGAGCGACTTGCTACTAACTCTAAACAGGTCTTCGTCCCTTGCTTCCCTTCCACCTTCAGCCTTGGATCCTTTGCACGCCCACGTTTTTTTCTATTACTGTTGCCTGATATGGATCTATGTGTGACGTATGCGCCATGGTGTTGAGGCCGCAGGTGATGAGACATGCATATCCCCTTCGGCACTGAACGGACTCCTATATTCATGATTGGTTCACACCGAGCACGGATACCGTCGGCAAAGGAATCTTACCGCTACTTCCTGGGCGAAGGGGTCATTGAGTATCGTGGTCTATCAGTATTTAACTAGTCTTCCTACCGCCTTGCTTGTCATATCCCATAGCTGGCGTATGACCCGTCAGAAATTTTGGCCTTGGTATGATATCGCTAGGTACCTACGCGCGTGAGGCCTGTTTTCTGACAGGGCGCTAGACACGTTTTCTACTCAACATGTAATTTTCCCCTGTCACAATGCTGTCAGGCGTCTAACACGGCTTCTAAAAAAACATATAAGATCTTTAACACGTAGTAGCAGCCTGACAGCGTTGTGACAGGGGAAAAAAACCCCTTTAAAAAAGAGACCTGTGTAGTACCCTATCTAAAAACAGGCCTCACTCGCGTATGTAGGTATACATCACTAGGTGTGATGTCGTAACGTTAGTCTGCTCTTTGGTCTGCTCTTTCAGGTTAAAACTCGCTTCCGAAGGAGCTGTGCTAGTTACACCTAAAGAATCGAACCGCCGAGATCGTCGTTCACCATAATTATTGAAACTCGCTTCCGAATAATGATCAAATGGATCATCTATTCAAGTGCAAGTAAACTATTTCATCACGAAAATTAAATGAAAATGCTTAACCAGTAAATACGTAACTGTCATGTGGCTGCTTTACACACCCAACAACTCCGTGCCCCACCAAAGAGCTGATGGAGGCAATAAGCTCCACGTCAACTCTTGATCCCGCAACGCAGACAGCATCGCAAGCAACAGCAGCCGTCGTAGCGTAGCCGTTCAATTATGATGACGAATTCATGATAAACCCGATTATATAACCCATCACACATCGTTAGCCCTGACTCCCGATCGATAGTCTCCGCAATGGCATCCCGCGACCCCTCGACCTACGAGAGCTCAGAGGAGATCTTCTCCTCGACGCTGACACTCCCCCAAATCCGATCCCTTCACAAAGCTCTCCATGTTCAGATTGAAGAAAAGTCTAGCCGACTGCGCACACAAGTGGGCGGGTCATATCGGGAACTCCTCGGCACCGCTGATGCCATTGTCCGCATGCGACGCGACAATGACAAGGTGCAGCATGTTTTGGGCACCATGGGCAGCCGCTGTGGGCGGACAGTTGTTACATCGAAAGCTTCCAACCTGAGCAAGTTTACAGTGAGGCAGGAGAACTCCTCTTCGTCAGCTGTAACAAGGTTGCGACTTCTGGAGATGTGCGCGCTGGTGTCGGAACGCATCCTCAAGGGCGGCAGTGGACTCAATGACGCCACAACAAGAGGTGATCGACTAGTCGCTACAGCAAAGATCCTTGCGCTGAGTAGGCTTGTTGTCAAGAGTTTCAGCGATACCACTGCCGCCCCGGACAGTCAAGCCTCCGCCGAGGCTCTCAAAAAGACTCTGGATACTCTCCGGAGACGTCTGCGAAGGCGTGTGGAAACCCTTCTCGAGAAGCCTGGGGACGACTCACAACGACCCGAGATTCTGAAAGCGCTCTGTGTTCCAAGCCTCATATCAAGCTCCGGTGCAAGGGATGCCTTGCGGTTCTTCCTCGAAACGCGGAAGAATGCTATGACTAGAGCATTTGACATCGAAGATGGCGAGCGATCGCGGACACTTGAGAACGTTATACATGCCCTGCGTGTATATACCCGAACATTACTAGACGTTCAAGCGTTACTGCCAACAAAGCTTCCCGAGGCGCTGTCGAATCTCAAGAAACATCCGCTGTTCGAGGATGAGACGTTGCAGCGCATTGAAACCCTAAGGTTAGACGTATATGGAACATGGTGCACCGAAGAATTCCAGTACTTTACGCCGTTCATCCGGCATGATGACCTTGACGGCAAGCAGGCACGCGATATGCTATCCAGCTGGGCAGAAGACGGATCTCAATGTTTGATAAACGGCCTGAAGCAGACATTGGAGGAAATGACAGACTATAAACATATCATGGAGCTCCGCACCGAGGTGCTTCAGCTTTGGATACGAGACGGCGGCAAGGCCAAGGGCTTGGATCCGCAAGAAATGCAAGACGATTTACGCCAAGTTATCAATGGCCGCATGCTTGCCGTCTTGGAGAACAAGGTATCAAAACTTCGACTGGTCGGCTCCGAAGTCACGGCTACGCTTGAAGGCTGGCAAATTGGTATCACTGACAAGCAAGAGGATCTTTGGGATCAGGTCGGCTACGATGATGCGCTAGCTATTGGTGCAGCGCCGTTCCTGCAAGAAGTTGTCTCCCGCTTATACGGAAGGAACAATGCCGTATCCAAAGCTGTCCACAGCTACATGTCGTGGTACAGGGTTGTTGATGATATCAAAGACGTCGTCGACGCGCTCAAGAAGCAGTGTTGGGATAATGACTATGACGAGGTGGAAGATGAAGAGACTATTGAAACAAGACAGCAGATGCTTGGCAAAGAGGACCCCAAGCAGCTGCAGGATAAGCTTGACTCTGCGTTGGACAAGACTTACAAAGAGCTGGAAGCTCACCTCACGGAACTGTGGGAGAAAGAGAAGTACGGAAAGCACAGCGGGGGCGTCGCAACATATTTATTGCGTATACTTCGCGACATCCGCAGCAAGCTGCCCAACCGCCCTGCGGTGCAGAAGTTTGGGCTCGAAATGGTACCTGCTTTGCATGCCAAAGTCGCCGAAGAGGTTGCGGATGCAGCTATCAAGGGTTTTACTCAGTCGGGGCTCTCCCTCCGGGTGGTCACTGGCAAGCCATTGTGGGAGGGTGACCCTCCCATGCCCAATCAGCCCTCTCCAGAGCTGTTTAGTTTTCTGCATGACCTGTCAACTACCATGTCGGAACTCGGCGTCGATCTGTGGACTCCGGGTGCTATGAGAGCGTTGAAACAGAGACTCGGGAATGGGCTGCGCGCTGCGTGGGCGAATGAGCTAGAAGCTCTGACGGCTAGTGGCTCTACAGGTGGCAAGGCTAACAAGAAATCTTTGAAAGGGAAGACGAGGAAGGGGAAGGTTTCCGCGAACGAGCTGAAGGAAGTCAAACATGAGGAAAACGCCGAAGAAAATGCAGATGGCGATGAGGGAAGCGACGATTCTGAGGCGACGTGCAGTGATTCTACATCAATTAGCCCAGAACTCGTCAAAGATGTGTGCACGCAGTGGCTGTTTGACATTTCCGTGTTACAAAATTGCGTGGGAAGCGACAAGATCGCTAGAGAGGACCTCGCGCACGCGGCAGAGCAGGTATATAAGCACACGGGTATCAGCGATGAGTCTGCACGCAAGCGCATCGTCAAGCAGTCTGGTGAATTCTGGCAGCGCATTAGCCTGCTGTTTGGCTTGTTGGCATAGAAACTACATAATGATCCCACAATAGACGAGAAATGTTGTTGAAGGTACGGAGTGATAATTAACAGTATGCTGATGTATATAGCACGTACCCAGCTTCCTCTACAGCTTATGTCGCTTCTCTCCCGAGGCAAGCTTGCGAAACTCCTCCTGCGGGATGCCCTTGACGAAGCGCTGCAGGCCAGCCATGACCTCTTTGGAGTTTTGCGACTCCAAGATGGCGCGCTCGGGCGCCTTGAGCAGGCTCTTGATGCCTATCATGCTGTCCCCGCTGAGGTGGTCGCCCATGGTGTCGTCGACCTCCTTGAGGACGCGGGCGTGGAAGCTCTGCCAGTCGGGCTCGTCAAAGACGGCGTTGACGAAGCCGCAGCGCTCGAGCGCGTCGGCGGTGATGCGGCGGCTGGCGATGAGCGCCTCGGCGGCGCGCGCGGGGCCCAGGCGGAGGGCGAGCGCGCGCGAGGCGCCGCCCTCGGCGACGAGGCCGAGCGAGGAAAACGGCGTCAGGAGGAACGTCTTGGGCGTGCAGTAGACAAAGTCGGCGTGGCCGACGAGCGCGGCCGACAGCCCGACGGCCGGTCCGTTGAGGCCAAAGACGAGCACCTTGGGGTGCTCGGCGAGCGCGAGCGTCGTGTTGAGGTTGAAGGCGGAGAAGTTTTGCAGCCAGTACGCGTACGACTCCTCGGGGTCCGTCGGCGTGGCCCGGCTGATGCTCACATCGGCGCCGCTGGAGAAGAGAGAATCAAGTCAGCGGGGGGAGGTTGTCGGGTAGTTGAGTTACGGAGAGAGATTGGGAAGGAGGGGGGGGGGGGGGTCTTACGCGGAGAAGAAGCGGCCCTTGGCCAGGACGACGGTCACAAAGACTTCGTCATGCTTCTCAATGTCACGCAGCGACTGCGCAATCTCAAAGTACTGCTTTTGCGAGAGGGCATTGAGCTTGCTCTGGTTGTCAATTGTGATGACGGCGACGCGGCCACGGTATTCTAAGCTAATGATCTTGTCTGACATGGTGATGGGGGTTTGTCACGGATTGACTTTGTAGATGCTGTTGAATCAGGGACCGGGGAATTGGTCGAGACGCGGAAATCGGTGGACGCGATGAATGGCCACACAGGACAGGGCGCGAGGTGATAATTGATATATACAGCAATTCGGGTACAGCGGAACAAGGACAATCGAGACCGGACGAGAAAAAGGCTATCTCGCAAAGGATTTCTTCATTTTAGTTAGTTACTGTTACCCCCAACCTTTCCCCACGGAATCGATTCCCCAGAGCCGAGGCTACTTTCAAGGTGGGGCCGGGGGCGGCGTTGTCAACGTTAGCATGCTTCTCCGCCACGTCTTGCAGTAGTATTCCATGGAGAAATGGTGAAGCCCATTGTCTGGATGGTCATTGTTGATGGCAAGTAACCGAACGGTGAACATGGTGGTGGCTTTTGGGTCCGACTGTGCAACAGCCATCAGCGCCACCTGCAGGGTACATTGCCGAGGGCTACCAGTCACAATTCGTCCCATGGCCCTCGAAATGTCCATTATAATCTTTTCTAATAGTTATTTGCGGAATTTACACGGCCATTTCCGTGACAAGTTCAAAATCTTCTGCAACACTGACGGAATTTACATGCCCATGTCCAACACTAAAATCGTGCAGCCAAGGTCCTAATGCACAGGAACCAGGCTCCCAAAGACCATGAAGCAGAGCTTTCTCTTGCTATGTATATTGTCGGCGTTGTCCTCGTCTTGGTCGGTAGGATAGAGCGGCATCGTGAATTCCAGCCACTTCTTTAGCGGTCTCGAGGTCACTAGTACAGGAGTCGGCGACTTTCGATGGGGTAGATCATGGCTTCGGTGGTTGCATGTAAAAACTCGGCGTAGGAGGCGGCTCACGACGGAGGAACGCAGTGTTGCAGTCGCTACCGGGCGGCTCTATTCAGTCGGGCTGGGCACAGGACCTTTGGCGTCAGCAGGCTTGGGACATTGGAGACGGCTCAAATGAGACCGAACATTCGGGCATCGAGACTTACGAGGATCTATAAAACTTCGGGTCGTTCTGAGCCTTCGTCTCGTGGTGTCAGCGAGCGTTTTGCAAGAGGTAGTCGCCGCCATCTTCCGAAGATGGCAGTCGGCGCACCTGAAAAGCTGGGTAGATGAGAATGATTGCGCACGCGGTTACGAATAGGGAATCGAATGAGATGTAGGATGCAAGAGTTCAAATTTCATTTGCCTTTTTTTTAGCTACAAAAGTAACGAAAGAAAACCCTTTTGGCGGCGCCCAGGTGATATCTGCAGAACAGGCAGCGTTGATATATTTATGCTTTTCAGTACAAACGGTAATTCATCTAAGCTCCGTTTGTCCAAAGCAGCATGCCTTCAGGCCACGTGCCTTCGGCCCCGTCGACTAATAAGTCGCGTGCGTTTGCAGCACTTTTGTATAAAAGTTTCCTCCTCCACCAACCACGCTCTGCCCCAACAATATCCTATCTCTATCACATCCAGAGACTCGTTTTTTTAAGCTCGTCAGGACTGCCACCGTTATCTTACGACACGGTCGGTTTCTTTACGCCCGTTCTCGCCACCGTTGTCTTACGACACGGTCGGTTTCTTTACGCCCCCCCCCTCCTCCAACTCTATTTTTTGCCTCTTCGTTTTGTCTAAAGCCTTGAACCTTCATATCAAAATGTCTACCTCGGCGAATGATGAACAAATGTATGGGCTGCTCGCAGACTACCTGGCGGATCCCTCCTGCCCCCGGGACGATTTAAAACAGTTCCTGATCTCTCGATACAAGCGAAATGTCCATGTTCCTATGGCTGATGAGGAGCTTGAAGAACGTTTGGAGCTCATGAAGAATATCCAGAGACAACTCGATAACAACCAAGTCAACGTTGGCGATGCCGAAATGACGAGAATCGCTGCCTCCTTCTGCCTCCTCATCCCTCTCGCGAAACTCCGGGAGGTACACTGTGATATTCAAGATAGGCTTGGAGATGTGGAAACAGCATTCAGAAACCTCCTTCCAACAGTCACTCTTTGTAAGATGACCTCTTTTCTAGCACCTCTTTTCTAGCTGCTGTACTTTGTATTCTTTTACAGCAGCATTTAGCCACGTTTCCTTTTCCCCTGCCCCTTTTTATCTCTCTGGTACAAACAAATACTTACTTTCTAATGTCATAATAGACCGAACCTGTAAGCTCATAAAAGATCCTGATGAGAAAGAAGATAAAAAGTCGCGCGAGGGGGTTTCGAGCAAGGAGCTGGAACCTACGAGAGTCCTCGAAGAAGAAGGCGAGCCATCTACACCCCAAACCGAAGGGAAGAATAAGCGCAAAGCCAGTTCCGTCGATAATAGCATCCATTCCGGCCCAAAGGATAAGAAGGTTGCCTCTTCTGGCCTGACTTCAGGAGGACTGTTGTCCGTCAAGGCACATGCTAGGAATTTGCCAGCAACTGCGAACATAGCAGCACCGTCTCGGGAGGATGCCAGCGTCAAATGGCGCAATGAAAAACAAAAAAAGGATGTAAGTGCATATTCATACCACAGGATGTACATACAAGCTAACTGCGTCAGTGTCTAAAGAGAGACAACGAAAAATGCATCTTCACTCATTGCACGATTGTCGAGGTCTGTCACATCCTCGGCTGGGCTTTACAAAGCACCGGAAAAAAGATAGATCGAGTGAGAAACTCTATGAAAGAGCTTTTTGAGTATTTCGGCAATACAGCGAGTCTCCAAGGTCTTCTGGCTGGACCTACAGACAAGTCATGGAACATGTTGACTCTGAACAGACTTTTGCACTCGCTATGGGGCGATGGCCAAATAGCCCTACAGTGTATGGGTCTTTTCCCAACTCTAGACGAGGAGGGTAGGCTTGAGGATTCGAGTCCGACAAAGATTAGTCTCCGATTTTTTTGGCTCAACGTCAAGAAAGGCTGGCGAGCCAATGACAAGTTCAAGCTCAACTATGATACGCTGTCCGAAATGTCTAGAGACAGATTTCTACCAAGAGCTTTGCCCGGCAACCGGATCTCCCGAGACATAGACGGCCATGGCGTT
The DNA here is from genome assembly GCF_000225605.1 of Cordyceps militaris CM01. NCBI lineage: Eukaryota > Fungi > Ascomycota > Sordariomycetes > Hypocreales > Cordycipitaceae > Cordyceps > Cordyceps militaris. The sequence goes on along the minus strand of NW_006271973.1, from coordinate 3,140,112 downwards.
ATTAGTGGCAATGAAGTCGACATTACATTGCCCTGGGAGGACGCAACCAACATGCGGCTTGTTATCGACGCCCAATGGCACTGTCTGAATATATGGGCCATGTCTGGAGCTGCAACGGACTTTGCACTTGCGAAGCCTGAAGACTTTGAGCCAGACTATTGTGGCGATCTCTTGCAGGTAGGTGTCCTTCCTGCATCTGAGCATGGAATGGACATCGACCAGTGGCTACAAGGTTTGCCTTAGCATGCGGGCAATAAAAAAAGGCCGCATTTATAAGTTACTAGGAATAGGAATAAGGGGAATTAGAATATATAAGTAAGATAAGTTAGATAAGTTAGATAAGTAAGATAAGTAAGATAAGTAAAATAAGTAAAATAAGTAAGATAAGTAAAATAAGTAAGATAAGTAAGATAAGTAAAATAAGTAAGATAAGTAAAATAAAGAGAATAGAAAAATTAAGGAAAATTAAAAAGAAAAAGAAGTTAATAAATAGTAAGAAAATAATAAGAATAAAAAAGAATTTAGTATTCCTAACTAGTAAGTTATTTTATCTTCTTAATACTTAGAAAAGTAATAAATAGCTAGAGGAAAATTAGTAGATTAATGTATTATATGTATATGCGCGTGCATGAAACGATCCTCGTGAAAATAAAGGAATACGGTTCATTTCCCAAAACAACATCAAAGCATTGAAGGAACGCACTGCTTAGAATAAATCCTAATGAATACATGTTTCACGAGATTGCACATTACTTACCTGGCCAGACGACATAGGTCTGCTCCGTTTGCAGAACCGTCTCAGCGCCACTCACTCCATGCCCGTTTGCAAATTGTGCCGGACCGGCCACGACACTCAGATCAATATTCTGATTGTCCCGTACCCTTACGGTCTGATAATCATCCAGTGCACGGACCATTGTGCTGAAGCTTGATAAATACAAATCGTCTCTGCTTTCCCCTCCTCACTCCCTTTCTCTTCATGCATCTCCATCTTCCCTTGAAAAGTCTCAATTTGCATAATGTAGTGCTTCATCTGTCATTGTTGTGAACAAGTTGCAGTAATATAGATATCGTACTTGGAGACCTTTCCCATGGCATCTCCTATGTAGATACATACTGGGCCTATATTTATTCCCAGCGACGCGATCCTTGGATTCCATTCCAACCATCAATCCATGTATCTCATGACAAATCCTTTCGAATGCCAATATTGCATTGATTTCCGCTTCCAATTCCCTCAAACGAGATGCACCTGATCTATATGATGTGTCACTTCCGTCTCGTCGCCCTCAAAGTCCTCGCACATGGGACATTTGACAGTCGGTGTTGCCGCCTTCTTGGCCGCAGCAGGCACTCCAAAGTCAGCTGGCAGGAAATCGGCCAGGCTCCTCTCCGGCGGCCCTTCTAGATAGTCATCGTAGCGCACATCTGTATATCGATGTGAAAACCTCGCGCTGCCTCCTCCGCGCGCAGGACCAGCACTCATCTGTGCATTGGATGATCTTGCGTCATCTCCGGTAGGTCTTTCTTCTCTGTTGTCTGCATTATCGAGTGGTGCCTTGTCCAGGCGCTGTACTCGACCGACTTGGCCTCCGCGCAGACGCACTTTGATGCCCCTGGGATGGTTGCCCGACGTGAGCACCTCGCCCACCACACCGCGCGTTTCCTGCCCGGTAGGCTGGTCGTCTTTGAGGATTATGAAAACACCGGCCCCGGGGACAACATCCCTGGTTGTAGGCACGGTTCCGGTGGATTGTTGCGGCGTGGCTGGTGCCCAGTGGCCCGATCCTCCGCCTCGTCCACCACGTCCTCTTCCGCCTCTGTTGCCCCTGCCGCCTCGACCACCGCGGTCGTTTCCTCTTGGCGGCCGCGGCTGGCGATTTTGAGGCCGATCCATGGAAATTGCTCTGGCGTGTCTATTCAGACCGATTTTTTTTTAGAGGTATTCGAGAAAAAGCGCGCCACATTTGATGAAAACGTGGTTGGGTGTGGTGTACAGTCAAAATTTGCCGTCTGAGAAACCAGCTAAGCTGCCGACATCAATGCGCTTTTGCAGCGCACGACATGGTCGTGCCCGAAAAAAAAAAAGAGGTATACGCTCCCACTACGACTTGCGTCTTTCGATTCTCAGTTAGTCAGGGTTTATAGCGGTTTTAGAATATATAGTAATTCCGTACCATATGTTGAAGTCTTAATGTACATACAATAATTCTGTCTGATCATGCCCTCAGTGTGCATCCTGCACAAATTTATTCTCAGTATCTTTCAAGCGTCATTGGAAAGCCCTAGAAGCAAAAACCAAACCTAAACTCCAGGCATGCAGAGACTATGAGCGTATGTGTGGGTGAAGAAGCCCAGTAACAAGAGCAAAACCAGAGCTGGACGCAAACCAGATGGTAATGTGCTCATTACAGCCAGACGCACAACTAAATAATTTGCAAGAATCGAATTCATCAAAACATCAAAAGCCACAGCTTCTCAAACATCGCCCTTCTCTTTCTCCGGCTTCTTGCGAATGTCGGTCCAGCCGGTACCCCAGGAAAAGATGAACATGCACACGCAGATTGCTGCGATGGCGTAAAACACCTCGTTTACACCTAGAGAGTACGATTCTAGAACTTGATCAATTTTGTCTGCAGGGACAACGCTCCCGATGTCGGCAGCACCGGCATTGATAATCTTGTCGGCGCCGATTTCAGGCAGGCGCGTGGTCAACTCTTGCTTCAGCTTGGTGTTGAAGAGCGTGTTGACGATGGCCAGGAAGACGGAGCCAAAGAAGGTCTGGAACAGGACCATTGTGGCAGTGGCGACAGAAGCCAGCGCCGGGGGTGTATGTGCTTGGATGGCAATGATGGGCATCTGGAATGCCATACCGCGACCGATACCAAGGAGAACTTGGAAGCCAGCCCAAACCAGCGTATGAGTGTGAAGGCCCCATGTGGAGATAAGGCCGTTTGCAACGGCGATGATGACAGCACTCAGAATCATAAAAGGTAGATAGTAGCCGACACGCTGCACCAGGCCGCCACAAACAACAGTGGCAACAAGCTGTGTCACGATGGCGGGCAGCATGGAGATGCCGCTGCGAAGAGGCGAGAGGCCACGGACGGTCTGGAAGTAGACGGGCAGGTAGTATCCGGCACCCAACATGGTCGAAAACATGAACATGCTGGCTACGCAGGCGGTCCACACCTCTCGCTTGCCGATGATGGGCAGGGGGATCATGGCCGTCATACCCGCGCGACGCTCCCACAAGAGGAAGAGCACAACCTCGATGGCGCCGCCGACAAAAAGGCCGATAATCGTCGGCGAGCTCCACGCATACTTATTGCCGCCAAACTCGAGCGCCAGCAGGATCATGACGGCCGCGGGCGCAAAGAGCACGAAGCCGAGCATGTCCATCTTTTGGAGCGTCAGCCTGCCCGGGCTCTGCACGTACTTGCGTTTGTCGGGAATGTTTGTGACGAGGAAGGCGACGATGGTGACGGCGCCGACGGGCAGGTTGATGTAGAAGCACCACCGCCAGCTGGTAAACTCGGTCAAGGCGCCGCCGATGAGCGGGCCGGCGACGAGGCCCATCTGGCAGACGCCGATGAGTATGCCCATGAGCTGCGGCCGCTTCTCCATCGGCGCGCAGGCCGTGACGATGGCGAAGCTGCCGTTGGTGAGGCCGGACGCGCCGGCGCCGGCAATGGTGCGGCCGATGATGATCATGGTGGACGACGTGGCCAGGCCGCAGACCAGGTTGCCGAGCTCGAAGACGAGGAAGAAGACGAGAAAGGTCCACTTGGCGTGGAAATAGGTGTAGAACTTTCCAGACAGTGGTTGCAGAGCGGCACTGCGGCTTGGTCAGTAAAGAGTCTTTGAACCGGGTTGCTGATGATACGTGCCTTGCCAGGTTGTAAGTCGCACCATACCAGCCAATATCCATGAGCGAGTGGAAATCACTCGTAATTTTGGGGATAGCCTGGGAACCAAAGTTAGTCAAGAAAAAAACAAGATGCATCTTGGTCCCCTGGGTAAGAACATACAGTGACTAGAATAGACACATCCAACAAGTACAAGAAACACGCCAGCGTAATCGCCAGCATGACACTACCCAGCCGCCAACCGTGAATGTACTCGGGCTCCTCCTCCTCCTCCCCTGCCACCTTGAGCACCGACTCGGGCGTGTACGAGCCGTCGCGGCCCCCGTCCGTCTCCTCGCCGGGATCCATGCCCAGGACCTCCTTCATCTTGGACGAGTGCATCGTGCGGAGGTCCACCGGCAGCTGCGGCACTGCCGGCACGTGCTCCTCGCCGAGCCCGGAAAAGTCGGGCACCTCGTCCTTGTCGCGAATCAGGCTGCGGCGGGCGGCATTGTACGAGAGGCGCACGTCAAACATGTCGAGGCCGCCGGGGCCGGCGGCATCGGGGTTGGTCCTGACCGACGACGCCCGCGATACCCTCTTCTCCCGCAACACGGTAAAGTCGAGCGGCTCCAGGTAAATCTCAGGCAGCTGCGGAGCGCGCTCAGCGACGGACGAGGCGGACCGGTTGTGGGATGAGGTAGGCGCCGCGGAACCGACGGTCGAGTCCCGGCGCAGAGGGTTGGTGAGGCTGCGTTTGGAGCGACCCATATTGGATCCGGTCTTGGTGGGATCTGGCCAAGTCCGGGTCGACGTTCTTGTGTTGTCCACCTCGTTCTATATCGTATACTCTTTGATTATGATGCTACCAGCCTGTTTGTCGTCGAGTCGTTGTTGCTGAGTGAGGCTGTTATACAAGCGTAAGGTGAAACAGCTCACAAGACACGACAGGTGGGCACTGCCGTATAGATATAAAAGAAATCTCGATTCCACTTCTGCAATTGCAGGGCATCTCCGCATGGCAACAACGGCTATTACAGTGCGACTGGTGCAGCCCTGAACCGGGTACCCCGTCATCTTACACGATGGAGCCCTCCGAGTTGCCCACGCCCTGCAACGCAACTTGCCGCATTGAGATTTCCCTGATATTCGAATTACTCTAGCTGCGTTCGATTACCTATTCGATTTCCAGTGCGCCGCCCCCTCTCACGAATCCCGGCCTGGTACGAGGGGGGCCAAGGGTGATCCCGTCAGCAGCGCCGCACGGGAAACGCTACCCCAATAGGACAAGAGAGTAAGCGCAACGCAATCCCCGACTTGGGCTGAAGTGCAGCTGTCATGCGCCCCGGCTTTGCTTCTAAAATACCACTTGATCTTTTTTTATTTCTTTTTGTTTTTCGTAATTCTGTAATTCCTAGTTAGGGTCATTTCTGTCTCAGTTGTAGTGAGGCTATCGCGATCTCGTGGACGGGGCTTGCGATCAGGCGAGCCTCGTTTCACTTGTATTCATGACAACCTCTGGCGTTTCGCCTGATATTGCTCTCTTGTTCCTATGATGTAGGTGACTCTGTCAAAATCATCTTAGTCTAGCTACTCAACCGTTGTGCCGCCGCCAAACTCACTACACCAGAACTCACCTGGTGGGCATGTTAGCAGAGCCCTCTCCATGATACTTCCTGTCATCCTATACGGGAATCGTTCTGCTGCGGCTGTAGAATCCCGGCCTAATTAGTCTCCATAGAATAATCTCAGGCAGAGAGGGGCATGGGAGCCGTGGAATACCTTTCCACTTCTGAGACCCTTCCGAACGACGGGGCGATTTCGACATTTTCTCCTCGCGGCGACCAGTATCGAGGCTTGTCTACTTCGCCGGCCAGGGCCACCATAACATCTGCGTCATACTGCAAACTTTGGACAATTTCGAGGTTGACTTCTCCGGCGGCATCACGCAACGGGAGCCTTGCGAGAGCGGGCCGCATCTGAGTCCAGTCGCTGTTCAGCTGATTCAAGGTCGTAGTTATTTGCCATTTACCAAAAAGCACATGGCCCCCTGGTCTACGGGATTCGCGAGGCTCCGCTCCGCTAACCGCGTCGGAAATGCTGCACGTTTTAAATGAACGCCTGTTCTTAAGATGTGAGCGCGGGGCGAATAGGCTTTAAGGACGTTTTTGATCAGACGACGGTTGTTGTAGATGGTGAATGAGCCTCAGCTGAGCATAGCGTTTTCACACGACCGCGCCAATCCCGTGCTATTATCCATGGGGCCATGCCATGTCCTATATTCGTCGAGTCCATTTCGTAAGCCGACCATGTTCCGGTATTGCAAAACGAGTTGGAGTTCCAGGAAGATGGGTGCGCCCAGCGTCATGTATGTACCTAGCCGCCCTGGTCATCACATTCAATGACCGACCCATCTTCTATTTGCACAAGTCATATCAAGTAATTCGTAAGCTGCACATCGCTAGTGTCAGATTTGTACTAGATTCGGGCTTGTATCCTATTGTATCGTAAATGATGGGAATGAAAGAAGGAGCTATAGCTGTAGAGGATGGTCACTGAATGTCCCCCCAGGGTCCAAAGATATCCGCCATCCATGACATGTCGTTGAAATCAATCGGTTCGCCGTCGACCATGGTATCAAGAAGCATAGGCTGCTCAGTTGCAGCCCTGCTGGCACCATTTTGCTGGCTATTGGGGGTGGGCATGGTGCCAAAATGCTTGGACACAATAGGCTGCCACATGGCACGGAGGTTGCGCATCTGTTTGGCGCCCTTTTGGAACAAGTTGCCCTGCACTTGTTGGTCCCGCATTGGGTATACGCTGGCTACCTTTTCAAATAGCTCAATCGTCCTGTCCACAATGTCCATGACATCCGCAGTCTGCCGCACCACCTCCTTGTCCCAGTTCGGGTTGTCGGAAATAGTAAGTCTGTATAGCATGACCTGCATAGTGGATAAGGCGACATATGTATGGAGCGGAAGACCGGCAATGTCGCCTAGCGGAATCGAAAAGAAGGCGTCGTAAAATGCTCGAATGCAAGCGAGACACCGGTACATTGATTCAACACTCTGTGTCTCTGGGATTCGTGTGTTGGAAAACAAGCCAATGGCATGAATTTGGCATTCTGTCGAAACAAGATGTGTGACGATTGTGTCTATTCCATGTTAGTCGTACCACAATGATTCGAGGACTAGAGGAACAAACAGTTGGTGGCAAAGCGTGGTGGCAGATTTGCTTTGATGGTGTTTAGTCTCTCCAGGAGACTCGGTTTGTAGAGATAGGATGGGATGTCTTTTGGGGGCGCGTTGGGAAGCAAATCTTGCATAAGTAGACGGTGTGCTTCGTCACATATTTTCTGTATTTTAATGATTGTTGCGAGCATGGTATCGAGGTGTTGATCATCGCCGCGTTCGAGGATGCTCAAAGACTCGTCCATGTGGCTCGTCCACGGTAATGTTTCTGTTCGCGCAGTGAGTGCATTACATCTGCTCACGTTAGCAAGGCATGTCGCACTAGAGTTTCTTGACGGTACTGACATTGAGGTAAGAAACCACAACGACAAGACGGCTCTCCGTTCGTCCATTGTACGAGCCTTTGGCGTGAGGGTGCTCATGTTCCAGGCCTTGAAGCCGACAGAGGAAAAGTGTTCCTGGTTCGGTGGCCGCATCATGCCCTGTTCGTAAACGACCAACGTCGCTAACTGCGCGAATAAAACAACGAATGGTCTGGCACCTGGTCCTGTATTTAATGTGGCCCTGTATGTTGCGTTAGACTTTTGCGGTGATGAGCTGGACAAGGGCAGACATACCATCCTAGATTGGCAATGAGTCCCTGTACAATGTCCATGTTGCGCTCGTGGTTCATGATGATGCGCTCCGACATTTCCCTGCGTACTTTCTCCCGTAAAAATTGCTGCTGTGAGTGGGAATCAGACCCCAAGTTCATAACGGAAAGCCACAAAAAGGGCCTCTCCATTCTCAACGCTTTGGCGCTCATGTCGGACGGCAGGTGAAGAAATGGCAGGCCCGGCAGCCAAGTGCGGAATTTGGCCAGGTATACATCGGCCTCTTCAGCCGTTGGGTCCCTGTGCAGCTGGCCGCTGGCCATGTTTGGGTCAATGGCACTGCCGCGATTCATTCCGGGGCCGTTGTGCCTCTCCGTGGTGGCAGCCTGCGCCAGCGAGTCCAAGGCTGCGGTTTGCGATCTAGTTTGCTGCGGCACATGCTGCATGTGGCTGTAGCCTAGATGCTGGCGGTGCTGCGCAATCTGTTCCTGCAAGTTCTGCTGCTGCTGTTCCTGGCCGGGGTGGCCCTGGGAGTTTTTGAGGATGGAGACGAGGTCATCGAGCTTCTCCTCGAGCTGGGCCGTCCGCGACGCCGCCGTTCGCTTGGCGACCTTTTTTCTGGCCGTGGCAATGGGCTGGCAATCTTTGCCTAGACGGCCGCAGCGTTCGCACGCGCTGCCAACCGTGGTGAGGATGCACTTGCACTTGGCGCGGGAGCAGTTGGTGCACGACTGTCCGTAGCCAGCCGGGCGGGCGCTTGTCGCAGAAATGGTCGACGGGGACATGTCTGCACACAGGGGCGGCAAGGCAGCCGCCGATCTCGCAAGCAGAGGATCAAGCTCAAGCCCGAGGCACTGGAGAGGCGCAAAACCCGCTGAGAATGGGTAGCCGTTTAGCTTGTGTTGGGCGGTGGGCGTGCCGGGCGTGGCCGCTGCGATGAACCCCGGACAGCACCGTGGCGGGCGGCTTCCCACTGAAACCTGGGCAGCAGACGCTGGAATGTCAGGGACGAGCTAGTAGGCTGCCAATGAGCGGCGTGGCGGTCGTGCAGGCGTTGATGGCAGGAGGAGAGCAGAGCGTGGGCGCGACGAGAAACGGGCGGGATTCATCCAGTTAATGTAGGTTGAAATCCGAGCGTTGGTGAGCGTCGTTTGTTGGTAGTCGCTAGTTAGTCGCTAGTCGCCTGGACCATCGAGAGAGGTGACCAAAGCCGGGCCAACTTGGGCTAACGAGGCTGAGTAAGCCTCGATGCTGCGGCGCTGACAGGTGTGCGAGAAATACGACCAACGAAAAAAAAAACGCACAATTTCTCGGCATATAATAACTAGTTACAGAGTCACCGTCTGCTCTGTTCACTGTCACTTTGCTGCATAATCACACTGCAGAGCGAGTGTGACGCGCCCTTGTTGCCATCTCCAACACCAGCGACCATCGCAGCCACAGCGCCGCCTGACAAGGTACTAATAAGAGGCACCCGTCAGCTTGTTTGCATCCAAGAGAATCCACCAAACAACATCAGTGATGGCCGGTCCAATGGCGATATACCTAGTTACAGGGCCATTCCTCCAGAGAAAAGAATCGCTCGCCCGCCACAGCTCGTCGCCCGTCCGTTGCCGCCCGAGCTCCCTGGATGCTTCAGCGTTTCTCAGCTGAGACACGCATCTGACGCTCAACAAAGCGGCAGCCTGATCTGCTAGTTAGTTAATCTGGTCTCCTCAAACAATGTCCGCCAGTTGTGCCCTATCTTTCCCTGGACTTGTGCAGCGGCCTTTGCAAAGGCATCCAACTACTCCATAGTTGCCATGCTTTTATGTAGATTTAGTTCACGCTTCCCTCTCACTAGTCAACTAACAAAGTGATTACCTGTTTAGGAACATGCGAAACTGTCATCTGATTATCAGTGGTGCGGGAAACTTTACCCCATGTGGCAAGGTGCTGAAGGATAAATAGCCAAGCCAAGCCACAGCCGGCCTACGGACAGAGTACACTCATTGCTCCCCGAAACATGCTCAAGTCTCGATACCAGAATGTATAACTAATTAACTACCACATGATGGTGTGGTGGTGCAATGGCCCAACGTCAAAAATGTGACCAGATATATCCTCCGCAGCGTGTGCAACAGGGTGCTTGGCCGAAGTGAAAGGCGTGCCTTGCTCAGAAACTTTCCTCACCCCCTCAGTGCGAACGTGTAGCCTAGGGTCTGCAATAATAAGCTGATTTCGTTGACGATGCACTCGGCCGTCTTTCATATCCTGGCCGATGTAGACCCAACATCAGTATTTACCCGACCGTTATTTCCGCCGATTGCAACATCTTCAATGTCATCAGGGTATTTCTTGCGACAAGTTTGCAAATAACCTGTCAAACTACGCTTGGAACAATGTTGACTATGTTGGCTCTGGCGTGCCGACGTAGCACAGCAACCAGCTGAACAAGCCCAAATCAAAGCGCAAAGTCAGTGACGCGGGAATAAAACATTCCTCGACCATACAGAAAGCGTGAGATTCTTCTCAGTCCTCCAAGAATCCGCCCTTGTCCAATTGTGCTTGCCGCCGCTTTCAGACGGTGAACCGGTGAGGGACATGACGAGGCTTCGCAAACAGTTAAGTACCAGTCGGATACGGTGATGGCCTGTCAGGTCCTCTTGAAGAACACACCACAGCCTTAAAACGATCCTAGGCGCTGCGGACCAACATTTAGGGCGAATGCACACCAGGAGCGCACATCTTCCCCGCGCGCTTCTCGGCAAACCCCCCGTCACTAATGGCCCAGGTCTCACGCTTGAATAGATCAAGAAAGCTGTTTATAAACGAAGCGGTGCCTAACCTTATAAAGTGCTTGCAATCAGGCCTGCGGGGGCCTATGATACGTATCCTGGCACACAATTTCTCGTTAAATAAACAATTCTGTAGAACATGAATTGCAGAACCCTCACCTGTCGCTTGAATGCAGGAATTCGGCATGAGCAGTTATAGCCCACGGCTCGAACAAACAAGGTCTCCCCTTGACATGCTGTCTCTATGATCGCTCTGCATCCCTACAGAATAAGAGATGATACACAAAACCATTTGCAATAGGTTTTGTGGGATCCTTTCTACACGCAGGGGATAGAGGCATATGTGTACGGCGTCCACAGAACAGAGAGCAAGGTCGATATCGACTGATAAGATGTCTGTTGACCATTCCAAAACAATGTTAGCTTTACCCTTGGGAAGCAGAAACTACTGGGAAGGAGGCGCTGGCGGTCAGAACAGGCTTGCCTGTCCAGGAAGAAACTCGATTGCGCACTAACAGCCTGTCTGACTGAACGACATTCAATGCGACGAAGAAGAAGCATCTTCTGGAATTCGACATCGTACCTCCTTAAACTCTCAGAAAAACACACAGAAAAGGTCTTCTAGATCCATGTTTCCTCTCCCCAGAAGGTTGACGAGTAGTACCTTCCGTCGTCTCTAGGGTAAGCCGTGGACCATAGCCCTAACAATAAGAGCGTGACAATATTCTAGCCAACTCAACAATGCAGCGAGGGCATAATTGTTCAGAAATCTCTGTCATTCGGGTGCGGAGAACAGTTCAACATCATTCCAATTATTTCACTATAAACCTTAGCTCACGCTCCCCGCAGTATTCCTGATTCTCACAACGGTTGTTGATGGGGATCTTTAGAGTACGTTTCCAGCTGGGTCCTCAACACCAGCCTAGCCAGGTATTTGTTAGAAAAAGCCCATCGCGCCGTAATTTGACGATTATTATTATGCAGAGTACCAGTCAAACCAGTCTTATGGAAATGACAATACGCGCGTTCCACCATTTGTTGACGTGAGGTAGGCAATAAGCTAGCGACCCATCACCGGCAGTTGGAGCCCTCTCTGGAGGGGTAAATGAAAGCCTTTGCTCGTGTTGTATACCGTTACGACCAGTGTCTGGTACATATCCCTGCTGTCTTGGATAATAATAGAAACACTGATTAGGCATCGAGGCAATGACTACAATCAGCCAGGGCTCGCGCGCAACCCATCCGGCCCGCCTCATGCAGTCTGACGTACGTGTTTCCCCAGAAGGTGGCGTTGGGCTGAAGTTGTCCATCAAAGGTATCAAGGGTTGGGGGTGACGGATGTCGGAAGAGGGGAAGCGGTGACGTTATTAATTGATCTGCGAGCGGATAAGGCTGGGAATTTGCGGGCCTCAATGTACTGGTACAGCTTGTAGACATTTTTTTATACTATTCACAACGGCGGTTCTCAGGAGATGGCTGTTATTACACTCTGCGTCAGCGGTTTCGCCTTGGTCCCTGATTCCTCCAGCTCCGTGGAAACTGCTCGCTGGGTCTGAAAGGACTGTAATTAGCTTCACAGCTTCTTTTCGTTTAGGAGACGGGCGGGGGCGTGTCACAGTAGGAATCAACTCTGCCCGCATCATTTCTGCCTTCAACTCGGCTATTCTTTGTCTGCCAAGCTGCTAGCCCGGTTGCCTCTCCCAAGTTCAATAAAGGCTCGTGAATACTTACATGAAGCTGCGTCTTTCGCCTTGTGATATCAGCTTTGGGGGGCATTTTGGTGCAGGTTGGGTAGAACATGCAGGTTTCCCCCACACCAGCACAGCTGGATCAAAAGTCCCCCCCCGGCAAACAGCTTGGCTTTTCGTTGGAGGAGAAACATGCATCGATGCACTTTTTTGAAAAAACGAGAAGATATTGCTTTAGGATATAGACAGAAGGACAGCGTCTTTGTTGCCGGCAGGGGAGATGGGTGCCACTTGCTATAAATGCTGCCCTGGTCTTTGTCTTTGTCTCTTGAGCCGACAAGCCGCAGCTTTACAGAACCACCCATTCTTGAAAATGCCAACTAAGGTTCTTCTGAAAGCTCTTGCCATGCTTCCTGTGGTCTTGGCCGGAGTGATTGAATATCCCGAAGTCAGGCCCGGACCCGGGCTTCCCAGCCTCGAGTCTTTGGGCCTCACTTCTGAGCAACTATACAATATGCCGCCACCCTTGACTCGTATGTTGGCGCCTCTGATCCGTACAGAACCTGAAGCTGCTAACCTTGTGGGAACTAAAAGTCGATACAAAATTCTCCCCCTTCTTTAACCCCGTTTGTGGTCCCGATGATAAAGCCTACACCAGCGTGAAGAGTCTAATTGCCTGCATGAATTACTTGCAAAATCTCCGAACTCAGGACTGCGTGGTCCCCAGTGGCCGAGTGAGTGTCCGATTTTGCAGCTCCGGTGACGCCCATATCAATGGAGTCTCCATCACCGGCAGAAGCGAGTCCTCGCACTGGTAAGTTTTATCATGGACTGCTGAGAGCTGGAGATTAAGCTATTGACTTGCCATATTTTCCAGCCAGGATGTTGCTAAGGGCGCTCTCTATGTTATTGATCACTGCACGCGCCCTGACGAAAGTTGCGCCGGTAAGCCCTTGTGCGCACCACCATCCAGCTTTGAACGCAACCTGATGTAGTTCTCTTATAGGTGCCGCAGCTGCTTTTGGAAATGGCAATCTCATCGTTTCTTGCTGCAGCAAGAAGTGGGCTTGAGGAATACGATGGGATCTCCTCAGGAGTTCAAACACTTCGTATCGCGAGAAAATGCTGTGGTTCTACAGCGGGACCTCATGCCAGAGCAGTCCAATGGATGAAGTGGGGGAGCACTAGGAAAGCGATCTGCAACTTCAATGCTCTCGGGTAACCTATTGGACAGGCCTAGAATCGCTGTTAACCGCCCGGGGTGTTGGGTGTATGTGTGTGTGTGGGCGACGACTGCATGATACGATCGCTGGCTGCCACGCGGTGACTGTCGATGCATTACTGCCTATTTCTTGGAATGACCGCACACATGTCGCACCCGCTGACGACTGGAACACGAGATTCAGTTTTTGCTCCGGGCAAACGCGCTGAACTGAATGGGAGAGAGTGAGGGCACGGCGAAAATAGTCGTGGGTATCGCGGCGGGATCAATTCGTGACCGCCGGTCGCACGAGGGAAGTAGTCTGAGATATCTCCTTGGCTCGGTTATGGGTTTGGGTCTAGATTTCTGGTTCGTCCTCTTTTGTGCCGAATTTATTTTTAGAAGCAGCCTGCCCCAGAAGTTTTGTTCTTCAAAACGGAAGCACCCCTGGCAAATTGGGCGTCAAAGGCTGAAACTGGATTTCCCCGGTCTTCCTCGGAATGGGCCAAGGATCTGGAAATAAATGCAAGGCAACTTCTAACAACCAGTGCTCTCCCTTTTGGTTGAATGTACAAGATACCAGTTGCTAGTTGGACCGTGGTAGGGCTTTGGGGCCTTGTGCAAAGCCGCGTGGCAACCCCAAGCTAGGCAAGTCTAATCATAACTAATTGCATTTAGCACTGGTGGCTCGCCTGAGGCTGAATGAAGAGTTAACTACTGGAAGACCAAGAAAGGCGGCGCAGACACAGACAGCGGCCTGTCGCGCGGCCAGGCGGGCAATGCAAGCCCACCATGCCATGGCTCCTAGTGAACCTGCTTGCCTGCCTCGTGCCTTGGAAGGAGGGCGCTAAGAAAACCCACTAGAATCTGCCTGAGCCTAACTAATGATTCGGGTTTCTTGCGAGGCTGTTCATGCTCACCTGCGTCCTGCGGTGAGTCAGCTTGCACAGGGCAACAATCTTGGTGCTCTTTCCAACCTGCTGTTGGCAGCGATGCTCTTGAGGTTTGTCGTGTTGCGGTCCTTATTGCCGCCGTGTTTTAGGTATTTCGATTGAGCTTCCTCGTCAAACGAGGGAGCTCGCCGTTATTCATATAACAATCGTGTTATATAAACGGTGAAAAAGTGGGCAAGTAAGACTACCAAGGCACGGAGTCTTCCTTCATCTTCCCGCATAGAGAGTGGCAAAACACGATGACTGCTATCCAAAGAGCTTCGTGCAGTAAGTTGCCAGCCAACCATCCCACGGCGCGTGCCGCCAGCAAGCCACACCGGCTACGCGCTGAAACCTTAACTGCCACAGCGTAGAAGCGTCCTGGCCAGAGGCGGGCGTGGGGTTGGGCCAGGCTTGATACAGGTCACATTCGGCAAGGCCAGTATTATTCAGTAGTAACTGCTAGTACTAATTAGAGCTAGATTTGATACCTGGGACTGAGTTTGTGGTTGATGGCGGCAGTGGTGCAGATACAGGGAGCCAGGGTCTCCTCGCACGATCGACGACGGTGTGGGCGGTGCCGTAATTTCTGATGGAAAAATGAGAGGCCCAATGCGTGTGCTAATTTTAAAGTCGCGCAAGGTAGTGATATCATATGTACTCCGTTCTCTGTACAGACGGAGTAGGTGAATATTTTGCAGGTTTTGCTCAGCCTCCCTACCTTGGCAGTTTGTCTGCAAGCAGAGTACTGATGGTGGTATTTCTCTGGCGGTGTTTGGACATCACACCCCAATGAGCAGCTAATAATAATACCCAGATGACTTTGATCGGGAGCCGAAGAGTTAATTATTCAATGTCCAGGGAAGGCAGGGGTGTCATCAGCCAGTGATGCCGAGTTGTTGACGGTGCCGAATATGGAAATGACGCATAACTAACTATTCGCATTTATTACCAGTTGTTAGGAGTTGCATGTTGTAATAAAGGCTTGTACTCTGTTTCCTGCCAACAGTAGGACATGATGAACAAAGAGATTCAGACTCGGTAGGACATACCTATCCATCGCCTGCGCTGCTTGCTAGGACTGGGCGCATTTTGGATGCTGCACCTGCTGTGCCGCTCACTACCATTCCTCTTCTTTTGTTATGAACTGGTAATTAGAAAGTCTGCCCACAAAGCCTTGCAATCCCTGGCTCTCACAGTGTAACTACCTAGGTAGCAGTGGCAGTGGCAGATAGCTTGGCAAGTAATTGTAGATCAGGGCCTAAATAGCAAAGTACCTCCCTAGTCCGCATCCGTACAAGTTGGCTGTCATTTGCCTTGCTAGGTACCTTACCAGATAGCGTAGCCACTAACGTTACTAGGTACCGCCGCTTGGTCGCCGCCGCCTTGGCTTCCTTCCCATTTCCTCGCCTTCTTCTCTGTAATCTGCAGTCAGAAGACGCATACTGCCTCTTCTCCAACCCGCATAGCCTCATCGTTTCTCGCCACGACCAATCCCCCTCCAGCGCCCGCGATTTCCTCACCCACGCCCATGCCTCTCCTCGACACATCGCGCCCCTTCCTTGCCACGCAAAGCGCCCATGTCGCTCCCTCGACCTAGTTTTCTCCGTGCTGCTTCGCTAACGATTCTCGCTTCCACGGCTCCCGCCCGTCATCGTTGACAGCCAAGGCTCGCTCGCCGCTAGCACGAACAGTCGCAACACCGCCGCTAAGAAGCTATCATCTCGTGCGGTCTCATCGACCCGCGCGACAACTCGACCATAAGCGCATCTCGCCACGCCTCGATTTTCTCTTCTGCCTTGGTCCTCTCGCCATACTCGCACCGATTTATCTGCAGTGCCACCGAGCCTCTCATCCGCTCACGCCGCGCCAGAGCTGGCCTTTCAAGCTGAGAAGCGCTTATCCACCCCGACGCTTCTGGCCATTCTCCCGCACCCAGCGACAGCTTCTCAACCCGCCGCCCTCGTCCCTCTTCACGGCCGCTCTTCCGAGATAATAATACAATGGCCTATGCCACCCCAGCGGCTAAGCAGGCCGCCTCCCAAACAGCGCCGTCTTTCCAGCCCTCTTCGCCGCCCAACAAACGCGATCTCAAGTCATGGTGGAAGGGCTTCATTCTCCCCTCAAAAAATCAAGATCAGCCTGGTACGAATTAATCTGTCTCATTTCCCTCGTGTACAGAGCCTCCCGAGTCCCCAGACCGAGATGCGAGCTACGGCCGCCTATGGTCCTGGCCTCTGGCTCCCACCATCGTCCACCTGCAGGACAGCCAAGCTCTTTGTGTTGCGTCTGGCTATTTCCTCGGCGTCGGTAGCTGTGTAGCGGTTCTCCAGCCATCACACATCTGTGTTGCCAGTCAGCCCGGAGCAGAAAGCTTCCCCCTTTACTCTCGAATCGCACCACTCTTGCGTCTACTCTTCCTTTGTCTTTGTTGCGCCGTTGCTGACTCCTTTGTGCAGAGACCCGAGCCCCCGGAATTTTCGGAGTGCCGTTGCGACAGAGTATAACCTATGCAAACGTCGCCATCTCCCTCATCGATGAGCATGGTCAAAGCTACATCTACGGCTACGTGCCCATCGTCGTCGCAAAATGCGGCGTCTTCCTAAAGGAAAAGGGTGCGACTGGCCGCCTTCCACAATCTCATCGCCCAGCTTGCTAATATTACTTGTATAGCTACTGGCGTCGAAGGCATTTTCCGCCTCAGCGGCTCCGAGAAGCGCATCAAAGAGCTGAAGAGTGTTTTCGACTCACCCGATCGATACGGCAAAGGCCTTGTGTGGGACGGCTACACAGTACACGACGCTGCTAATGTCCTCCGCCGATACCTCAACGACCTGCCTGAGCCTGTCGTTCCTTTAGATTTGTACGAAAAATTTCGCCATCCTCTGCGCGGCGCAACCAAGCAAATTGTCGGTGATGCCGAAGGCCCTCAGTTCGTTCCCGATTTTGACGAAAAGGCCGCCATCCGGACGTACCAACGCCTCATCACCGAGCTCCCCCCACTCAATCGCCAGCTGCTGCTTTACATCCTTGATCTACTCGCTGTCTTTGCTGCCAAGTCGGAAGAGAATCGAATGACGTCGCAGAACCTAGCAGCCATTTTCCAGCCTGGCATGCTGTCACACCCACAGCATGCAATGGCTCCAGAGGAGTATCGGCTCAACCAATGCGTCATCATTTTTCTCATCGAAAATCAGGATCACTTCTTAATCGGCATGCAAGGCACCGCCGCCGATGAAAATACCGTCATGGAAGTACAATCCGGTACTCCCAAAGGGCCGCTCACTCCCGGCATAGAGTCACCTGCACAGATGAACCGAACTGCGTCCAACGCCAGTGCCGGTGCTGAAAGTGTGCGTAGAGACGGCAAACTGCGACGAAATCGGTCTGTCTCGTCCAAGAAGTCCAAAAAAGAGGATTCCGCTACGGCTACTATTCCGGCTGTGGTGGTTGGCCCCCCTCCAGGCGGCTTAAGTAGAAGCAATACTCTCCCGTCAAAGAAGTCTCCTAATGTTAGCGGCCGAAAGTTTGCCAAGGTCGACAAGGACGGCTCTGGTTCTGTTCAGCCACTGACCCCAGCCCGACTCTCAGAGGCGCCCATAAACTCTGGGCCCGCCACCCCTCTGGCAGCCCCCGACTCTGCAAACAAGGCTTCGTTAGGAAATAGCCAGGATCGACTTTTGGAAACATCACCCGACGTGCCTCCACATGGCAAAGAGACCAAGGAACGGAGTGTATCAAACCTTTTTCAAAGGTCCCCGACGGAAGGAAGCGACAAGCGACAGCCGAACAAACTGCGAAAAAAGAGAGCCCCTGGCACGGTGAACTTGAGCGCCCACAGCTCGAGTAACTCTCTACCGCAGTCTAACGCTGCTTCACCAAATGTTGAACTGTCCAACCCCCTGGACAGTGTACCGCCCTTGGCCGAAACAATGGCGACGCCCACTGCTACTGAGAAGACCGAAGCTATCTCCTCACCAGCTACCAAACCAGCTCAACCTACAATAAACACTGTCGAAACGAGAGAGCTGGTCGGGACAAAGCCTACCGATACTCCTGCCGAAACGACAGGGTCGCCCGTTGACTCTGCCAATGGCCTTTCAGACCCAGACCACGCTGCTGACGACCGGGCTGCCAGCCTGCTAACAAGCCCTGGAAAAGAAAAGAGGAAGAGGTGGTTATCACTTGGTACCAAGAAGGATGATGGCAGCGGTGAAACCCCTCCCCAGTTCAACCTAGGACTCAACCATAACGCGGAGACGAGTACAACCTCTTTCGCAAGCTCTAGCAAAGTACGCAAAAGCTTCCAAGCAGATGGCTCAGAAACGGCTTTCGCAGAGTCATACGACAGCAAAGACGGCGACGCCAAAGGCCCGCTCGGCTGGATCAAGAACAAATACCGGGAGGCTAAAGAGAACGCCGATCACAAGCGCAACAAGTCGCCGCCCCCAGCAGGCGAGCGCTCGAGTATCAGTGCAACTATCCTCGGCCGCGGCAAGAGCCTTGACATTAAGCGCGATGAGCCCTCGGGCGGCCCAGCCAATGTGGAGGCGCTACCAAAGAAGGAAGAAGTCCCAGTTGCTCAAGATGCGACGCAAAACCTTACTGCTGAAGCTTCCGCTCATGCAGCTAGTGAGCAAGCGCACCAGCCCGTCGGGACGATCAAAGAAGAACCTATTGCAGAAGCGGCAGCGGCCGAAAAATCAACAAATCCGGGTGAGGCTCCGGCTTTGGAGTCAGTTGCTACACAGCACGAAGTGATACCTGCCAATAAGGACCTTCTGGCACCAGCGGGTGCCCCAACTGCCCAGCCAAACTCTGCTGTTGAAGCTGAATCTACAGTCGTCGAGCCCAAATTTGACCAGCCTGAGTCTGTCGAACCCAAGGCTGTCGAGCCCCACCACGCTGAGTCGCAAGCGATCAAGCCCGAAGATTCAGCGCCTGAGACCGTCAAAGCTACTCTCAAAGCTGAATAAATTTTGCGCTTGTTAAGAAAGCCGGCTTCTTGAACGATAGTTGACGATGTGACGAACAATTATATACCCAGCCAGAGAGATGATGCAGAGCGCGTGGCCTCGTGTCGAGGCACGCTCTCGCTCTCTACGGCTTGTTGAATGCGTCTTTTTTTGTCCTGCAAATTCTTGTTTCACGTTGTGGCACGGGATTAATAATTTTTTGTCTTTTTATCATCCTCATGTACCAGCTCCACTGAGCGGCTGGGTCATTTATGCGCTGTACGACTTCTCTCGCCCCTCCTAATATCTGCCTGCGTTTAGGTTTTCAACGTTATGAAACTCCACGCAGCCCGCCCGGAGCAACAAAGAGAGATGCATACAAGGCAAAGACGAATGGTCTGCGGTTAAGACAAACTGTATATGTGGTGATGTTGAATGGGAAAAAGTTTTCGGTGTTGTATTTGGGGCGAAAGTTACTGGGTGGTGACTTTTTAGAAACGTGTTAGATTTGGAGGCGGCTCTACTGTTTCTTGGTTTTTTTTTTGTTATATGGAGGCCTCAAATGGAAATGTATGTATGAATCTGATGTTTCTTTTGGGTTTTCGATGGGCGGTTGACCGAATGGAGATGGAGGCTGGTGATGTCGTACCGAACTATTTATTTTTTCCTTGCGAAGGCGGATTTAGGAGAATAGGATATCCAAACAGCCCCCTCTTGTTAATTCACTCATCTTCTCTACTTCTCTAACATGTTATGTCTTTGTAGCCGCTATGCTTGCTCCGCCTCTTGCAAAGTGTGACATGGTTTGGCGCCGCGCTCGCGGCCGTCCAACGGCACAAAGCGAGTCGCAAACCTTGCCAAATCAGCAAAGTTAAAAAGTTATGCTGCAGCCCGCGAATATCATTTAATTGCAAGTATACCTACAAGTATCCCCCGATGTTTTCGATTCTGGACACCCTTCTGCTCTGCTACCTGGAAACATCTCTACAAATTTGTCCAACACCTTTGGCTCGTTCCACAGCGGCAATTCTTCAAACTCTTCTTTTTGCTCTCATCTATCGCAGCAAAATTTCAAATCACGACCCATCTCAACATGTCTCCCGCTGTTATAGGGTTATGCTCTTTTATAATAGATGCGCCGATCAGGCTGGCCTGTATGTAGATGACACAGAGCAACCCGCTTGGGAAAATCGGAAAAAGTGAGTGGGTGACATATAGAGAAAAGTCCTGCTAACTTGCAGATCTGTATGCAGATCTTTTCATATTCATCTTCCTCTCGACCATGTTTTATCACCGCCGGCCTCAAAGCTTTGTCCGGCAGCTTTGCTTAGAGGAATGTGAGTTCCATGAACCCCCCCCCTCCTCCCTGGCGCAAAAAGGACCGGCCTTCAGCAGGGGTTTTCTCGATTGTACGCAGCCTTTGAAACACGAAGATAGCTAATTCTTTTTCTGCGATGAATAGTCCGCTTCCTAATGTACTTTTTCACCGTGGTCTGGCTATATGTGGGCGCCTTGGCGGCGCTGGGGAGCCAACCAAACGCGGAAACGAGCGGCTGGCCTGCGGTCTTCCATGGGCTATGTTCTCTGTCGACACTATGCGCATTGCTGTGGACGTTTGTTTGCTGAACCAGGACTACCTTGGCCATCTGGCAGGCCCGAGCTGCACGTGGGTGGGTATGAAGCACAGAAGCCTTCGACGATTGATTCCTACGCTACCAAGTCGAATGTGCTACAGAACAGGAGGTGCATTCTGAAAAACACCAGTGTCCCAGACTACAATATTTCCGGCGCGGCGCCAATCCTCATGAAACAGCCCGTTAAAGCCTCTCCACACGGGTCGCAGCCTCAGACCCATTCCCTTTCCCTCCTCGGTCGTGGTGAGAAATTGCGCCAGGTACTCTTCTGCACCTTCAAAGCCGACAATGTACCGCGGTGGGTTCAGAAGGCCAGGCACCGCCGCCGGGCTACGACCCCCAGGAACAGATGACGGCGGTAGCTGAGGCGTAGCTGAGAACAGCTCGCGGCTCAAGAAGCCAACGGGGTCGTCATAGAAGCGGTCCGCCTCGTCGCGGTATGTTTCTCTCTCAACGGTATTGGGGCTTGTGTTCAGCGGCGGATCGCAACTCAGCGCGTACACGTGCAGATCCGGATGCACCAGGTGTGAACGCCACGGTGTAGAGTGGCATGGCATCAGAAAGAGGGCAAACAGCTCTTTCTTTTCGTGGGACTGCGACACCCCGGAGGTGGCATGGATGCGCTCGAAGTCCTCGCGGAGAAACGAGAGTACTTGAATGGGAGCACCTTGGTGGAAGTAGGAGAGGTAACCAGCCAGCAAGCCATTCAAAGCGAGGCCCGCCATGAGGTACCTCTTGTTGCGGACCTGGCGCCTGGAGGTTGTCTGCGTGGCCGTGGTTGATTGTGGGGCTGATGTGAAAAATGACGTGACACGAGGAGTCGCTAGGATGGAGAAAATGGGCAGCAGAGGGTAGATGAAGCGGACCTCTTTGTGCGAGATGAGCGACAGTGTCGTGACCGTGACAATGACGGCTGCAGCTAGCGCACGGTGCGTGTTTTCGAGCTCCGCGGTGCCGTTTGTCTGGGGTCGAAGGAGGGCAGGCAAAACAAATGGTAATATCGTGGTACAGAGTAGGGGGATGCCCTGAAGAAGATAGTAATGCCATGGGTTCTGACCATAGAAAACGGCAAGTGACTTGGTAATGTTGAAGTAGAGCCAGTTTTGTGCTGGCAGCGTCCAGAATCCAAAGTAGACCCGATCGGCTACCAATGACAGACTCAAGATGAAGGTGCCGCATAGAATTGCCTCGCGTACAAGCACGGCAATTGTGGATATGCCGAATGGTGAAGCGCCGCGAAATGACAGGCGCGTTACGGTGAGGCCTGCGATGGTGAGCCATATGAGCAGATTAGTTGGCCGTAGCACAATGGCTAGTGCAGCCAGGCATAGACAGACGCGGAGGCGGCCGAGGGTTCCGGTTTGTTTGAGCGGATCAGCAAGCTTTGGGTTCTCCTTTGTCGTTGTGGCAGCGCCTAGAAGTGGCCACGGCCAATAGCTGAGTGCCATGATGGTGAGGGTGGTTTCCAGAGAATTGGAAAAGGTGCGCGATGCGCAGTACCACTGCCATGGACTGACAAGTTGCAGCATAAGCTTAGAATGGTGAGCAGGTAGACTTGAAATTGGATCCATATATTAGCTTACTGCGACGTTGGCATTCAGGCTGTCCTGGCCGTATATGTTTGAAGCGAGCTTGAAGGTGTACCAGTCCCCTAATGCAGCGATGACCCCCTGCAAAATAGCCGGAGAGGCAATGAGCATGTTCGAGCGCAAGGTGATAGGAAACCCCAATGGTTCCAGAAGCTGTGCTGCGTGATGAACCAGCCAATACGGAATGGCAAAGAGCATGGGATGCAGCGAGGAACGCAGTTGGTAGTGCCATTCCTAGCGAGGGTTAGGCCACGATATTGGATTTGGTGGTAGAAAGCGAGCATACCCAAGTGAGCCAGGCGCCGCTTTCGGAGCCAAAAGCAAGATTCCATGCCGGCTCGAGCGACTGGAAATACTCGTCGGGTTGGAAGAAAGTGGCGATGCTTAGTGCGTTAACGAGGCGGACGAGGAGGACATGAGTGAAGGAAATGCGAGATTTCGCCACTGGGCGTGAAGGTGCCATGCTGTATGACGGGTATCGCAATCGGTATCAGAATTGCAACATCGGAGGTAAAATCGGCAAGCAGTGCAGGCAAAGACGCGCGCCGTGGGATGCGTCTAAGTGATGAGCCAAGCGAGGATCTGTTGCCAACGAATTGAGGAACAGCAGCGGCGCGCCTTAGCAAGGCACCAGCAAAATGAACCGGTATCGAGAAAACTTATCACCGGCGGCAACTGAATATGCCGTACCTACCTATGCTTGCACCACTCGCGTACGGAATATCCCGGTCCAATGTCACTGGACAAACAGTTAGTGCTTGGAGTAACTATCTTGACAAGGTTACCTCGCGCTCAGGAAAGGGGCCCGGCATCGCACGGTGGGGCACAAATCTCATCTGAGATGCTGGAGGCTAACTAGAGACAGGTCAGATGCGAATCCAGATTTGGTGCGATCAACGCGCTGAGGAATAATAGCGATTTAACGGCATGTAGTCTAGAATAAGATGCATCATGCAGGAGAGAGGTTCTGGAACGAGTTACCAGTGCCCGCGACTGCAGGACCCTGGCAAACACTCTGACAGCTGGCAACAAACGCAGCTCTGAATTTATCATTAGCAAGGGCGCCTTGGTAAATACCTAGATTTTCCTTCCCTTTTTCAAATCCTGCAGTGAACGCTACATCTCTCTCCTGCTCAATAGTATTTACTTCGAGGCTTGGATCCTGGCGAGTTTTGACAACCATCTCGACGAGTACTAATCCCAAGCAGAAATGAGCGTCTCGGTTACGAGCAGACGGCATCCTTGCAAACCGAACAACACCGCAGCCGTCGACATCACCGCTCTCACCCATTCATGCAAGTGCAAGCCGCCTGTCATCATCTCGTCAACAATTGGCTCGTGGTTGGTCTCGTGAGGGGCGCCTGACCGGCCGCCCCGTCACCCCGGCTCCGGCTACCGGTGCGATACGTCGGCGGCGGCCAGTGTGGACCAGCGCAAAGCTCGCGGGACCCGTCGTGAACATGATCATGTCTGGAACCCACGCCCTACTGCGCCGGTTGGCTTCGGCCTGCTGCTACTGGTGGGCTGAAGCCTCGCTAGTCAGGCCACACCAGAGGATTTGCCAAGTCGTCACACGGATTGGACGCCGCATGCTCGGGGGCAAAAATAGCAGGAAAAAAACTTTGGGAAATTCTGTGAGTGTGTGTGGAGCGCAGCACACGGCCGACTAACGTCAGTGGTGACCGCACGACGGTAGGTTCGACCATGCGATGGGAGACGCTGTCAAAACCTCTGAGAACATTTACCAACAGGCAGAGAGACCGTGTCTTATGAGATCCAAAGGGCTGGATATGGGAGACGTGTGCCAATGACATGCCCGCCGGATCCAAAGGTTAAGAAATCCGATTCACACGACCGAACAAGGTGTCTGCTTGCCTGGGTCCAGCCCAGACCGAATGTCGGCCTCTGCACTCCCTTGCTGGAACACAAAACCAATGGAACCCACATCACGGCGCTCACACTTGCACTTAGGGGTATAGCGGCGGGCACAAAATTCGTACGGCACCCACGAGCGCGAAACATGCAACAGCTGCTCCAGTGATGGCTACAGACGGGTATAACTACTGCCTACTTGCCACCCACTCTCTCGCTCTCGAGCCCTCTGCATACAATCCTCTTCTACCAGCACGCGCCCGAATCTTCAACCCTCAAACAGCCTCCACCAGATCCGATCGATACACAATAATCACAGGTACGTTACCAGTAATCGACGTCATTTTGGTGTGGCTCTGGTCTTGCTTGCTTACCACCACCAATGCCCCTCCCCCACCATAACATAACGGCCTGCTGGTTGCTGGTCTGGCTACCAGTGTCCGAGGGGCAAATATTTTAAAGTGTCTTTTGGTGCCGGAAATGTAATCCGGCCGGCTACTGGCCAGAGATTGCACCATTTTTTTTCCCTCTTGAACTAGACAAGGGCAAACTTTCCGCTCACTTCCATTAATACTTCATCTTAGACTTCCAATTGCACAATCTGCCTCTACTTTCAGAATGACCTACTCTCGCTTCCACGCCGCCTCCACCAAGGCTGCCATTGGTGCCGAAAACGAGTTCGCCGCACACAACTACTCGCCTCTTCCCGTCGTCTTCGCTAAGGCTCAAGGGATCAATGTCTGGGACCCCGAGGGCCGCAAGTACATGGACTTCTTGTCCGCCTACAGCGCCGTCAACCAAGGCCACTGTCACCCGGAGCTCGTCAAGGCTCTGACCGAGCAGGCCTCGCGCCTCACACTGAGCTCTCGCGCTTTTCACAATGACGTCTTCCCCAAGTGGGCTGAAAAGGTCCGCAAAGTCTTTGGCTACGACATGGTGCTTCCCATGAACACTGGCGCCGAAGCCACCGAGACCGCTGTCAAGATTGCCCGCAAGTGGGCATACAAAGTCAAGGGTGTAGACACGGACCAGGCTCTGGTCTTTGCCGTGGCCGAGAACTTTCACGGACGCACCGTAAGTTGCTCTCGACAGAGAATGTACAATTTTAGCTTCGGACTTGCACTTACCCTGATAGATGGCCGCCATTACCCTTTCGACAGACCCCGAGTCCAAGGACAACTATGGTCCCTACATTCCCAACATTGGCGCCATATCGCCCTCGACTGGCAAAGCCATCCGATACAACAATGTTGCCGATATCGAAGAGGTTCTCAACGACCATGGCAAAGACACTGCTGCCTTTATCATTGAGCCCATCCAAGGTGAGGCTGGTGTCGTGGTTCCTGATGAAGACTACCTGGCCAAGGTCCAGGCGCTATGCACCAAGCACAATGTGCTTCTCATTGCCGACGAAATCCAGACAGGTATTGGTCGCACCGGTAAGATGCTCTGCTCCGACTGGGCCGGCGTCAAGCCCGACATGGTGACCCTCGGCAAAGCCATCTCCGGCGGCATGTACCCTGTCAGTGCTGTGCTGGCCAGCAAGGAGGTCATGTCGGTCGTTGAGCCCGGCACACACGGCTCCACCTACGGCGGCAATCCCCTGGGCTGCGCCGTCTCCATTCGCGCCCTGGAGCTCATTGAGGAGGAGAATATGATTGAGAACGCCCAGCGTCTAGGAGAAATTTTCCGCCAGGGCCTGACTGACCTCAAGTCGCCCATCCTTAAGGTTGTTCGTGGTAAGGGTCTTCTGAATGCTTGCGTTATCGACGAGTCTGCCACCAATGGCCGCTCTGCCTGGGACCTGTGTATGCTGCTCAAGGAGAAGGGTCTACTGGTATGTAAACTCTATGCGCCGACGATTCGACGTTGCGTGATACTAACTAGTTCACAGGCCAAGCCCACGCACGGCGACATTATCCGCTTTGCTCCGCCCATGGTCATCACCGAGGATGAGCTGCGCAGGGGTATCAGCATCATTGGTGAAGCTCTCAAGGAGCTACCCAACGCCCCCAAGAGTGCCCACTAGACGACTGCGATACGACCGAGAGAACCAGTGCCGATGCGCGCGACGATATAACTCAGGGGGGAGGGGGGGAACCAGCCGTTGATTGGGCTGCATTATGAGCGCGAGGTCCCGGGAAGTAAAACGACAGAGCGACGTTTTATGTGATTTTAGTCGTAGCACAAGATACCCAAAGGATTGCCATGACCGTCATGAGGCAGAATAGGAACATGGAAATTTTCAGTTAGGCGAATTGATTTTATTGGTTTTGCAACATGATGTCAAGCGCATCAAGACTACTAGGAGATGGTTGAGGCTGCCAGCAAGAAATCTCGATTCGTCGGCGGCAGCCACATGTCAATGTCTAAGATGCAGTTACCTTGGTGCGGAGGAGGTGGAGGGTGTCCGACTTCGGCGGCTTGAGATTTAGAAGAGCTGCAAGGGCATGACTAGCAAGCTAGCATGGGCATGGAGAAGGGGAGCAAGCGGTGTCAGACCGATAAGAGGTGACATGACAAGCAAACATGAACGGAAAGATAAGTAGAGTAGAGTAGAAAGAGGCCGCGGATATGTAAATGCAGTTGGGTAGGCCCCAACAAAGAAGATGGGAGCAGGGTAGAGGAAAGCAGCTTGGTTTCCTTTGAGACGAGCAGTCGCGGTATGAAATATAGCATTGCATGCCAGCTGGGTGTTGCCAGCGCAGTGGCTTAATTTATGCAGTGCGGCCACGTACAAGTTCTATCAGATATGAGAGATGGCGAGGGAGAGAATGTGTGGTGTGTGGTCATACGGCACTGAGGTGCGGAGGAAGAGCCTATCGGGGCGGCGAGCGGGTAGCATGTGGCTTGCAAAAGGGAAAGGGGAAAAGGGGAGAAGGGGAGAAAAAGAGGTAGTCGGGACACGACTGGGATCGAGGATGATGAATAGTAGATACAGCAAAAGACAGGAGCAGGTTCATCGAAAAACATGGGGGGCACAGCGCACAAAGGACCCTTGGCTTGCATTCTGCATGCCCTTGCTAGCAAAGGTGCTTGTGTGCCCAACCAACCAACATTGTGAGAGAGACGGGGGACGAAGCCGGGATCATGACTGGCTCAAAAGGGATGTTGCGTCTGGGGAATGAGACCTTGTTCGACGGTGATGTGGCAGCGACTTGGGGGTTGATGAAGTGGTAGTTTGACTACCTACCTACCTAGGTACGGGGCAATAACTACAGCAATACCAGCAATAATTTGTACCAGTAAAGGAGATGCCAGGTGGGTGTGGTGTAAGACAGGCGATGGAGGGTGACACGGCATTGGGCGCAACCGTATTCGAGTTCTTGGTTGACATGGCGCACAGCAGAGGCAGTTGTGGACAGACGACCAGTGGGATGGGGCCGCCATTTTTTCTACTTTTTTCTCTTGTTTACTTTTGTGACTGATGTATCCTGTACGGAGTATGTTTTTCCATTTTGAATTCGGGCGACGCGAGGCCGGGGTTCGTTGGCGCAATGGGGTTTGCGGGGAAAGCGTCCGGGGCCAGGCGCGCCAGGCATCTTTTTGTTGTACTGGTACGAATGCTTTATGCTGATACGGATACTTACATCTATCCATCATCAACGACGGGACGGGCGCGCTGGGAACGACTGGGAGCAGAGTCATCGAGGGTGTTCGGCGACTGTCTTGGTCCTGGCCGGAGTGGAGACCGGTGGCCCGGAGGGGGCCAGACCATTGTCCAGAAGGGCAAGTGATGTTCCTTGGGAGGAGGGAGGAGGGAGGAGGGAGGAGGGAGGAGGGAGGTTGGTATTTTATTACGGACAACTACGGATAATCGAAGATGACTCGCCCACCTATGACGTACGGGGTAGCGAATCTGTGATTGGCAAGTGAGAGAGGTCATCCGTGGTGGATGAATGGCGGCTGGTTGGCTGCATGGACGACGGGAGTTGTGGTGGCTGGCTGACTTGATCTTTGTTGGGAATGGAGGGAGCCCGGCAGAGGAGAGAGATTGATGGCGTATTGATTGCCTACGTGCTGGCTGGCGGGTTGGCGGGATATCACATTGACTGCATGCGCAGGGCTACGCCTCGTAACAAAGAGTCACGGGGAGTTTTGAAGGAAGGGGGGGGGGGGGGGGGGGTCGGAACCCCTACCCTGTTGCCTTCTAAGCTTGGGACACATTTGTGGTGAGAATTGTACCTATGCAACTTGTGGCGGGAATAGCGGCCAGGACCAGTCAGTGTATGATACCGGGATAAGACTAATCTGTACGGAGTACCAGTACACTAATATAAAAGGAAAAAGCCCATCTTGATAAGTAACTAAAGCCCATGTCACACGAAGATAAAATGGACGTCCGATAGTGATAGGATAAGGACTGGTTCGTTAGAAGGGAGGGGGTACGAGATCCCCGCGATTGATGGAGAGATAGCAGGACACCATCGGCTTGAAGCTTGGCTTATCGTTCCTTTTGAGGGCGGATGCCTGTATGTACTACCTCTGTGCTCAGATTGTGTCTTGACTTTGTGTTTGCAGCGCGCCCGAGGCCCAAGGACGGCCGGCACGACCTGCTGTATTGGAGACTCGGGGGGTGCTCTCAGGCCTACCTAAATTACCTTAGTGTACGAATTATCTACCTTCAATGCAAGGCACTTGCAAAAAGGTAGTGGCAGTAATTCGTACAAAGTACAAATGTAGCTGCGCCACCATCTTTCTTCTCCAGAGGTCCAATGCAGCGGCACCGGGCATTTTGGTCCTCGACTCGCCTCATGTCACGGCCATGTATTTTTCCCTTCAGGGTTGGCAGTTGCCACTGGTGCCGGCTCACACGTCCGTCTCACGGGTGTTACAGCAGTTACACCACTGTAGTTGTTCCCCAGTTGCCCAGGCATCCGCATTACGTGCTGCCATGACTAGTGGCCCCAGAGGCTACCTCTAAGGTAGGTAGGTACTTGTGCGGTACTTGTCCTTTGTCCTGGTCAACTGCTGTGCTGGTATCAGTTGTATCCGTTGGGGGAAGCAAGACGCCCCCGCCAATTCTCCACAACTCACTCGCTGTCGCTGGTAACACGGATGGCGCCAACAGTCATCCCCCACCCCCAAAAAAACGACGGCATCACGAGCTCGTTCCAAATGTGTCGTGACGGCTCCATTGCCCGCACTGGTGTCAGAAGAAAAGAACACTAACTAGTTCATAAAGGTCTCGACAGATGCCACGGCACTGCGAGCGCCATGTGTACTCCATCAGGCTGGTCTTTTCTGTGCCATGGGGTCCTCTCGTCTGTCCCGTCGAACAGCTGCTCAATACAAACGTCCGTCTCGATCGCTGGTAATTTGTAGTACAACCGACAAGGCCGCGTTTGTCATCACGCCTTACCATTCTCCATCGCCACATAATAAACAACACTCGCTTCATTACTCCTTCTTGCCCCCCTCCCCATTTCATCAATTCCCGCCTCGTCTTCCTTTTCTCTTTTCGCAACTTGTCGCTCTTCTCCAACAAGCAAACCACCCAGGCCTGCATCCCGGCGACCGCACGCAGCACCGCCCTACCCGCCGCTCGACGCACGCAGTCCTCCAAAGACCGTACATGGCCATACATCATCATCCACACCCACACACACACACACACACACACACAACACATACGCCACGACTGATACCACCATCACCGTCAGTCCCTTCACTATTTTAGCGCCGCGTCTCGATTCGGCAACTTGCCTTGTCGGTGACGCCTTGTCATTGTCGTTTTGGCCTGGCTCGTTCGCTGGCGTCCTCGTCTCGTCCTCCGCCATCGCCCGCCTTTTCCTTCTTGTTTGCGCCATCGGCACAGTCACACCTGTCAGCCAGCCGTAGCCTGTGCAACGAACCCGCCCATCAACATTCGCTTTTCATCTTCTATTCATCACGGCCTCCCCTTTTTGGCCAGTCTACCATCACCTTGACAGCACCATTCACGCTCCTTTATTACGTCCCTAGTCCTGGCTATCAACCATCAGGGTAAGTCTGTGCTGGGGTGCTGTCCATTGCCCACGCGCCTCCTTCTCCTGCCGATTATAGGTGGTCCCCTAGTCGGTGCTCTGCTCCGAAGCTGCCTATTCCCGTTTGCGCGCCGTTCCTCTCAGTTTCAACTCTCGCCTCGCCCGTCTTCCTCAACAACGCCCATCCGCCACGCCAGACTTCCTCCCCAGTCATCTACCTAGCTCCGAGACAAACCCTCCTTCATCCATTTACCCAATGCGCACAACCACGTTCCTCTTGTCACCTTCAACTCGTGCTCCAAATCGCGCGACGCCATCGTTTCCGACCTAGTCCTTGCGCTCCGTGTTAGTCACGGCCTCCAAGTTGAGCTGCGCATCGTTACTAGCCTGTCGGTACTCGTCGCCTCGCACTTCTGGACTCCTCCCCGCGCATCCCTGCATCTCGACATCGCACTCCTCGAATTTCCGTCTGTGCTTGTCCGGCTTGACTTCCGCCTTGTCGCTGCTGCCTTGCGCATCTCGGTCGCCTCGCATCCGTCTCCCCAGGCTCCTGCGTTCACGCCCGTTCCCGTTTTCTGGTCCGTCGCTGCGGCTTCCCTGTCCTGTCACACCCTCCCGCATGCATGCATACCTCAGTGCCTCTACCATCGCTGCATCGCACCTCTTGACTGCCCACTCACTTTGAGCCCTGCAGTCCAGCAGTCTAGCAGTCCAGCTAACTCGACCAAATCCACAGACTGCACCCGCCAGCCCAACTATCCGACCCAACATACTCGGCAATAAAGTCCCGTCCGGCTACCCACATCTTTCGGTCCATCTAGACTCTGCGCACACTGCTCGACCTTGCTACCTTGCCTCGACTCCTCTCCCGCCTCTTCTACTCGATACATCCATTTCTTTGCCACGCCACGACCTCTTCCAGCGCTTACATGACTATCTTGACCGCCGTCGACGTATTTCGAATATTATAAGCCCGCTAGCGGCTATATTTAAAGGCTTCCTCTCTTCCTGTCTCTGATACGCTTCACAGGACGTCATGGCTAGCCGGCAAGAAGGGACATCGTCCCGTGCCACCCGCAGGAGCAGCCGTCATGTTGGCAGCTTCGTTATCGATAGGGAGATTGGCAAAGGCAGTTTTGCCCAGGTCTATATGGGATGGCACAAGGTAAGCTTCGCGTCCTTGCCCGGCCCTACTCTAGGACTCGCAACTAACAAGCACAAGGAGTCCAAAGCCGCCGTAGCCATCAAATCCGTCGAGCTGGAGCGTCTCAATAAGAAGTTGAAAGAGAACCTCTACGGAGAGATCCAGATTCTCAAGACTCTTCGACATCCCCACATCGTTGCCCTCCATGATTGCGTCGAATCATCTACACACATCAACCTCGTCATGGAATACTGCGAGCTTGGCGACTTGTCCCTTTTTATTAAGAAGCGAGACAAGCTCATCACACATCCCGCTACCCACGAAATGGCACGCAAGTATCCCTGCGCCCCCAACTCTGGTTTGCACGAAGTTGTCATCCGCCACTTCCTCAAGCAACTCTGCAGTGCACTCGAGTTTCTCCGCGCCAAGAACTACGTCCATCGAGATGTGAAGCCCCAGAATCTCCTTTTGTTACCGGCGCAAGCGTTCAGAGCCGAACGAGCGTTACCCATCATGCAGGCTAGCCGAGATTCCCTGATTCCCATATCAGGCCTTGCCTCTCTGCCCATGCTCAAGCTTGCCGACTTTGGCTTTGCCCGAGTTTTGCCATCAACCTCTCTCGCCGATACTCTCTGTGGCTCGCCGCTATACATGGCTCCTGAAATTCTTCGCTATGAACGCTACGATGCCAAGGCTGATCTGTGGTCTGTTGGCACCGTGCTCTATGAGATGATCACAGGACGCCCACCCTTCCGAGCTAGAAATCACGTTGAGCTGCTCCGCAAGATAGAAGCTGCAGAGGACATCATCAAATTTCCTAGAGAAGTCATCGTAACCCCCGATCTCAAGGCGCTCGTTCGCGCGTTGCTAAAACGAAGCCCCGTTGAGCGCTTGAGTTTCGAAAATTTCTTCGCCCATACCGTCGTTACTGCTGATATTCCTGGTCTCGTGGAGGATGACATTCCCAAACCACCCAAGCGGGAGCTAGAGACTATCCGCCAAGGCGAAGCCATGCCCTCGTCGCCCCGCACACAGATGGCCAGGCAGCTCAGTGACGATCGTAGGGATACGCGTTCATCCCCGAGGTCCCCTCACGACTCACCGCGTTCCTCTACAGTGGGAAGCCCCGCCGAAGCAACCCGACGCCGCCAAAGCCAACCCGTCGAGCGCCGTCCGAGTACCTCGCCTCGTGATAGTGGGCACGGTCTTGGCATCCAACGGCCTGTACCAATTCAATCGCACTCGGCTCCAAATCATCCCAGAGCAGCCGATCGAAGTGGACGCGAACCGCAACCCTCGTCTTTGCGTGTGGCGCGACAGCCGTCGGATGTTTCGCTATCGGAAGAGGAAAAGGCTGCCCAAGATGTCATGTTCGAAAGAGACTACGTCGTGGTTGAGCGTCGACATGTTGAAGTCAATGCTTTGGCGGATGAGTTGGCTGCAAACGAGAGACTAGGGCAAAACAACCCTTCGGCGAGGGCGAGCCCCATGCAGAGGAGGTATACCCAGCAAGGCTCTTCCACCTCTACTACAGGTGCTATTCCGACACCGGCCTCGAGAACAGCTCTTGTTGCCCAAGGGCGCGCTGGCCAGGACCGCCGTTCTTCGTACGAAAAGGCGCTTTCTGCTAGTCCCGGATCTGCCTCGAGCGCCATTTCTAAAGCGATTCAAGACGCAAGCCTTCGTCTCTTTGGATACAAGGTCAACCCAATACGTCAAAAGGGTCCATCGCCACCTCTATACCAGCCTTTCCCTGCATACCCTACGCCGACGTCTGCTGGACTCCTGGGTGACGGTAAGACCTCTCAGGTATCTGACGAGGACGCCAGGGCTGCGCAGGCTATTGAGGAGTTTGCGACCCGGAGCGACTGCGTATACGGCTTTGCCGAAGTCAAGTATAAGCAGCTGGTTCCGTTGGCCCCGTCTATGGACTATGGTCTCGGCGGTGTCGTGCATGACGAAGTCATCGGTGAAGACGATGGGCTGACAGTTGAGGCCACTGTGGCTCTGTCCGAGGAAGCCTTGGTTCTCTTCGTCAAGTCTCTAACTCTTCTCGCACGTGCCATGGACATTGCCAGCCTGTGGTGGTCCAAGAAATCTCGGGCCGAATCATCCATTGTATCCCAGACGCTTGTACAGCGAATCAATGCTGTCGTTCAGTGGGTTCGGCAACGGTTCAACGAGGTCTTGGAAAAGTCCGAGGTTGTACGCCTGAAGCTTAGCGAAGCACAAAAGCTGCTTCCCGAGGACCATCCTGGCTACCCTTCCAGCCAAGGCGAAGACTCGATCGCGTCGTCTGCTGGCGGAGCCAAGCAGGTGTACTTGACGCCTGGTATCAGCGCTGAAAAGCTCATGTACGATCGAGCACTTGAGATGAGCCGTGCGGCTGCCATTGACGAAGTGACCAACGAAAATCTGCCCGGATGCGAGATTTCGTACCTCACGGCCATCCGTATGCTCGAGGCAGTTTTGGACAGTGGCGAAGAGATAACGGGCCGCAGGGTTTCCTCCGGCAAGGAACCGGCCAGAGACACGGCCCAAGAAGGCAGCGATCTGGACATGGAAGAGGAAGCCCACGTACGGAAGATGATTACTATGATTACAGGACGACTCACTATGGTGCGAAAGAAGCAGCAGATGATTGCGGAAGCAAACAGCAAGACGCCGCACTTGTCTGCCATGCGACGGCTCAGCGGAGACGTGACTCCCCGCAGTGTGCCGTCATATGGCTCAACATGAATGTGGATGCTGCATCACCAAAAACAAAGAAAAAGAGATATATACGGGATGCCAATCAACAAAAGACCGGCACCTTTAATTGCATATACATGTGTGACTGAGCTTCGCAGCTTGGTTGCCAATTCGAGTGTTCAGCATGGACATAATTTCACAAGGCGTTTTTATACGATTTTCGGTTTATAGGTGCGGGTGGTCAGCCTTTGACGGACAGGCCCTCTTCTTTTTTCCAATTGATTTCTCGAGTGGGGATTTATACTCTTTGGTTTGGCGTTTGCTAGTTTTTGACGTTGTTCTACTTCTTTGAAGAAATATGGCAAAGCATTGGTGCTGCGAGGTTGGGGCGTTTGTTGTTTTTCTTTCTCCTTGTTATTTGTTCATTCTGCCCAGATTGTGTTTATATTATGTAGCTAGATTGATTGTTGGATGAACGAAATCATGCCACGCAGTCTTTCTTCTCTTTGAGGAGTAGTTTAGTGAAACACGCTGCATCTCACCCATGTCAACGAATTGTGATAGAATTGCCTCGGACACTGAAAAATTATAGAAAACGACAGCGTACAGATTCCGTCTGGAGAACCTCCTTTGCTCCCACACACACACATACACAGCATGGAGATGGACCTCCTCTACACGGTGCAGCGTCTCGCCGAGGCGCGCGCGGCCACGTCACCTCCGGCGCGTGGCCCGCCCCCACGCACGTCGCTCCGGGCCCGCCTCGCCCATCGCCGGCCGCGGCCGCCGACGCACACGTTCATAACAAGGCGCACCTGGACGCCCTGTACCCTCTTGCC